>NC_133026.1:145267348-145570378 GCF_048771995.1 Taeniopygia guttata | reverse complement strand
GTATATAATTGAGTGTCTACAGTAAGATGAGTGCTTAAGTGAGGGGCTCAGATTTTCTCATGGAAAAAAAGTAGAGTTCCCTAGGAGGTCCCAGGAAACATCTTTTTTTATTGATATAATTGATATACATGTATATTGATATCACTGATATACAGTATTCCTGTGATCACTAACTTAAAGGACACGAGTGTGAAAAACTGCCCCTGCCAGGAAGAGCTGTATGTGTGCCTTGTTACAGATCATTAAGATATTAAAAGGCTTGCTTGAAGTTGGAGTCAAATATAATTGATGACAAGAGCTCAAATAAACTTAAAGAGAATGTGCCAAAGTCACCTGTGGGCCAGCTCAACTTTCTATGAAATTCATTGACACCATAAAGAGAACAACACCTGTAAGCTCCTGAAACATCCACAATGCAATGAAAAAAATAAATTTCATAAAAATCAGAACTGAATTTTCTAAATTCTTAAAGTGCTCCCCCCCTCAGCAGCCAGCTAACATTTGCAATTTTTTTGCTTTGTTTGTCTTTAACAGATGAAGTTCTGAATGTCCCAATCAATCCAGAGGATAAGGAAGGGGTTTTTTTTGGCATGTGCACAAAAACGTACACCATGGATTTAGAAAGCTGATCTTTCATTCTGGGCACATGCCAGTTGTGATGCGAAAGCATGAGACAAAAGTGCAGGACAGAGTTTGGGAAGCAATCTGGGTTGTGCAGCTACTGATTGATTCCTGAAGAGATGCAGCAAGGTTAACAGGACCACATGAGTAAATGTATCATTACCAAGCTGAGTTTTAGATTTCAGCACCCTTTCCAGAATCCTTAGTATAAATCCACATGTCCTTTCATGGTATAGTTTTGAGCAAAGTCTGGCTCAATTAGTGGTTGCAGAGAACAGTTAAATGCCTTTGGAGGAAGCTTTTCCAGCCTAAACCAATTCAACATCTCCTGGTACCCAATTTGCTCCAAACCCTACTCATATTAAGAGCTTCTTGCTCTAAATATGCATATCCAGTTATCACGCCTCTTCTTCTGGGAGCTGGTAAATTCAGACACTTCCCTTTGTCCTAAGAGCGAGTTCCTGCAATTGGTGCTGCTGACCTCCATGAGTTTTCTGTCAGCTCAAACCTCAAGCTTGTTGAGAGCCTCTGAACAGTGGCCTTGTCCTTCAGGTCAGTGACAACTTCTCTCATCTTGGTGTCAACCAACCCAGATTTGCTGCAGGTGGGTTCCCTCTGTCTGTACAGCTTAATAGTGGACAGGTCAAAATCTCCAGCTCAGACACATCTGAGATTCTACCTAAATCACAGAATCAATCAATTAAGTTGGGAAAAACGTCTGAGATCCTTGAGTCCAACCTTTGACTTATCACCACCTCAGCAACAAGAACATGGCACTAAGTGCCACATCCAGTCTTTTCTAGAACTCCAGGGGTTGTGACTCCATCACCTCCCTGGGCAGCCTATTTCAATGTTTAAAACCCCAGTGTTTACCACCTGAGCTAAACCAAGATCTGGAATCAGGATATGTCACCTCTAAGCAGTTTGATGAGAAAAGTGTAAAGAAAGGCTTGTTCAGCTGCTGAGAAAATACAGCAGCATTTGATGTTTATTTTGAAGTGCAAGCAGGACAACTTCTTTTTAGAGGTTACATCTAAAATAAACCCTTTGTGCCTGAATAATTTCAAACACAGTTTTTCCTCATTGCAACATGTTCTCCAATAAGGACCCCATTAAGGTCAAGGAAAAGGTTAAATTACTGTTGAATTTTCTTGACTTTATGGAAAAGCACTTGGGATTAATGAGGTGAGAGAATGGAGAGAAAAAGTGAGAAAGAGCATCTTCCTGGGTAGTCCTCTGGGAGAAAAGCAGTGTGGGTTCCTAGGACTGCTCTCATATTTTGCACTAAAAATGAAGTATCATATCTTGTCCTTGATTCCAGAAAGGACGAGTTGCATTCCTCACTCTCTGTGCTTCCAGTTATTCTTTCATGTCTCAGCATCAGTCACAAACAAATCACAGATGCCATGTGTTGAGCTTTTTCTTACTCTTGGCACTTGATTAACAAGCATCTATGTCTGACATTGGAAAGCAGAAGCCTAAGTGAATTCTTACAAAGGGATGTTGAAAAAGCAAACTCTGTTAGATAAACAGTCCAAATAGTGTCCTACTGGTATACCTTGAGCATCTTTATAGATTCTACTGGAGAAACTCCAAGAATCCAAAGTGGCTGTGATGGGCCAGATTTTGCCAAAACCTAAAATCAATCAGTTAACAAAATAATTATTTATAGATAATTAGCTATAAATAAATAGAATAATAAGAAATAGAAAAGAAAGGAATCATGGGGAATTAAACTTGACACTTGTCACCTCTATGAAATTAAAAATGTGGGAATAGATGGGAAGGCTGTCTCAGGACTAAATATTTCATGGGGAATGATCAGGAACAGTTGAAAGTAGATGACTGCTCAAATTCAGTTAGACACACATACTTTATTTTGTTTTATGGGAAGTCCAGCATCTAAATCACATTTAGAAATGTGGCTGTCATCAAATGCCAATACCAAAGAGCGGAGGAGTGACATGAGCTTTTACTCACTCCTTAATTATTAATAACCTTGTTTTGTAGAAATCAGACTTTAGGAAAATCTGTCAACTCATACACAGAAGAAATTCAGTGGCAATTCACCTCCCTTTCAGGCAGATTTACTCCACAGCTTGAGTTAGAATTTCTCTGGAGCTAGAAAACAGTTGAAAAGCAGCAGAGTTGTTGCTGCTTAAGGTGGGATCTTGCCTTTTGGTGCATCTGAGACTCTTACAATCCTGAAACTCTGTGAACTCTTGCCATAGACAAAATTGCTCTCTGGATACTGGCTACAACCAGGTGTGTGTCCTTGCAGTTGTAAAGCAAGAGTGTTCAACACAATCCATTTATAAAAATAAAAAAATTAAGGAAAAAAATATACATATATATGTATTACCTGCAGTATGGATCTCAGGTACTCAGTCCTGCCCAATTGCTGGCCCTGCATCTTGAGACCTCAAAGCTGCCAACACTTGGACATAAGATCATAGAATCAGGGAACCATTTAGGCTTTATAAGAGCTCCAAGAACAACAATTCCAACCATTAATCCATTTAAACAGTAAGTAATGGTTCACACACCCACTTGCTCACACCAACACATGCACAGTCTTGGTCCCTGTTGCCCCTCTTAGACACACATTCTACTCAGAGGCTGCTTTTGGACCCAGAACCCTCCCAAACAGAGACACACACGTGCAGAAGGGTCCCTTGGTTGATTTCTAGACCTTCAGACATCTCAGTAACTGGCTGGAATGTGCTGCTCCCTTGATTAGCAGCTCAGAGCCTCTCGTGAAGCCAGAGCAGCTCCATATCAGTTCCCTTCTATTGCACATCGGGATCCCTCTGACTCCCTTTGGCTCTGAGGTCTCAGGGACAGCTGCTCACTGTCCCACTGGACAAGGCTTGGAGCAGTCCTGGAAGAAACTGGGACTCCTGTCTAAAGCTGGGGCTCCCCAGCCTGCCTGTATGTCTCTGGACTTCTCTGTGCCTGTGGAAATGAGTCTTTAACCACATGATCTGTCCCTGGTCACTGAAAATAGTTTCTGTTACTTCTGGGTAAATTCTGAATACTGCCATTAGTGGAGAAACCCTGAACCTCATTGATTCTCTCCTTTAACGTTTTTTTTTACTGTTTTTTTCCTAGTTGCTTCTTACATTTCTTTTTATAAAGATGACTATTTCATTTTACTATTCTGCTGTAAACCCATGATCAGAGAAAAATGGAAAGAAAGTGGTATGTGAAAAAAAAACAAAAAAAACCCACAAAACACAAAGCCACCAGTCCAGCTAAAAGCTTTTTAAACATCCTGATAGCAGCAAGAGTTTATTACTTTCTATAGTACATAATAAAACTGTGTGCATGTCTATTTATTCTTATCAGTGAGGTTTACAAGCAAGTATCATCAGCAGGAAGAACAATTGCTACTCCCCTGTTCCTCTCATTCCCCACTTTCATAAGTTATTCCTGTTTTGTCTTCAGCAAAATAGCATTAGACTTTAATAACAATGGTATCAAAACCTTCAGACATTCTAAGCTAATTCATAACTAATAAATAAGGTACTTTATGTACTCTGTACTGCCATCAAATATATTGGGGGAGGGGGAAAACGGGGAAATTAGTTCCAATAAGTAAAAGGAATGGGTTATTGAGAAGGTTGCTTCTTCCCAGAAAGAGTAAATATTACTATGTGGAATAATTTCAAAGAACTATTTAGTAGTTTCTCTCCCTTTATTATTTTTACTTACAAAATTACTCACCAGCTAAACAAACGAAGGGTGTTGCTAAATTGAAATCCTTACTCAATACTTGATACATTTCAGAGCTTTAATATGTGAGGGTTTTTTCCTCATTTCTCCCTTCTGACACACACATTCTCCTTTCTGTTTTTTGGGGGTTTTTTTCCTGGGAGTAATAAATATTTAAGTTACTCACAAAATTCACCAAGATTCATTTAAATCCCTCATATCTTTTGTAACTGGCTCTATCTCAACAGTGTAATGATGAAGGTGCTCACTTCGCTTTATCAGTCCCTATATCCCAGAAATGTTAAATTAAAAGTTACAAATTGAAGGGGGGGAAAATGGGGAACCAAAATGGCTTCACTAACACAAAACATACCAAGGAAGCCCTAATGATTTCAGGTTTGGAGTACACAAATATCACAAAGGCAAAAGCGTGGGCTACATACATTTCCAAAAGCAAAAATGTGACAAATTTTTAAAAGCAGTCAAAACTAAATAAAAAAACCAGTGTGTCAGAGGCTGGCACCAAAGCAGGAGATTTATCTGACACTGAGACCCAGCAGAAGGCTGATGCCTTTGAAATAAGACCAGAGATCTGAATGCAATAATTTTTATTGCCTTATACCAATCCTGTCACAGGAGGGATTTCCCAGGAACATTACTAAATTGTGAATAGCAGCTTGTATAGTCTTCATTAACTAAGGACTCCAACTGTTGTCTAAACTGTACTTGTGTAAGCACTCAGTGTGGCACCCTTCCCTTTGCACTGACCTGTCCATTGGGCTAGAACTCAGAATGCAGAGTACCCCTTTCATATATCCATTTCCTTTGCCTGTTCTTTCTCAGTTTGACTTCATAATTCTCCTTTCCAGAGCTCTCTATATGGAATTCTGCAGACTGGTTTTAGGATATGTTTGTGGCCAGATATTAACAACTTATTATTAGCTGATACTGCAGAAAAATGAATTGGGGACTTAGGGTTTGCTTAGTCTTGCACAGTGTTCGCAGCCAGACTAAATATCTCAGCTCCTTTTATAGTCAGTGGAGAGAAGAATTTCCTTCTTGGTGTAATACAACTTCAACTAAAGTATTTGGTTAAAATAGGACAGAGAAATCATTCACTGAGAAACTTAATATCTCTGCTGAAAAGAATAAGGAACAAGGATGATAAGCTTAGCTGTAAATGCCTTATTTAAAATGAAGTTAATTGAAGCCCATCTTCATCTTCTGGTCAAAAAAAAAAAAAAAAAAAAAAAAGCCTTGTTCCAGCTTTAGCTCCTTTCTTCTGTAGTAGCTTCTGGCTCAAAGCACAGGCCTTCAGACAGGCATAGCTGAGCTGGCTCAAGCTCTGGCACCACTAAAACCACAGTCACTGATTTGTCTCTCCTGACATTTGGAATGGGTTAGTCCAGGTAGGGGTCATTTCTCTTTTCATGTCTCACTGGTAAGGAAGGTAAGCTTTAGAATGATGTGAATCCCTGCTGGAACGCAGCATAAACATCAGAAAGTGTCAGAAAATTTACCTACCCTCTCATCCTTATGTGAAGAGACAAGTACACAAAACCTGCCACAATTAATCATCTGCTTCCCAACCAGCTTTGGTAAACCTGAGAAGCCTAGGGCTGTTGTTGCCCTAATTCTGTACAAGAAGCAGATCTATGTCCCTATGTACATGCAAACTGTACTTTTTGCACAGATGAGAAAAAGGAGCCAAACTGATGATTTAGTGACCCAGTCCCAAATGGCAGGGCAAATGATCTTTCATGGCAAATCCTGCAAGGTCCTTTCATTTCTCCCTGGAAAATTTAAATTATTTTTCCTTGAATTTAAAAATAAAATTTACCTATAAGGTCTTTACTAACTTTAGTGTAAAAAAAAAAAATAACCAGTCACCTTTTTTTTTTTTTGTTTGGTTGGTTTTTGGGGTTTTTTTTTGTGTGGTTTTGTTTGTTTGTTTGTTTGTTTTTGTTCTGTTTTTGTTTGGGTTTTTTGTTTGTTTTTTCCCTCAACATTCCCACAGACTGCTATTGTCAAAATGCTTGTATAAATGTCATAGTTTTCAATCCTTGATGAATATATGCCAGTGTGATAAAAAGCTGAATTGAGTTGAGCATAGTCTACAGTTAGATGACCATGCAGGCCCTTATTCTTGATGACCATAATTTAGCTGACAGACTCTGCCACTCAGTCCTTGAGCCATTTTGCAACTGATGCTTCATTTTAAGTGCCTCTCCTGCCCAAGAGAATTCTGCAGTTGCTAAAGAACAGCCTTCTCTTACCTTGACCCATCACCGCTGCCCCTCTCTGGATGAGTTCTAAAGAACTATAGCACCCAATCAGGGATAAAATTATTTCCTGGGCTCATTCTGTTAGGCATGCTTGCTTCTTGTATCATGTTCTGACACCCTGTGCTACTCTTGGAGTGTCCTGTGCAGAGCCAGGAGCTGGGCTCTATGATCCTTGTGGGACCATGCAACTCAGGATATTCTGTGACTCCATTCCACTCTTCTGCCTCCTCCAGGTTGTTCTGTGGGAAATAAATGAGCATTCATCCCTAAAATAAGCACAGAACCTTACAGCTTCTCATCCCTTGTCACTGGCACCAGGGACTGAGGGAGCTCCTGGTGGAATATTTTCCTGCAATTCAGAAGGGTGTCCTGACCACACATCATATTGTTAGTGGCCCTTGCCTTGATTCCATGATCATTTCATAAATATTACCAAGTTTCAAAGTAGGCATCAACTTGCTGTGTATTTCGCTGTGAGCTCAAATTTCCCTTATTATTCACACTTCATGCACATTGGCTTTGTCTCTGGCTGGATCCTGAAGTTGTCTCAAGGAAACTGCTTCCCTGATGTCAGTTTTTTTCAGTAGGGCCCATGTTTTTTCCAAATGGATCCTTGTGCATTATGTATCCTAAAACACCAAGATCAGAGGTTTTTTGCACTAATAAAAGGGCAACATCACCACTGAATTACCAGTGTGGCTTCCAAGGGTAGGCAATATGCAACATTAATTTCATGCTTTTCAAGGAACACTATTAAACTGCAGCAGAGCCATCTCCTTGTGTGGTAAAATAAGTGCAGGCAAGCACAGACACACACACACACACACACATACAGAGATTGTGTCCCAGGAATGCTGTAGGCTCACAGAGCACACTAAGACTAAATGATAAATGGTGTAGGATCAGAAATCAGGCCCACAGAGGAGTAATTCTAAAAGCATGGAAGTAAGTAAACTAGTTTTTCTGTTTAGCCTGGCATAGAGAGTTCTCTTCCCACTGTGGTCCCTAAAGATATTATTGTTTTATAGAAATCACCAGGAGTTTTCACTCTACTTTAGTGATATGCTCTTTTTTTTTTTTTTTTTATCTGAGGATGGTTTTATTTAAAATGTCTTGATTTGTGTTTAATGTGGAAAATTCAGAGAAATTTATACAAAATTTTCAAAGCTTGCATTCATAGCAATTATCACCTGCATTATTAGACTAGTCAAAACAAACGTAAACAGGTGTAACAATATTTTGAATGACTGCCATGACATATTTTGTCCTCCCATTGCTAGAATGAAAAACATATAATCACTGTTCTCTATTTCTTCATAAGAATTTCATTAGTATTTTTCTAAAGAGAGTGGAAAAAACTCACCAATCTAGATTATACTTCTGGCAAATTTACACTGATTTTTAAATACCTTTTTCTGAGATTCCAATGTGTGCTTTATTCAGAGTATGAGAACTTTTCTAACTAGTTTAATTTCTGAAATCAAATGGACAGTAAATACCTTTTTGATTTTTCCTAATGAACTAATTTATTTTATGCAATTAGATGGAAATGCTAACAAAAATAACTAATCAGATAACTGTCCAGTATTTTCTATAAACTTTCCCTTAGAATTCTAGGAAAGCTTTGAATTACATTTCTTGATGTGCTTATCTTAATTTTTTCACAATGCAATTTTCCATGCAAAAAAAAAAAAAAATAAAACACAAAAAAAAACTATAAGGCAGGAGGTTCCTGCAAATAAAATGCCTTTATTTCTTTCAATATATATTTTTGCTGAAGACCCTAATTAAACTCAATATTTCTAGGTTTACTTAAGCAGATCCCCTTGTCATTTTGCTTCTCTCTTTCCAGCTTAGTCTTTGTACTAGTACAACGAAATACACCAATAATCTATATAAGTATCACTTATATATCACTGAAAAATTTGCCTGCTTAAAATTATTCAAATGCTTCTGCATTCTTCTGTCCTTAGAATATGCTGCTTAATACAAGCAAGATCAAATGATCTGTGGAGATACAACCAGTCTTTTTTGTGGGGTCCTCTCCAAATTTAATGATTCTCTGGTTCCCTGTGCTTCAAACAGAAGAAGGTAACGATCAAACTCTTTCAACTGCTGCAAAAGCAGCACAACTCCCTTCTCTGACCTTATTCAGGATTGAATTATCTCTTCAAATACCTTAGTCCAAGGAACATGTAGCTGGTGTATAATGAGTTTAAGACTTCCTGGATTACAGCCTGAACATCACAAACCTAATTAAAGTGAGAAGGATCTGAAGGATCTCATTCATTTTTAGAAATATCTTCAGTCTAAAATTCTGCAACTCTGAGATGTGGCTTAGGATACAATTAAACATTCATCTCAATATGTCTCTCAGAGAGGCATATATTTATAATTGCTAATATTAGCATGTATATAATTTCTTACAATAATATAGACTTACAATTTGCCTAACACAGTGTTGGTCGTTTCAATTACTTATCCAAAGACATTGATATACTGGTATCTAGCTATTATATATATATATATATGTTTATAATATGTATACACGTATATAAAAATAACACCTTATCAGGCCAACTTTAAGGCAATTGATTTGACCACATCAGAGAGAAAAATGTAAAATTCTTTTAATAATGGCAGATAGTATCAGAAGAGCACTTCTTATATTTAAAAAGATTAAGAAAAGAAAGGATTTTCCAAACTAAAAATGAAAAGCATTTGTTGTAGCACTACTGCCATAGAGACAAATATTAATCAAGGTAAAAAAGTGGGAGTGCAGACAATAACTGATACACAAAGAACTAGTGGAGCTCAGTGAGTTGGGTTGAAACATTATTGAATACAAAGTCCTCCAATATCACTTAAGCTAAACATTGCATTCTATGAAAATATAAAAAGGAAAGGAGACACGATGGAGAAAAATTTTAAAATAACATTTCTTATATAAAAAAAAAACAACTTTTAAATATGGTTAAATAAGAGAGCAATGATTTCTGATTTCCAGAACATCTTGGCTCTGAAGCTTTTCAGAAGATATAGCATAAAGAAAGACAAAATCTCTATTTAATGTATGATTTGATAAGATTTTGAAAGGAATTGTTATGAAAAAGATTTCTTATAATGGGTGAAGGCATTTGGCCATGAAAATGTTTATAAATACAATTATTTAGATGAACTCATCTTGAAACTGCAGAATCCTAATTTGAAATGTGACTGTTCTGCAATTCACTTCCTAGTGGAATGGAATGGTTCATACTAGCAGTGACACTTCTTATGTACAACAATGCTTTTTTTTTTACATTTTTTTAAAATGCAGCAGTATTTTTTTGTATTCTCT
The DNA here is from genome assembly GCF_048771995.1 of Taeniopygia guttata. Taxonomy (NCBI): domain Eukaryota; kingdom Metazoa; phylum Chordata; class Aves; order Passeriformes; family Estrildidae; genus Taeniopygia; species Taeniopygia guttata. Next base: position 145,560,418 of record NC_133026.1, on the reverse strand, counting down.
CCAGGCAGAAAATATAACTGTAGCACAGAAAATAATTGGTACATTATTCACGTTAGCCCTTTGGGACTGGTTTTCATTCTCTTTTAAACATTACTGTTTAGATAGGTTGCTTTTGAAACGAAAACAAAATAAAAAAAAGGAGCCATCTGCATTTTAAAAGTAGACTGCTGAGAAGGAAACTCATGTATCCCCCTGACACAGAGGGGACTTGCTAGGTCTATAACCAAAATATTATTGACAACCTTTTCTTTAAATGATAGTGGAATACCACGAGAGTCATTATGCTTATTCTCTGTTTAGGTACAATTACATTATGTTTATATTTAAAACACCATTTCTCCCTGATTTTCAAAAATGTCACTAATTCATAAAGAACGCTTGATGGTTAAATTAGGATCTTCTAGTGAAACAGCATATCAGGACATAAATAATCCACAGAGAATTTTTATCTGCAGGTGCTGGAGACATAGCCCAAATGTTGTGCCATCCTGGATCTGACACTTACAAATAAGGGGAAAGTGGTTAATGATCTGTAGCAGACTTGTTTACAGTGACTTGTGGGAAACTTACTGCAAAAGAGTTTAGGAAAAGGACCAGAGATGTGTAAAAGGAGGGTTTAAGGTGGATCATGGGAGCAACCTTGAGAAAACACAAGGTAAAATAAAAAAGCGCCTGTGTGAGCACATTGATGGTCAGATCTCTTTTCTGGCTGAGCATTGTGCCTTATCAAGTGGGTCTAGCCTGTATTGTCATTAAATTTTGAATGCAGCTGTTTTCCATGGGCATGAATTTTCTGTTTTGAGTGTAAGAAATACATGCAGAATTCAAATAAGAACAGCCAACAAGAAGCAAAGAGATCTGAGGACAGCAGCTGGAGGAGACCAGCTTCTGAGCTGAGGAGTGGGCAGAGTGTTTGAGACTCCTTGATGGATGCACATTCCAAATAACAACTTTTCGACCTGATTGACAAAGGGTTTTAGAAGCAGAATTTAGATATCCTGGCTGATGTTCCTGCAAGTGATGGTTGTGATTAGATAAGTTTAAATAAAGGCACTGTCTTGGTGTGGGTGTAAGTATGCTCAGCCTCAATCCTGTGTGCAGCTGGAACCACCTCCTGGAAGGGCAGTGAGGGGGATGTGGTGAATTAAAGGTTTTTCTGTTCAGTCCCAGTCCCAGTCCATGGAAAGAATATGGAGCAAATCCCCAGTCCCCCAGGATCATGTCCAGACACACAAAGAACAAGGTGCCTGGGAATTGCAAGTGGATTTGGCAAGAATTACGTGTTTAGGCTGAAGAAGAGAAAGCTCAAAGGGCATCTAATGGCTATTTACTCTGAACTAATGAGAGGTTACAGGGGAGCTGTGCTCAGAGGAGGATATCAAAACATGGACAAAGGTTGCCCAGAGAGGCTTTTGACAATATTTGGAATATTTTTGTGATCTTCAACACTCAATTTTTTAAGGTTCTATAGCAACTTGACCTTACCTTGGCATTGAGCTTAGAATAAGGATAGAATTAGAATTTCCAGAGGTGTCCTCAAATCTGCATTTTTAATGGTTTTATGATCACACTTGATTGATAGGAAGTGCACTTTTTTGGTGTTCCTGCCCATGGCAGGAGTGTTGGAACGAGATGATCTTTAATGACCACTAGAACCATAACTCTGTACAGCACCAAGCACTAAAGAAAAATGCTGCCTGTTGTGGCCTTCATGATTCACCTACCTGGTAGATGAAATCTCACCCAAGTTTTTGGTATTTCAACTTGTTTAATTAAAGAATAGGCAATGGAAAATCTCTCCCTAAATTTTAGAGCGGTTAGTTCATGTACTATAATTGCATTAAGTAACCTGACCTTGGAGGATCTTTGTGCCCCAAACATACTGAATCTTGCAGCCTAAAATAATTTTTATGTTTATTTATAGGTCAGGTCTAAACTGTAATTGTGGCAGAAAACAAATATTATCTGCTCACTATTTATCTCTTGTTTTGGGAAATAACAAATACTTGCTAACTCTTTGGCACATCCTGAAATTACTAATGTTGTCATTAGTCTATGGACACCTCAGAGCCAAAATTAGGCTCACCCAGAAGTGGTATGGAGCAGCTGTGCAAAGCTTGCTACTCCTAATCCACTGATACCCCAGTATATCCCATTTGCAAAGAAAACAGTCTCCTGATGGAACATGATAGTGCCAAAGTCCATGACAAGCATCATCTTTCTAAAAAGCTTTTAAAATGGAATAAATCTCATAAGGAAAAATGGTTTCTTAGACTAAGAAGAAAATGTTTACATTTTCACACAGTGTTTCTGTAATTTTTATGCCCTAAAGGCTGCTACCACATGCCAATCAAACCAAATGACTGAAAAAAATGCATCAGTTTGGTCAGCAACTGGAATTTAAAGAGGTGGGACAGGAGAAAGTACAGAGGGAAGGCACCTGTGTATTTAGACTTACCACGAGACTTCAAAGGACAAGGGCATATAGATATATAGATCCAGGATATGACAATATGACACCATTATTGCAAAAGATAGATAATATGCTGAACTTCCATCACTAAAAAAAAAAACAAAAAAAAAAAAAAAACAAAAAAACAAGTTTCATTTAAGAAAATGTAATGAGATATTAATTGTAACTTTATGGTAGTTTGGATCCTTGGGGGATTTCTCACATTCCTCTGCTGCTCAGGTCCTTTGTTTATTGCTGATGCTTTAGTTCAATTTCTTTTTTCTTTTGTTTTTTCTTCTTTGCCTTCTTACTCATAAGGAACTTTTTAAAGTCTTACAGGCACTATGCAAAGCAACTTTCTTCTATCAAGATTCTTGATAGAAGCATCCATGTGTCATGGATGCTTGACTCCCACATCACATATCCTTTCACTTCTAGCTCCCAAACTGTTCCAATTTGTGTTGTCACAGAGTTAGGTTAAATACAGGTATCACATTCTGTGTTACAAGGTCAGTGTTTTCTCAGTTCCTTTCCTGGCAGCACTCTGCTCTGTTTTGGGGCTGACAGCACTCTTTGTGTATTCATTGCAATTTCTGTTGAGGAAAAATGTAGTAATTTCTGTCTTCAGGCTGGACTATAGATTTGAATGAAGAACAATTCAAATAAATGAATTATCTAGAGATTTTAAATCTGCAAATTTCTGATTCTGGCATGTTCTGAACTTGAGTAGAGGATATGCTCTTGATCACATCTAAAATGCAGCTTGAAGGACTGGGCTTTCAGAAGAATAGAATAGGAAAATATATTGCTGCTGTATCTCAGACTTATGTGCACTTAGGAAAGAGCTTCTATACGGCAATTATTCCTTGAAACCCTTGAGATCCAAATGAACCAAACAAAGTCAGCTGAGCAGAGACATACATTATTCTGCATGGTACAGAGCTGAAATATGCATATTTTCTTTCACAGAGATGCCTCATGCCCACAGAATCTTCACAGACTTCCAGAAGAGATACACATAAAAAGGTTGGCAGGATTAGGCCATGAAGGCACAGCTTTTCAGAGGTATTGCTTCTGTCAAAGAAACAAACAGAAAGGCTTAGAAGGGTAAGCAACAGGGGGGAAAGCTACAATTTTTTTTCATCCGAACAAACTTGATGTATTTCTGAAAGAAATTGAGATATGCCTTGAAATGTTACAAGGATTTTACTCATTTTTTGATATGAAAAAACTTGAAGCCTCATGCAATTCAAGACAGAGGGATAGGAAGGTGAAATAATATAAAGGATAGCCAAAAAAAAAAAAAAAATCATCTGTTTCTATGTTAAAATTTGGGTCAAAGTATTTTTACACTGTGCTACAGTCGTTGCAGAAATTCATCAAATGTGAACATGTTCCCAAAACTTTCCAGTGAGATAATAAATGGTACACATTACATGCATCACGGAAACTGAGAAGCAAAGAGATTTCAGACCCAGTGAAGGGAATTATGAAATTACATCTATTAAAATTTTATGGGAAAATATTTCTTGTTAAACAATGGATGACAGCAATACAAATTTGAAATTAGTGTGAGAAAATAAACTATTTAATGACAAAAGACCTAAACAGAACAATTGTAGTCTTGGGATACTAAATGTTCATCTTGACCCAGTCACTTATTGCTATTTGTCTGGAGACTCTGACTCAGGCTTTTCTGTGTGTCCAATCATATGAAAAAACTGCTTTTTCCACTGCCTCCTGGTTGCTTCTTTCTAGGGGTGATGGCATCAATAATAACCATGAATTTGATTCAGCAATATTAAGATATCCATTTTTTCACTGAGCATAACCAATGGTTGTGTTACTATTTTTCAGTTACCACTTTTCTTTGAATCCACAGATTCTGTAAGAAAAAGTAATATCTACTACATTTGCAGCATGCCCTGAAACAAAAGGATATAGCATAATCCCAGTAGTGGAAATGGAAAGGCTGTTTATGCATCAGAAGAATGTTGAAACATGAAAGTAAATATAAATAAATAATAGAAATTGGTTTAACTTTTTTTTTTTTTCAGAATTTCCAATGCAATTCAAGACATCTCCAGTGTTACAAACTTGGGATTTGAACATACAAGTCTTAAATAAGAAGTTACCCTTCCTCTCATTTTTTATAATGTAAAAAGATGTGTTAATCATCTCCTGAAATACTGACCATTTTTTTCCTAAGACATAGATATTGCATTCAGGATATGATGATGAAAGCATCAATTTTTAAATTTCATTATTAAGTCAAAGTATAGACAGAGTTTCTCTGGGTTTAGGAGTTTTTTAGTAGCAGCAGAAATTTCAGTGAATTATGGTTCTCATGCCAGCTGTAGTAATATGATACAATTTTATATTTAAGGGCTTGCAAAAATGAATGTGATTGTCACTGCTACAGTGTAGTGGGGTGAACCAGCAACCAGAGTTGAGCTATACATCCTAATGGGTTCATCAGAATATCTCTGTATATTGCTGGAGCCAGGATTTCCCCTAATCTCCTTCAGATGTAAGCAAAAATGTCATGTAGCTAAAAGGAGAACTCTGTGTTTCTGCTATGGTGATTTGGAAGGTCTTTATAGGAAGTGTCTGATAAGCCTTCATTAATGTAACACTAAGCACCTGAAATAAAAACCCAGTATCTAATTTTAGAAAAAAGTACAAGTGTGAAGGAATCAGTGTAGTTTTTGCAGATATGTTTTCTTAATAATCACTGAAATAGCAACCTTTTTGTTCTCTACTTTTAAATAAACACCACGTACAATAAGCATAGATAATTATAAAGCAGTCACACTTCCATGGGGCTTTATTATCTTGTTCATATATATGAAAGATTATAGTCTGAAAGGCAACTCATTATCAAGCCTAAAACTTAAATAAGTATATTGTAAAAAAAAAATATATTACTCCTGTTTTGAGGGCTTTTATATAAATTGTATGTTTTAAATAACAAATGGTGTAAAAAGCAAGCATTCACTAACAAGAAAAAAATTGTCTAATTAGTGAAGAGCATGAAATTATAGAGTCTGAAACTTAAATGGTGGGGTTGCTTCCAACAAAAAAATTGCAGTCTGGCTGAAATGAAAAGAAGCAGGATCTGTCTCGATTTCTGACAACACCCTGTCATGAAAATGAAGAAAGAATTTTCAGTTTCTTTTTTTTTTTCTTTTTTTTTTTTTCTCATTGCCCATGTAGATTACTACATCTCTTTACATTATCTAGAGAATTGATCTGACTTGGCACCTCTAGATTATACTATAATACTAAAAGTTATTAATAACTTCAACATTTATCAAGAATTTAGAAATTCAGAAAAAAATCTGATTTCCTTTAAAGTAGTGACATAACTGAAAGTAAAATACTTCTCAGTAACATTTCATGAAAGGACAAGAGGCAATGGGCATAAACTGAAATACATGGAATTCCATTTCAGCAGAAGAAAAAAGCAGTTTTTAACTGTTGGTTGAGTGAAAACTGGAACAGCCAACAGAGGGAGGCTGTGAACTCTTCATCCTTAAGGACATTCAATCTCCAACTAGATACAAACCTGGCCTCCTTTCTTTATCTGTCCTCCAGTGATGTCTTCACACTGGTTCTCTATTTGTTTTTTATCTTAAAATTTCATCCAAATACCCTTTCATCACTCGTTCACCTGATATAACTGAGGTATCCATCTGAACAGCTGTCAAGGGATGAGATTGAAATTTAGGCTTGAAGCTCAGCTAAGACTTGAGGCTTAACTTTCCAGCTCCGTGATGGTCAAAACAAGGTTTTAATAAAGCAAGAGCTGTGGGTTTGATCCCCCTATGGGCCATTCATTTAAGAGTTGGACTTGATGATCTTCGTGGGTTCCTTCTAGCTCAGAATATTCTGTGATTCTACAGTTCTGTAAATTGAATGATCCCTCATCCAAAAGTTATTTATCAGTCATAATTTTTTGTGTTGCTTTGTAGGTTTTTTAAAGAAGTAGCTTGATACAATAACATGAATTTGGATTCAGAAAAATATATGCACACAGCACAGCCACCATTTTTGTAAGCATCATAACAACATACCTTCTATGAGAAAGATCTTTTTAATTTTTGATCTCCGTAGTAAAATGATGTTTTTGAACTTAACTAGCAAAATTTGACAGTGGTGTCAACTTCCTTTTTATATTTCCACTAAGTCTGCCCTAACTAAGAGTGGGAGAGCAAACACAAACATCACACTGTGTCTGCTCTAGAGATCCCTTTGTCAAAAAGATGCCCCCTCTAAGATTTGATGAGAAAAGTGAAGGCTGCAGGCTGTGACGACTTGTTGTTTGTTTGGGGGTTTTTTGTGCAGCTTGCTCTTTTCTGTATCAGAGTGAAATATGTTGGGTGGATGGGTTGTTGCTGTGTTTGTCACCACCAGCTGCTCGTCACTGTCACACAGCTGCAGGTGCAGCAGCTTTGCTGCTGAGCTCTAGGCCTTCAATCTGCTCTTCCAAAACAGCTCAGCAACAAAAACCTTTTTCTCTCTCCATTGTAAATATGCAAGGAACTCATCTGAAAGGCTTTTTTATGCAAAATACATTATCCTCTTCAATCTCTCAGGATTTGTTACTCAGGAAAAAGTATAGTAAGTCAAACAATAGTGGTGACTGGATGAGAAATGACAATCACTGTTTGTCCTGTTTGATAAATAGGTTCTTTTTCATGTTATTTCTTGTCTCTCAGTAGGGGTTCTGACAGAGGAAATTGAAGCAATATTTAAAGGACACATTCAATCTCTCTCTTCATCCTAAAGGACCATATCAAGGTAGCAAAATGGTAAACATGAGTAAGGAAAGTAGCTGCGTAAATCAGCAGGTAGATTAATAGAAGATAAAAATAGTTGCGTGTACTACTAGATTAATCCTCCAAGGAATATGATGATATTATTTATTTATATGATGAAAATATTCTGTTAGTATTTCTTCTGGCCAACCAAGGAATGAAAACATTATTTTTTCTCTGTGCAGGGAAAAGAGTTTTATCCAAATAAGATACAAAACAAGGCATATATACAATCCACATTGTCATATGCAGCAACTTTTGGTGTATTGCTGGCAAATATCATCCCATTCCAGCTGAGAAAAAGATGTCTATTAATATCTACACTGGTCACTGTCTTGTCATTCCAAACTGTCTGCTTCTGAACAGCTTTATTTAGGATATCTGAATAGGTTTGGGTAGTTCTGGTAGGTGTTATTGGATAAATATTTCTCAAAGTTATAACTTAATGACAGTGTCTACTGTCCTGGTTTTCACTGAGATGATTTTCTTCTTGGTAGCTGGTACAGTGCTGTGTTTTGAATTAAGTATGAGAATGTTGGTAGCACACTGATGTTTTGACTGTTGTTCAATAAAATGTTTACTCTAAACCAAGGACTTTCAGTGTCTCATGCCCTGCCAGAGGAAGTGTTCAAAAAGCCATGAGGTAGTATGGCCAGGAAAGGTGACCTGACCAGGCCAAAGGGATATTTCACACAGGAGAGTGTCATACCAGTAAATAAATTGAAGGGAGTTGTCTGAAATGTCTGGGAGCCACCAATGACTGATCAGGCACCAGCTGGGCATTGGTCAGTGGGTGGTGAGAACAGTATTTTGCATCACTTGTTTGTCCTGAGTTTTACACTTTCTCTCTCCCCTATTAATTTCTAGCATTACTATTACATTTTCATTAGTATAATTTTATTTATACATTTAATTATTTAACTATTAGTATTTTTTTGTTTGTTTCAATTTTTAACCTGTTTTGAATTCACAAAATCTACATCTTATTTTGCATTCTCCTCGCCATTGAGGGGTGCAGTAGAGGTTGTGTGGCATTCAGTTGCCAGCTGGGGTTTTGTTGTATTGCTCTGGGAAATGGTTTTTCCCCCTGCAGAGACCCCTGCAGCTGTGACCATGTTAGTTTAACCCTTCCTTCCTTTCTTGGCCTAACTGCCTTAGAGCCAAGTATCTTTTCTTGAACAGGAGTCTAGATAAGGCTCAGCTCTTCCTTGTTCACTCTCTTTCCGTCTTTTTCTCCTGGAATAAACGACTTGGGACTACATTGGGGGTTAGACCCTCTTTTGGAATCTTTTGCCAATGCCCCTGAAATATTCCCCCAAAGCCCTCTCAGATGTGGGCTAGTCTAGTAACTCTGGGGGGCTGCAGGGGTAGGTATTTCAGGGTTTATCTGTGACATCTACACAATAAAGCTTTTCACAATTAGAATCATGGGATTTGAAGGTTTGGAAGGGACCTTTAAGATCATCTAGTTCCAAACCTCCCTACTGTGGGCAGGGGCACCTCCCACTAGACCAGGTTGCTGAAGTCCTTATCCCACCTGGCTTTGAACATTGCCAGGACTGGGACATCCACCACCTCCCTGGGCAACCTGTTCCAGTGTCTCACCACCCTCACTGTAAAGAATTTCTTCCCAATATCTAACCTAAATTTCCCCTCTTTCAGTTTGTACTCATTACTCTGTGTTCTATCACTATAGTTTCTGATGAAGATTCCCTCTCTGATTTCCCTGTAGGTCCTCTTCAGATACTGGAAGATTGTTATGATTTCTCAATCCAACCTTTTCTGCTCAGCACTAGCAGTGCTTTTCATGCTGCCAATGACTGAATTTCCGTCCTATTTACTTGTTACTGACTATGTTCTTAAGCATAAAACTAAGCCTTCTTCATTGTTCTTTTCTTTCCTAGAAGAAATATATTTTAGGGGATTAGTAGAGCAAATGAAGGGCTATGTGCTAATTTGTTTTGTTTTGTTTTGTTCTTTATCTGGCAGAAAGTAATATTGATGTGTTAACAATGCCTGTAAAATCACAGCACATGCAGTACCAGATTCCCTGGAAGCAAGGTACTATTTAATGAGCAAAAGGAAGAGCAACTATTTTGGAAGTAATTTATAAAGACCTTAAACGCTCAGTGAGCTCAGTTACCCATAGCAGTAGAGAAGGGGTGAGTGGGGGAAGAAGACACACATAAAAAAAAAAAAACAAAACAAAACAAAAAAAAAACTAACAAAGAAAACACAAGATTATAAATGACAATCATAAATGAGCATTTGTGTAGTCCTAAAGTCAAAGGCAATATGAAATGATTGTTGTCATATCAGAGAGACTGCCTTACTCTGTTTTGCATTTTTGGTAGTGGTGTTTTGCTGTGTTTTGTCTCCTGGACACGTTTTAAAAATAAAGTATCAAACTCTTTGTAACAGTTGTGTAATTCACTTAGTTGAATGCCAGACTTTTCTTTCAGAAATTTTGACAACACTAATCAGAATCAGAAGCAGACTAGACCTACAGGATCATCAGCTGCCATTGAAGATAGGATAAAAAAAAACCCACAGTTCAAATGAAGTATTTTTTTTTCTTTCTTTCTTTCATACTTGCTGAAAACAAAACAAAGGGCATTGACAGAACAGAGAGGGGAAGCAAAACCAACAAGAAGCCAAAGTATTTTGAGAAATTAATAGTGTGTGGAAAGTCTAATTTTAAGGAAAAAATCACAACAACAAGAAATTCAGTAGAGGATCTAAAATTCTTTCATCCATCTGTCACTAATTAAAAAGACTGTCAAAGAACATATGGTCTGGAAACTACAGGGAGTTAAAAAAGAAAACCAAAGGAGCTGCACTAAGAGTGCACTTAAATAACAGTTTTCAGTAAGTGCCTGACAAGTCCCCAGAAAGACAGGTAAAGGACAGGAGGGTGACTTGGAATTAAGGACCACAAAGAATTCAGTGACTATTATGAGTTTCCTTCTTTTTTCTTATACTGCAGATCTCAGAAATGATAAAAATCTTTCCTTGGAAAACCATTGGAGACAGGCTGAGGGAAGCCAGACTCCTGTTAGTTTGTATGCCAATGTTTTTCCACACACATCATCCTTTTATAATTGCTTTTGTTGATAATTTCATCTTCTAAATTTTTCTGACTTCTGTATTAAAAAACCATGATTGACTTTTTCTATGCCTTTATGTTGAGTTCATTATTAAAGAATTTCATTTTCAAGAATTTAAAGCCTCTTGCTTTTTCCAAAATAATGGTCTCTAGTCTCTTAAGATTGAATAGCAAAATGAGAGAAGAGAATGCAATATTTTGGTTTAATAAATAACATTATGTGAAAAGTATTACATCTGGAATTTTAAATGAATATTTTTTATTATCACCACTTATCGTAGACAGAGTCTAGTTCAGTAGTCACATATCACTTTTTCTTTCTTTAACATTTTGCATAATGGTGTGTATCCTTTAACAGCATAATTATACCTTACTCATAATTCAATCTTATTGCATTTTGAGTTTTATAGGAGGAGTATTACATTACTCTGCAATTTATCTTTTCTGTTTTTCCTCCTCAGAGAAATTTTCCACTCCTTATCAGCCTTTCTTCAATGTTCATCCAACTCCTAACAATTCTCCTTTCTCTTTGGCAGAAGTTTTTTATGGGGGAATGAAACACGGAATATTCAAGTAGTTAGTCTGCAGGATATGCATCCTTATAAAGAATTTTTTTAAAAAACCCATTCAATCCTTGAAACCCACTATTTTTTCTAACCAAGACTCTTCATCTGGAAAAGTCCTTTCAATTAAGTTCCCTGGTTTAAAACTAAATAAATAAATGCTTGAAAACCTAAGCTTATTTACTTAAAATAATTTTTTTCTTAATAATGCTGAAAAATTACTGACTTTATAGGCTTTTTGACAGTTAAAACATATTAAAGATTATTGCATAATCAAAACATTTTTAAATGTTATGAAAATACGCCATGTTTGGTATATGAATGCTTCTTCAAAATTTAATTCATTAAATGTGATGAAATGAACATTTGGGGTTTTTTTCTTTTTGTTTTTCATTTCAGGGATTGCTTCCAAATTCTCCAGAAATCTAAACTGTGAACATTACTTACAGTTGAGGACATCCATATATAGCAGATCCTTTCTTATATGTTCTCAACTATCCATCATTCACAGATTGCTGGAAGCTGAGGAAGTGTATATAATAGGGGAGTGAGAAGGGAAGATGCCATATACATTTCTTCTGCTCTTATGTACTTCCATAGGCATTTACTGCTGGTAAAGAACATTTCAAGACAAGAGAGAACTTTGATCTGATTCACAGAGGTGTGACTTTCCCCTGCTGCTCTTCTCTCTAGATAGATACCACAGACCTGAAAAATACCAAGTTCACAACTGACTAGTCTTGAACAAGAACATGGAAAAATACCCATGGACTTTGTCCAAGACATCATCCCCTCAAATTCTCAAAACCTCAAAAGTTTACATTTTTGACAAAGATAATTTCCAGTTTCTTTCTTTTACTCTGCCTGAACCTTCTAGAGTCCTTCAGGATCTTCACCATCCATATAGTATGAGATTTTCACATGCTTTCTCATTTATCTAGGTTGCTATAATAAAAAAAAAAAAAAAGAGAGGGAGAGAGTGAGACAGGGAGACAGGGAGGGAGAACAGTTTTATTTAATGTCTCTAGTCTAGTATCTCAATTTCTATTCATTGGTTCTGCTTAGCAGAAAGATGGGTCAGCAAAGGTGTCCAGATTACACACAAACCATAGTGTGCATCGTAGAAATGTATTGTCCCTGGTATAGCATGCTGGTTTTAGTTAGGAGCTATTTTTTTTCCCAGTAGCTAGCATGGGTCTGTGCTCTGGATTTGTGCTGGAAGCAGTGTTGATAATTCTGGGTTGTTTTTGTCAGCAATGCTTACACAGCATCAAGGCTTTTCCTGCTTTTTACTGCACCCCATCAGGGAGGAGCTGGGGAGCCAGGACAGCTGACCCCAATTGACCCAAGGGAATTATTCCAGACCACAGAGGGTCCCTCAGCATATAAAGCTGGGGGAGAAGAAGCAGTGGGAGGATATTTGAAGTGATGGCTTTTGTTTTCCCAAGTCTCCCTTGTGTGTAATGAGGCCTTGCTGCCTGCCCATCCAAATTAGTCAGTTAATTCTTTGTTTTGCTTTTTTTATTGTGCATGGCTTTCACTTTACCCATTAAGCTGTCTTTTTCTCAACCCGTGAAGTTTTCTCACTTTAATATTTTTGACTCAGTCCTACAGGGGGAAAGTCAGCGTGTGGCTGTGTGGGGCTGACTTTCCAACCACAGTTAAACCACAATATATAGAAATTTAATACTTCCCTCACTTTGATCCTAGAAATAATTCTTTTATTCCATAGTAAAATCATAATTTTCTCTGGTGTGCAAACCTTCATTTTCACTGATGTGAATTACAGATCCCAATATAATGATAATGAAGGCTAACCTCTAAAACACACACTGTGTAAAAGGACCATCTGCTTTAACTTCCCAAAGTAATCTTTGCTTTTTATATTTCCCTCTGAATTTTTGAATAGCTTGTGTTTGTGCTTCTTTGTTCCCTCACTTCAAGATGTTGTTTACAGACCAAGGATTTTGCTTGCCACTTGCCTCTGAACCCTGCTCATGGTCAGGTGTGGGTAACACCAAATTCAGAATCAGATTTTTTTCCTAATAACATATAAATTTCTTTCTGGAATTCAACAGATTGCTTGAGAGCTCGGTCCTCTGCACCTCATCAAAAGCCAGTTTGATCTTGTATTTGAAAAATTTGTAAGATTCTGAAGCACTGCTGAGACTTTTGTAAGTCGGACCTTTTGGCTTTTGTGTTATGTGTTCAGCCTTGAAGTACTAAGGTCTGAATTCTTTTCTTCCTCAAGTGTACTTCAAAACAGAGCAGTGCCTATGAGTCATAGTTCGAGCACCCTGATTATTGAAATAAAACAATCACTCATCAGATTACAATTAATTTAAACTAATCTTTTCTGGCTGGGGTACAGGAAAGGAGAATTTCTGCCACTTTTTACTGATTTAAGAATGCTTTTAAGACGTGCTGTGATATTTTTAAAATCTAAATAGAAAAGGTGGGGGGAAAATGGGACAGAAGGAAAAAAAAAATGAGAGAAAAAGTCCAGAATGTAAATAAAAATATCTAGAATTATAAACCAATATATATGAATTGTGGTCTCTTTTTATGGTGTTTTTGTTGTTGTTGTGGTTTGGTTTTTGTTGTTTTGTTTTTTTTTTTTCTTTTTCAAATCTCCATGTCTTCTGGGTTTTATATTGGTTATTGGCACATTAAATGAATAATTAAACAATTGAATGGGAAATCTTCCAACCAGACCATTAAGATATACATATAAGACACATGAAGAATTCAGTGCCCTTTTTGCTAAGGCATTTGTGACCAGAGAAAGGATTCATCCATTCATCAATGGATGAGGGAAGAGTCAGTGATTTTTAGAGAGAAAATAAACCCTATAAAGCTGTGGGATCCAAGAAGATATATCCAAGGCTGCTGAAAGACCTAGCCAATGTCCTTGATAGCCACTCTGTCAGTAGGCTGGGGAGATTTGGGAAGATTCTTGGTGATGCACAAAATGACCTATCACACACCTTTGTTAAAAGAAGACAACTCAGATGACTAAATGACAATTACACAAGTGCCAGGGAAAATCATGGAGTGAATCCTTTTGAAACGCTTTTCTGAGGATATAAAAAAAGAAAGTGAATTGTAACAATTAGCATTAATATATCATGGGTGAATCTTGCATGGCCAACCAGATTGCTTCCTGTGATAAGCTGTCCGTGTTCGCAGCCAAGGGAGGTGTGGTGGACACAGTTTGCATTGATTTCTGAGAGTCTGTCAAACTTTTCTGCTTATTCAAGTGAATATATCTGGGCAACCAGATGGATAAAACTCAGGTGATGTGTCAGAGAACAGTTGTTAGGGGATCACATTCAACCTATAGAATAGTAAGGAGTAGCATGATGTCTGTCTTTGGATCTTGGATCTTTCCTGTTTTACTCCACATAGTGAAGGGGGAGGTAAGGTGGATATTCAGTGATAGTTAAGAAAGGGTAAAACCTGTTAAACAGTAGATGGGAGTGAGGAATGAGAAAAACCTCAGAGGAACTGCCCTGCAGACACCAAGGTCAGTGAAGAAAGAGGCAGAGGAGGTGCTCCAGGCTTAATGAGAGGGGCTGGATGTGGGGATGTTTGAAGTCAGCCAAGATCAGAACTCACTCATGCTACGGTGTTTCCTACTTTAAATTTTCTATCTTTTCAACAATTTTGCATTTTTCATGTCAATGGTTACCTCCACTTACAAGAATTGCAAGGATCTCTCCAAAATTATTTCAGTTGTCAGTAGAAAATCAAATCTATAAAGGACAAATGTCTATTTATACTAAGAAGTGTACATCCATCTAGATAACATACCTTAAACTCTTGCTATTTTACTTCCAGTAAGGAGAAATGTCTCTTCTCTGGATAGAACCAGAGAGTGTCGTTGCTGTTGTCATTGTTATCTACTCTTGAAAGAGCAAAACTGCAATTGTAACTGTGGAATAACAAAGGGAATATTTTCACGGACAGATCTGGGTGTTGCAGGATACTGGTCATTGGCAGGAGACACACAGTTTGGCAGCTGGTTTGTTTGACTAGTTTTGCTGCTTCATTTTCATAGTGTTTACACATCCAACTGCTTTTTTGGTGGAAAATTACCAGCATACTGGGATGAATTTCTGGTTGATTTAAAGAGGTGTGACTGGAATGAAATCACTAATGGTTCAATCCATCAATTACAAATCTGGCCTCCTTTAATCTCAGTTGTTCTTTATTTTTCATGGTGGAAAAGCTGCTAATGCTCAAAGGGTTATTGTCTCTTTAAGATCTGATTCTGAAATAGAGATCATCAGCTCATATAAAACTGTTTCACAATAATCATAAAATGAAGTTAATTTTCAGAATCTCCTAATCACCATGGTAACACACTCAGGCAAGCAAAATTAAGAAATGGAGGTACCCTGAAAGATTTTGTCTAAAAAGCAAAAGGTCATTCATGCTCTGACTATAGAAAGGATTGTTGTGGATATTTTCATGGATTGTTTTCAAGCCTACCTTTTCTTCCATGAAACGTCCCTGGAACCAGCATGTACTAGAAAATAAAAAGGTAGCCATTCTGTTCGAAATATCCACTAGTATTAGGTTTCAAAATTTTACATGTAAAGAAGAATCTATCTTCTTCCAGAAGCACACTCACAGAGATAAGGCCACATTCCTTGAAGAGAGAATGCTGAAACTACCCATGTCAAATAGAACGTTGTTAAATGCTAAACAAATTCTTTTAATTTGCTTGGAAAGTGAAAAAAAGATCAAAAAAGAACAACAACAAAAAACAAAAACAGAAACAGAAATTTTTTTGTCATGTGTTTGACACTTTCTGCTTCATCTTCTGAGGCTACACTTATTGTACTTGCAGCTCTGTGGGGCACAACTTGTATCCCAGACTAGTGGCCTCTAAGTGTGTCTCTGTTCTCTGAAAGATTTGCAATGGAGTGGTCTTCAAAGTTTTTCAGCAATATTGTGTCACTCATCTGAATATAACACTTGCCCAAATTTGCCAATGTGTCCTTGATGAAGAAACTCTCATTGTGCTGTGAGAAATAATGCTGTGTGTGCAAAAACAAACCTGACTTCATTATGTTGAGTTAGCTGATTGTTGTATAAGCCTTCACTAGTCTTTATGGTTTTGTTTTGGTTTTTATTTCTCTCAGTGTTAAATGGTATAGTCCAGTAAATTTAGAAGCCTGGAAATACAAGGGTGTAAGATTCCTGAGCAGCCTCTTCCCTCTTGGGTCACTCTCAGTATCTTTTCTACAAGACAATGGTGTCACAGCAGCTGCGAGGTGATCTCTCAGACAGTCTCTGGGCATTAGAAATTTTCAGGTCATTTTTCCATTTCTTCAGAGTGTGGGTTGGAGAGGGAGGTTTGTAATTCATGATTTACAGCCAACTGAGCACCATATATGTTAACTTATGACAAGTGACTTTATATATTACAAAATACTGAATGTGCAGTTCCTGGTAAAAAATGGATCATGCGCAATTGTAAATTATTGATATTATCTTTTCTGTTTTCTGCTACATTTGCCCCTCATCCATATCTTGCCAAAAGCCAAATACACCTATTTGAGAGCTAACAAAATAGGGCAAAGGTAATGACTGCAGCAATTGCTATGCAGCTGGGCCTTCCCAGATTGCATATACTCAGCAAACTTGCTCAGGACACTACTGTGTTCTTTTTTGGTGCTAATTGTTCTAAGTACAGAAAGCAAAATATTCCTCATGCAAACACAGCAAAAAAAAAAAAAAAAAAAATCATGACAAGCCTATTGCTCTGCAGCCACACAAAGTACTTCTATAATTTGTTCTACAATGTGTTTTCTCTGCCACTTCATGGCCATCTTTAGTACCCGTATGTCTTCCATTACTTGTATTCCTCTACCCCTTCCTTGTTTGCTTCACTGCAATCTTCTATGAACTCTCTGTGCTTCACCACTGTACTCATTAATGGGAGGGCTGGCAAAGAGCGACCCTTTCATCCTTTCTGTGCTACTGCTCTGCCTCAGCCACAGAGTTCACCTTACAGACTGAGAAGGACAATGTGAGCACAAAAAGCACAGTGCCCATTCTCAACATTACATTTATTTCCTCAGCTTTCATCCAGGAGATAAGTTTATTCAGTGAAATATTTGGGATTTGATAAGGAATTTTCTTTCTTCCTCTTCAGATTGTGAGCACAGACCAGATTTTTAGTGTTGAGGATAAACCGAAAAACAGCTCATAAAAATGCTTTTCACTTTTAGATATGTTTCGTTTTCTTGAATGTGACATCTGTATGGCACAGCATCAAATATCAGATAAATTGAATTAAAAGTCAAGCAGTAAACTGACTCCAAATTTCCCCTCTCCCCACTCTTTCCTCTCAGGCAGATTTGTATGATTAAACATTTCAGATCTGTCAAAAGAGAAAAAAACAGAAAAAATCTGTGTCCATAATGTAATTATGATAAAATTAATAAAAATATTCTCATTTTCATAACTATTGTGTTTAAAATGAGGAAAAAATGCAGGCAGGCAAAGGAATTCAAAAACTGTGACTCATTAGTCAGGAAGAAAGCATGGGAAAAATGCTCTAAAACAAACACTGAGAAAATAGACAGGGAACAAGACAGTGATTCTTGTATTTGTTAACAGATAGAGACAGTAGTGGAGTCCAAATTTATTTCAGATGGGAGGAGGTAAACATTTTCAATCTGACCAGGTCACACCCGAGTCCTACTGAACTCTAGACTGACCTTCTTCAATTCTCATCCCTTTATGTACTACAGCCAAAGAACACAAAATATGTGTTGACAGCTTTTAGCAGCCACAGTTCTGCTGTGGTAGAACTGAGTAATTCCACTACAGAAAAAGAAAGATTATTGAACTGGGCTTTTTACAAGTGCCTGAAAAAATACAGTCTCACTTCAAAGAAATTATAGTATGAAAATAAGGCAAGTGGTTCCAGGCAGCTGCGCATGGACAGACTGGAGAACACCAAAAATACTGAATAATATCAAAGAAATCAACCATCATGGAGTGCTGCCAGTGCATGTTCCACCTTCAGGAACAAGGGCTTAGATACAATAAATAGAACGCTTATCTTCCTGCACAGAAGGTAACAACCTTTCAATAGATTCAATTAAACTCCATCTGAAAATTCAGTTCAGCTCAGTTCTGTCCTCCTACATTCTATTCTATTCTATTCTATTCTATTCTATTCTATTCTATTCTATTCTTGTAATTTTTATTTTTATTCATTCAGACCATCTTTCTAGTATATAAAGGTTTTTCATGTGTTTTAAATGATATGACTAACTCTCAGGTCTTAGTTTTTTTCTCCACCACTCCCTGGGAAAGAAATACATGTAATGATGAGACTTATTTTCCTTTGTGTTCTCCTTTTCTTCAGATGCAAGTTGCCAAGTATTGTTAGAGAAAGCACTTAGAGTGAGAAGTGGTGACACTTATGACAGTTCCAAGTTCTTGAAGTGAGTTACTTCATAGCCTTGGACTGCCCCTTGAAAATATTCCATTTTTCTCTCATTTGCTCTCCTGTACCTGCAGACAGCTCCTTGCACCAAGGGACTAAAACTGTCATCCAAATTCTCCAACACAAAGATTTAGGTGATGGGATTTTTTTCCTTTCAGTATCCTAAGCCAAGAGCGGGAATACTTTGAAGAGAACATGCAAGACCTTGAACTTCATTCCTTTTATAACAAAAGGCAGTGCAGATCAGAGTGCTGCCTTTATGGCTCTGGAGATGTGGTGTAATAATATCCTATTTAATATTTGTCAAGTATTGTAAACCTCATGCCCTGGCAGGCTAAATTGCCATGGAATACTGAAAGGTGAGAAAAACATGAAAATCTATCATCCATTTGGATGCAGCCTTTTATTTGGAACTGACATTATCTGTAGTAGAGACAATGTGGGTGTGAGAAATCCATATGCACTGAGGAGAAAACTTGCCAGTATTATGAATTTTCAAAATTTCAAAATATAATTTAAAAATATTAAAAATAAAATAGCTTTTTTCCCACTCCCTTCTGTTTTTTAAGCTGTTAGGGTTTATTTGTTACTAAAAGTAGAGAAATAATTCCATTACTTTCACTGATTTAGTTTACACAAAACTTCCAGGGGAAAAATATGTCTATTTTTATAAAACTAGATATATATTTCTCACACACACAATCTGTGTGTGTCTTTGTATACAATGACTAGGAGAAGGATCTACCAGGAAAATAATATCTGAAACAAGTAGGGTGATCAGCTGGGACTTAAACCTTTGGCTCCAAGACCCTGCGTGAGTGATTCATACTGAGGTACAGTAAACTAGAATCCAAACATGTTTTTCACAAAGTTCTTTTTGGCTCTGAAAATTTCATTTTTTCTGTTGCAAAGTGAAATCAAAACTGAGAGCAGGAAAGACCTAGTGAAATGGCTTCTCCTCTGATCAACTGAACTCTTCTCACTGCCTATTCTCATCAGATCTGCTGCAAAATCAATGCATGAGAGAGCAAAAATGTGCCTATAAAAAAGCTAAAGATAAATCCTGTTTTATAGATTACAAGTGTAAATTTTTTTTCCTCCTGTCTTTCCATCACTCTCTGAATAAAAGGATTTTAGGACATTTAAAACCACTGTTAATTCTGTTGACTCAAAGAAAAGCTGTTTCATTACTAGCTATTCATTTACACCACACTGATGTAAATAACTGTACTGTTCAAATGATCAACAATGCAGAATTGATGCTAAAATTTTATAATTTTATAACTCAAATTATCTAGACTTTAATATGAAAGTAGTCTCTTTTAGGTATCTTCATTTTCTGGCATGCTTTTGGTTTTCATGTGGATGCTCACCATCACATTTGGAAAACTCAGTCCATCAAACTGATTACTTGAAGAGGTTGATTGCTTATGAAAATGCAAACTTCTTACATATTTCCAAATGAAGAAGTGAAAACTACAGGAGTGACATAATTTGCTTTCAAAGTATATCTCAGAGAAATTTCTCCAAGAGAACACATGAAACTGAGATGAGAGTTTAACTTTCACCCAGGGTATTTTTTCTCCTTGAGCTTGTAATTCATGACAATTTTCTACAGATATTGTTTTTTCTCATCTATTTTTCTTCAAGCAGGGCAAACTGCCATTTAATCTAATCTGCCAAATTTGTAAGTTTCCTGTTGAAGAAAAAAAAAAAAAAAAAAAAAAAAAGCTTTTGAATGCTGATAGCATGATAATGTGTCCAGTTTTCTTCTGGGAGAGATATCTCTAGAGATAAGGTGCCCAGCACATTACTCTGAAAGTGGAATTAAAAACAGGCCCATTAAGTGGTAATTCTGTGTCACATTCACATTCTACTGGGTGCAAAACTAGAAAGTAAGATATAGATTACACTAGGCCAGGAACAAATTTAAAAGGTCTTTAGACTCCCCATCCACTTAGGTCCTTCTTAAATAATGCTATATTTTATCTACAGATTTGAAAACCCTCCCAGATGATGAAGAATTCAATGAACTAAACATGGAATATAAAAGAAGGAAGTTGAGTCCCAATTTTCACCTCTCCATTTGGACAGATTTTCAAAATATTCAGGTTTTGAACATCTTGACTGCTTGGAAAAGTTCCAATGCTTTTTTAGAAGTGTTTGAGTATACCTCCTAACCGTGACCTTTGCTGAGTGTGGTATTTTCATTTGATCTGCACTGGGTGATCTAGTATTGAAAAAGGCTGCCCAGAGAAGTGGTCGAGTGACCATCCTTTGAAGGATGCTGGGAACATGGTTTAGTGGTGGACTTCGCAATGCTGGGCTAATGGTTTCATTTGATAATCGTAAAGAACTTTTCCGGCCTCATTGGTTCTATGATTCTGTGATTTTCTATTTTGTCATTATCAAACTTGCATATATTAATGATGAATCCCTGCCTTTCCACCATAAATATAATTTTTTCATGTCTTTCATCCTCTTATAGAAGTTCCTAAACAGATTTCCTTGATGCATCCAATATTTTTTCATTGCAAAGAACAAGCTGATGACTGGCAGCATTTTTAAAACACTGGCAAACCAGGTTCCACATAAAAATGTCAGAATGTGGGAAGTGCAATTATAGTCTTTGACCCAGTACTCATCTCCCAGAAAAAAATTTTCAGTGAGTGTTTTAATTTAATTTGGTTCCAATGATATTTTATACAGCAAATTGACACACATGTATTCAAAAACACACCAAAGATACTTGTGTGAGATTATTTGTATCTGCTGTCTACGTGTTGTGACAGACAAATCTTTTACCAGCTCTTCCCCAGCCAAGATGAATAAAGTATTCAACTATGCCTACTAAATATTTATGACAAGAGTTACTTTCTTCTGATGTAATTTAAGATACATAAAAGAATCAAGTGTCTTGGTACCAACTTTAAGCCAAAAATCAATGTTTCAAGTGGAAGAAAAAAAAAAAAACACTAAAGCAAACCTACATGATGGAAAATAAAACCAGGTCATCAGGTCCCATGAGGAAAAGTGGATGTAAAGTTCTGAGTTTAAGTCAAGCCTGTGAAGATTATCCCTCATTATGGAGCATCATATGTAATATAATATTGACATCTGGATGCTAACTGGCACAGCGACCAACCAGCTGCTTAGTTTTTTCACAATAGCATGTGCTTTATGTATGGGAACAGTGATATCTGCCTGTTCCACCAGGATGGTGAGCCAAGAGCCCCAGTACTGTAGCAAGGTGAATGGGAGCATGGACCTCCCTGACATGGGAGCCAGGGGCAGCAAATCAGGCTCAGATACAGTTCAGGAGTCCCCCAGGACGTTTATAGCCAAAAGATGGCTCAGGTAAAGCCAGAAAGTCAGAGCAGGAGGTCCAGGTCAGAAAATCAGGCAGAGATGTGAATGCTGCTCATAAATAGATGTTTCTGAGGCTTTCCATAGCTTTTGTCTGTTAGATTTCCTCTCATGTTGTTTTAATTTCATGATCACACTCTGCAAACTGTTTTGCAAAGTTTGTACATGAAGTTATTCAGTTCACAATATCTGCAATGAAAACATGAGATTCGTAGCTGATCACACCTCATTTCACACAGCAACTGAGGAGCTGTGAACCACCAGCCTAAGAGGCAGCCTTGTAGTGACACAGAATGAACTGCAAAAGATATGATTGTAAATTCTCTCTTTGTTTGATATATAGGTTCACAACCTATAGAAGTGACTGTAAAGTGACATATCAATTTTTTTAGGAAGACGTGTTTCCTTCACTTGAAATTCATGCATCCAAACAGATAATCTCTGTGTTAGGACCCGGGTACCATGCTACAAGAATGCCCTGACCACCTTTGAGTGATCTGTAATAAATCACCAGTCTCACTTGTAAAGATGTGTGATTTGAAATAATGTATTTACTTTGTATTGAACTTAAAGAGAATAATTTTATAACTTAGTGATTAAGGAGTCTACACTGCTCTTGCACTACTTTCATGCATTTCATCAAATGATTTTTCTCCTTTATGAGTCTATATATCTATATTTAATTTAATTATGATCCCCTCATATTCATTTGATAGAAATTTGCCTTATAAAGATACTGTTGAATTCTTCCTAAAATTCATGTATTTATTTCTCCAATTAGAGCAAGGACAGCCTAGAGTGATCTGCTCAGTGCAATTGTCAAATTCTGATACGGTGATGCTGTGGTTTAGCCCCAGCTGGCAGCTCAGCCCTACACAGCCCCTTGTTCACATCCTCCCAAGAGCAAGGGGAGGATAAAAGTGAGAAAACTCATGGGTTTATATAAAGACAGTTTAACAGGTAAAGCAAAAGCAGTGCATGCCAGAATCAGCAGGCAAGAAGTGAGAGGCAACATCTTGACCACAAAAAGCAGCTTACTGTTAAGGCAACGCAGTATATTCTGAGCCTCTTCCTGTGGTTTATATGTTGCATTGCATTCAATTTTCTTCCTTTTACCATACCAAAGTCACCAGTAAAATCAGCACCCTCCAAAATCACACAATGCTACAATTCTATATCTTATAAAACAACTAACAATGCACACCCCCTAAACCAGAAAAAGAGTAATTAATATTATTTAGTATTTTCCATGATGCTCTCATTTTTGATAATTTGATTTAGTAACATAAAATTAATTTACTTGATCTCTTGGGAGTGCCTGGTTTTAGCCTGAGTGTTCCTGGATGTATATGAATGTGTGTGTGTGTCTGATCCTTTGCAAACACTGCAAAAACAAGTTATTTATCATCTACAACAGTCTACACCATTTGTAAGTATTTTTGATACTCTGCCATTGCAGGAGATTACATATACAGTAAAATAAACAAGAGCTTCATCCTACCTGTTATGAACCACTTCTCTCTCAAGAGTTATTGTCTGGCTATAAAATGGTTCACCCATGAAGCAGGAAAATTTAGTATGATCAATTCTCTTCAATGTCAAACTTCATCCATAGCAACAGAGATTCTAAATTCATGCTTAGGGTGAGCCAACAAAGATTCTTTATCATTAATGTTCAGCAAGGCCAGACAGTCCTGTTGGAAGCCAATTATTAGGTAGTGTTTCCACGTCCAAGAAAACTAGGAAAAGTTAATGTACTTGGAAAAGGGAAATAACACCTGGTTCAGTTCTCTACAGGAGTTCCCAGTGACTAGAAAACATACACTTTTCTAACACTACTGCAACAGTCATCTTAAAAAAGGGGAATATCCACTTTAAAAAGTGAACTAAAACTTCATTAATTGTTACTAGGAGCTCCCAAACATCCAATTTTTTCACACTGTTAGAGAGTCATGGAGGCTTAGCCTTTATTTGTTGTCAAATGCACACACAGCTGCTCACACCTCCTCCTCACCTCTACCCCCCTCAACAGGACAGAGGAAGAAAAGTGGACAGAAAAACTTATGGATTGACAAAAAGACATGTGGATTTCTTAATAGTTATTGCCATGTGAAGAACAAGCCATTTGAGCAGTGAGTAATAAACAAAATAGTAAAACAATATCCTGTTGCCACCCCTCTTTTAACAGAGACTCCACTGCTTTGCTTATTCCAATAAAAAAGTAGGTAAAGAACAACTAAACGAACTCTTTGGGCAGTGGAAAGCAAAAGGATAAACACTAAAATAAATGGAAAATTTAAGTGGAAACTCTCTGTCCTTGTCTCTGTTGAGTATATAAGATAAAACAGAACAGATTCTACAAAGAGACAAACAAGAGTTCATAATGTCTTACATTTTCATGATCATTTGAGTTTTGAGGAAAGTCAAAGTAGTCAGTTCGTATTCCCTTAAAGATAAAAGTTTCTTGTGTTTCTCAAGCAAATCTTAATCTATAGCCAAAAGTGGGATGCATTTGTTTGTATAATGCCACACACTGAATGAGCTGTGATGACACAGAGTAACACAGAGCAGCAAAATCAACACTGGCAATGTATATATATGCATATATGGTCAAGTAGAAAAATTTGGATTATATAAGACAATTTACTGTCCAAATCTGGTCATCTGAAAATGAATAAATTACCTCAAGGAAATGGGGGAGATTTGCTTTGGCTTCTTTTGAAGTTTCGTTCTTAAAACTCAGCTAATAATTTTAGCTCGCTTTATACTCTTAAGGCAAAATCATTTACTGAGATCAGTAAATTCAGGCAGGGAAGAATACTCCTGTAATATACCAAAGTTTGAGATACAGCATATGGTTTTTTTTGGTGTCATGTGATTTGCTATGTTACAGCCAGAAAAAGAAACTTTCCATATTCCGGAGTAGATGGACTTCTAGGAGAAATTAATTAATTCACTTAAATAATCTTAATGGTGAACTTTACCACATTAAAATTCTTGCTCAGCTTTTTCCTCCTTTCAAAAGCAGTTACATACAATTTTTACTATTCTATTCCTCAAATATTTGTATTTATACTCAGTCTTTTTTATGCAGCATTTTTCAAATAGAAAGCAATCTGCTGGTGGAGATGTACCTAGGCAGTGTTAAGGGAGGCCAGGTCCTCTAGAGCTGAAGTCTAATCTTCAAGGAACTAAACAAGGGATTCAAGTGAATGCTTGGACTGTAATGTCTGTGCTTTAGGTGAAAAAGAACTTCCTTGATTTTAAGTTCAATTAATCTTTTAACTTACTTTGAGAGCTCTTACTTACTCTTATCTTTCTTATGAATCCTGTTTCAAAGTGTTGAACTCGCTCTAGCTGTCCATATTCACCTTCTGAAAGTTTTTGGGGGTTTTATTCCTTCAGTAAACTACCAGATCAACTGTTTGAATGCACTGTAGATAATTTCTATTTTATATGCTCCAAAACCTGTAGTTGATGCAGACTCAAGGTTTTTTTCTGGGAAATTACTTAGGATTTGGGCTCAGGGACTGGTAGACAAGCCTCAATTTCATAAGGCTAGTGAAGGGGCCAGAGCACAAATCTTATTAAGAGAGGCTGAGGGATCTGGGGGTATTTAGCCTGGAGAAGAGGAGGCTCAGGGAGAATCTTATCACTTTCTGAAGTACCTGAAAGGTGGTTGTAGCCAGGTGGGGAGTGGTTTCTTCTCCCAGATAACAATTGATAGGACAAGATGAAATGGCCTCAAGTTGAACCAGGGATGTTTAGATTGGATCATAGGAAAAGCTTCTTCACACAAATGGTTATAAAGTATTGTAACAAACTGCCCATGAAAGTAGTAGAGTCACCATCCCTGGAAGTGTTTGTAAAACATGTGAATTTGGCTCTTAAAAACATGATTTAATGGTGAACATAGTGGTGCTGGGTTGACAGTTGGACTCAATGATCTTAAAGATGTTTTCCAACCTTAATCATTTTATGATTCTATGACTCAGTGATTCCATATCCTATTGCACAATTTATCCTGTGACAATAATGCATGTGTTTAAGGCATGCTTATGGACCCAAACCCAAGCACCTGATCTGTGTGTAAATTAATCTTCAGTACACATCACTTCTTCTGGAGTCACTTACTTCACCATTAAGGTGTAAAAAAAGAAGAAGGAGAAGAAAAAGATAAAAGACAGAAAAGGAAGAGGGAGAGGGAGAGGGAGAGGGAGAGGGAGAGGGAGAGGGAGAGGGAGAGGGAGAGGGAGAGGGAGAGGGAGAGGGAGAGGGAGAGGGAGAGGGAGAGGGAGAGGGAGAGGGAGAGGGAGAGGGAGAGGGAGAGGGAGAGGGAGAGGGAGAGGGAGAGGGAGAGGGAGAGGGAGAGGGAGAGGGAGAGGGAGAGGGAGAGGGAGAGGGAGAGGGAGAGGGAGAGGGAGAGGGAGAGGGAGAGGGAGAGGGAGAGGGAGAGGGAGAGGAGAGGAGAGAGGAGAGGAGAGGAGAGGAGAGGAGAGGAGAGGAGAGGAGAGGAGAGGAGAGGAGAGGAGAGGAGAGGAGAGGAGAGGAGAGGAGAGGAGAGGAGAGGAGAGGAGAGGAGAGGAGAGGAGAGGAGAGGAGAGGAGAGGAGAGGAGAGGAGAGGAGAGGAGAGGAGAGGAGAGGAGAGGAGAGGAGAGGAGAGGAGAGGAGAGGAGAGGAGAGGAGAGGAGAGGAGAGGAGAGGAGAGGAGAGGAGAGGAGAGGAGAGGAGAGGAGAGGAGAGGAGAGGAGAGGAGAGGAGAGGAGAGGAGAGGAGAGGAGAGGAGAGGAGAGGAGAGGAGAGGAGAGGAGAGGAGAGGAGAGGAGAGGAGAGGAGAGGAGAGGAGAGGAGAGGAGAGGAGAGGAGAGGAGAGGAGAGGAGAGGAGAGGAGAGGAGAGGAGAGGAGAGGAGAGGAGAGGAGAGGAGAGGAGAGGAGAGGAGAGGAGAGGAGAGGAGAGGAGAGGAGAGGAGAGGAGAGGAGAGGAGAGGAGAGGAGAGGAGAGGAGAGGAGAGGAGAGGAGAGGAGAGGAGAGGAGAGGAGAGGAGAGGAGAGGAGAGGAGAGGAGAGGAGAGGAGAGGAGAGGAGAGGAGAGGAGAGGAGAGGAGAGGAGAGGAGAGGAGAGGAGAGGAGAGGAGAGGAGAGGAGAGGAGAGGAGAGGAGAGGAGAGGAGAGGAGAGGAGAGGAGAGGAGAGGAGAGGAGAGGAGAGGAGAGGAGAGGAGAGGAGAGGAGAGGAGAGGAGAGGAGAGGAGAGGAGAGGAGAGGAGAGGAGAGGAGAGGAGAGGAGAGAGAGGAGAGGAGAGGAGAGGAGAGGAGAGGAGAGGAGAGGAGAGGAGAGGAGAGGAGAGGAGAGGAGAGGAGAGGAGAGGAGAGGAGAGGAGCTTTAACCTTTAGTACTCTTTGGTTTATGCCTTTGGAGTCACCCCTGAGCCTTGTCTGCTGCTGCTTTAGTGTAGGAAAAACTGCTGTTTAATGTGAGTAAGATATCAGTGCCCTGAGCATAGAAACCGTCACATTCTGCAACAACAAAAGCCTAACCCACTAAAATTTCAGTCAAGGGCTTCAAAGAAAATTATCAATGCTTAAAAAAGCATATCTTTAAATCTGTCTTATAAATATTGGCCTAAGATAAGCAAGTACAAATGAAGGTCAGTCATTCCTGAGCCAAGGCATAGATTTACTACTTTATTTTAATGTCCTCTGTCCTACAGCATTCATCTAATAATTCCCTACTTCATCCTCTTAGGGATAACAATGTTTTCCCTACTTTTTATTTTTAACCTTTACTGTCTCCTGTCTCCTTCTTAGTGAATATTTACATGGCAGTTAACACAATGGAACCTCATCCTTGACAGACAGATTTTCTATTAAAAGAAGAGAGAAAGGAAAAGAAAAAAAATATTTCACAAGAAGATATCCATGCAAATCCTCCTTAATTTGTATGGAGTACATCAGGCTATCACACAGATATTATACATACATACACATAGAAATAAAAATTATTTAAAACTGATTGAGAAAAGCAGCTAACTATGCTGAATTTTACAAAAATCTGTCAGCCTAGTTGGCTGCTCATAGTGTACCAGGATCACTTGTGATGCCTTTGCAGACTCTGAGCTGTCATTCAGGCAGAGATTGGGTGAAGATGCTGATGCCTTAGGAATGAATTCAAATTATTACTGTGATGGGGATGTGACCATTCCCATGCTCTCTTTGATAATGCTGCAGATATTGCAGTGACACACATTATCTTCCCAGCTGCTAACACGTCTCAAGAGACAGAGGGGGAGGGGAAAAAGTCCAACCCCATGCATAGCATATTATCTAGCAAATGAAGTTTTCCTTGCTTTAGTCTCAGCCAAACAACTAGGCAGCCTGACTTTCACAAGAAATATCTTGTCCTCCTGCAGACATGTGCCTGTAGCACCAACGTGCTAAAGATTAAAGGTTAGGTTTTGCTCTTGTTCATACAATGGGAAATGCTTTATTCAGCATTCAGTCCCACAGGGGTAAAGCACACTGGAGGGAACGTCCTCTAATGGAGGGAAAAAAGAATGTCATGTCACTCTAGGCATGCCCTTAGGAAATCAATTTGCCTTATAGGAGCTCCAAAGATGTGTCACTGAGTGCCAGAGGACATGTCTGTTATGTATTTTGCCTAATCTAATAGGGCTTTTATCTGATGTGTCTGGAGATCTCCCTACTCCTGTTAAACAGAAAATTCTAGGAGTAGAAATTTCATAGTTGTGTCAGCGTGCTGTGAGCATGCGTGAACAGGCCTGTCCTGGGAATGCAAAGTGCCTCTGAGGAGATTTATGAACAATTCTCTGAGCACCCTGGTCTGGTGCAAGATGTCCCAGCCCATGGCAGAGGGGTTGGAACTGGATGATCTTTAAGGTCCCTTCCAACCCAAACCATTCTGTGATTCTCTGATTATTTTGGGCCCTTTGTAGTGTTTGTTGGGATGGAGCAATTCTACTAAAGCCTGTCTGGGGACCCCATTGTGATGTTCTCTTCTGCCACAGAGACATTCCTAAAGGACACATGGAACTGCCATGTCCACAAGACTGAGTTAACCACCATGACTACAAAATACACAAGAAAACACACAAATAAATGTGAAAATGCCCTTGCCCATGGATATCTAAGTCTATGGGGTAGCCTAGAGTTACAAACTTCATGAGTAAAAACACATCCTAAAAAACAATCACTAGAAAGGGAAATGGGAACTTTCATCAGCTGGTAGAAATCCAGAATTTAGCTTTTGAAAATGAATGTGTAAGAGTAACTAACTTTATTTAGGCCTTTATAAATTTATAGCATTTTTTCAATTCTCGCCAACATACAAAGATGACATAATCTGAAAATATAACTGGGGTTGCCAAGTTTCTGCAAAGAGACTAACATACTGAAAGGTTGGAGTAAAACCTTTCCCCATTTTCCTTCTGTAGTCTCTGTCTGTAATGACCTTTAACATTTCCTCATTTACTTCTTCTTCTATGTCCATTCTGAAAGATGTAACAGTCCTTGCAGTGATGTTAAAAATCCCACAAAACCAAAACTAGACAAAGAAAAAACACCACCAAAAAAATAGCAAAACAAAAAAAAACCCAAGCAATCAATCAACCAAAAGTATACAGAATAAATAATTTCAAACCACTTTCTCAACTTTTTTTCCCCCTGATTGTCAGGACCCTAGAACTCCATGTGGAAAAACATATTAATAAATATATGTAAATCTAAAAATAAGACTGATAACAAGCAGTGTATTTTTCTATTCCTTTACTTACCCAACAGAAAAATTATGCTGTTATACCATTGTGAAACAAAAAAAAAAAACCTGCCTGTGTGCACAGGAGGAAGTTAAAAAATGAGTGTTGAAAAGTACACAGTGCTTTTAATTTATGGACACAGACACTACTATATCAAAGTAAACAGCATCCTTTATGACTTTTAAAGATGCACACTATTTCAGGTTGGATTACAATGAGTGTGAAGAGGGTGACATTATTTTCAGTGCTGCTCCACATCATTAACGAAAACAATTCTCATAAACATCTTTCAGCAGCTTTGCTTTCTGGCTTTCACTAGTGCATGGGCATCTTGTCAATCAATAAGTAAAGCAGCAGAGCATTTGTTATTTGTAAAAGAAAAGAATAAACTAAAACAAAAACAAGCAAAAATGTGAAAGGGATGGTAAGAGGAAAACCAAAAAAAGACTGTAAGATTGCTTAAAGAAGTGCAAATGGTTTTCCCCTGCCACACAAATGATAATTCACAGCTGGGTCTCTAGAACAGGAAAAAAAATCAGTGAACCAGGACAAACACATTCTCTGTGGATGCCTTTGATGATTCCAATAATCTTTTGATGATTGAATTGATATAGGTAATATGATTGCTGAAATCATTGCTTTTTAGATTTCTGTGAAGCATGAGATTTTGTAGTACAGAGCATCTTTTTCTTACGAAACTAAAGTTATAATAAATCAACATGTTAGATATTAAATGGATGGGAATGTGATTGCACCATGCATCAAAGGATGAATGCATTTGTGTAGCTTTTTGCAGGCAGAGCTTTTACTGATTATCTGAGGAGATGAAGACTGAGTCTAGTTATGTTCTGAGCTATAGGCGCCTGTAATCTTCAACTGCTGAATTTCCTGCCTATATTTAGTGATCCTGAGCAGTAATTCTTAGGTAAAGTACTGTGTCTCCTTTTCTGTATGCAGTCCAGGAAAAAACCTATGGAGATTTGCTAGAAGCTCTGGAAGTATGTCATTCCATTGCAGAGCCAGGTTTTTACACTTTTAGATGATTTAGAGATTTTGTATTTACAAGAATGTCAGGGTGATTTAAGCCCATTGTCATGGTTTAACCCCAGCCAGTAACTGAGCCACTCACTCTCTAACAGTGGGATGGGGATAAAAATATGTTCTCAATCATTTACATTAGGCCTTAACCTCTGTGTAATGAGTTGGGAAGTGAACTGTCCCTTGGTCATAGAGGCAATCTTACATGCCCACAAGGTGGGAGCAGTACTGAGGTGAAGGGTGAGAGAGGATATAATCAATCATCCCCTGACAGCCTTGTAGTATTTGAGTGGAACAATGCTATTATACCTGAAGTTTTGCAAACTTTGGTCCCATTGTTACAGGAATTATGGAAAAAATTTACAAGTATTTTAGAAACTCCAGTGATAATCAACCTGAGGATAGAAGTTTTATGGATTACTAAACCCCATCATTTTGTGGTCCTATAAAAAGTGGCCCTGAGTGAGGTTCTTCAAGGTCTCCTGATCCACAGGACGCAGTGCCAGGACCTCCCTCTGAGTGGGACACCTCTCAAAACTCACAAACCCCTCAACTGGAAATACCTGGTGGGCCATCACCCAAAGCTGATGATGGGGCCTGGGCTGATATCCCAAGTCCTTGAAGCTCATTAATCCTAAACCTGTTGAGAGATGCAAAAGCACCTGATGTGAATATTTCTGTGAACGTGAGGGGAATTTTTCACAATATACCTTTGTACCTTCTTTATATCTGTATGTGAATTGTTGTAAATACCTTATAGCATGTATAGCATAAATATTGCCCTCCTACTTCTAAAATTGTTGCTGTTGTAATTGTAGTAAATTCTGTTATCATCTCATAAAAATTAACTTAGTCAATTGATTAAGTGCTTCGAAATCCTTTAGACAGAAACCATTGGTCAAGTCTGAGTTTAAATTTGAAAATAGGGTCCAATCTGAAACTTGTCACTCAGTGGAACGTTCTCTTTTACCCTCTCTTCTTTTCACCCTCATCTTTTCCATCCTTACCCTTAATATCTCCAGCCACCATACTAATAATTTTAAATTTATTCTTATCTGATTTTTCCTCTGTATGTTTCATCCATGTAGTAGAGAGAAGAATGAACCTTGCCACTGAGCTTTGTTTCCTCTTACAGATTTTTATCTGACCTAGTTTTCCTGATACCTTTGCCAGTGATTTCTTTAAGCAGACTAAACAGCTAATTTGCAACAAATTAGTGTAGTCAGCAAGATGCTAAACCAGGATTCATGACAGTGTGTTTAGTTTAGGGGAATATTTGGAGAAAATACAAGAAAATCACAGATGTGCTAACATATTCCACAGCAACTGCAAGAAAATAGATCTCACTGAAGGATAAGAAGCAACATCTGCAGTAATGAATAAGTATTAAATGAATACTGTGGCATATCCAGTGCAAAGCAGTTGTCATTCATGTTTAAGTTCTTTGCTATCATGTGAAAATATCAGGATGTATACCCTTTCTACAGGTGTTAGGCACCAATAACCATAAAATGATTAAGAAAAAGTCAAAAGTAGATTTTAGTCCTTTATCATTCCATACATACAATAAAACAAACAAGGTCTGTGACATCCATTATTGATTCCACTCCATTTCAAGATCTTCCATTTGGCACTGTAAGATCCTGGCAAAGCACGTAGAGCTCTTCCACTGGAATATGGAAAATTTCTTTGTTACAGAAAGGTGTCTTGGGTATATTGTGAAATGAGGCTACATGTATGTTCAGTATTACAGAAACAGAAAAGTTGAGTCCAGTGTAGGAAATGAAAACCACGAAAAGAAGAAGAGGAAAGTCCGTTTAAAAATGATCTTCCCATATTAATTTGCTCTTCCATTAGTCTCATATGCACTGCAATTAAGAGGAGTCTCCAGATTATTTATTTATCTATCTATCTATCTATCTATCTATCTATCTATCTATCTATCTATCTATTTTTATGTGTGAATAGCTTCCATTATTGAGAATTAATGATTAATGGATACCAGTATCAATAAATGTTTATATGTAATCTATAGAATTATGCATATGCCTGTGTCAGAAGTATAATTCTGTGGAAATTTTCTGCCTTGTTTTTATGGGTTTGGCCTAGAGCCAGTTTATTATAATTTCTTATCACATTCTATCCCACCAGCTGAATCATCATCTTATCAAATCTCAGGCTACAGCTGTAAATGAACAAATTCCTTCCAAGAAAATGTTATTGCTCTTTTCCTACTCTTTTATTCTAGTAACATCTCAAGGTTAAAGATGCACATTGTAACAATGGAGAATCATTTTTGTGTTTCTTTTATTACAATCTGCTTGCCAATGATCACCAATAAAAAATGTTAAAATAAAAAAAGAGACATTGTTTTATAGCTGAAAATAGTTTCAAGTTCTTGAACAGGTAAGGCTTGCCTGTAACAGGGACAATTATTTAA
The DNA here is from genome assembly GCF_048771995.1 of Taeniopygia guttata. Taxonomy (NCBI): domain Eukaryota; kingdom Metazoa; phylum Chordata; class Aves; order Passeriformes; family Estrildidae; genus Taeniopygia; species Taeniopygia guttata. The sequence goes on along the minus strand of NC_133026.1, from coordinate 145,527,390 downwards.
AATATTTAGTGAAAATATATCAAACAGTAAAATTCCAGTGAAAAACCCCAAAGAACACAGGTTCGGGAGAGGTTTGTCTGGTTTATGGATCTTATAAAATCTTAAACAAAAAGTTTTACTTTTTAATAATTATAGAAAAATCTAGTAATTAAGTCTTATGAATACAAGTAGTGTAAGAATAATTTGTTGATTCACCAATTACTCAAGAATAAAAGTGAAATACTAAATACAGCTAAAAATAATATTACTTAGAAAGAATCAAATAGAAAAGAAGTATATTCTTCAAATCAAAGAAATTAGCAAAAAAAAAATTTGCCAATTTTGATACAATACGGGTCAAAGGATGTTTTGAAAAAAAAATAATATTTAAAGTGTTAAATCCTAAACATTTCTGTTGCAGAATGGAATATATTTTATTTTGTTTCAGAGCATACATGAAAAACAAAATGTCAATCTCAAGATTTTTATATAACTATTTAAATTCCCTCATATTGAAATTTAAGATACCGAGGCAGATTTTGTGCAAAAGATATCTGCTATGTAATATCAGTAGTTTAAGGATCAGATTTACATAAAAATTTTTAGAATGAAAGATGAAGGCAAATATGGGACCTTCTGCTCTCTGAGCGCTTATTCATTATAATATATTACACTGCATGGGAAAAAGTCTTCCTACTTTTACAGGATTTTATATAAGTTGGCTTTTGGATCCCTGTTTTGGAGAGATGGCAGAACGTATGAGCACGGACAAGGAGAAGAAATAGAAAGGATTGTCCTTCTCCTTTCTGTTTGCTGGATTACTAGAACTTCCAGACCCCTTCTACCATCTGCTTTGTTTGGCCTTGAGCGATAAACATGGAGCATAGATGAGAAAGTGTGCAGCTGAAGGAGGTTAATAATTGTCCATAAATCTTTTTAGGAGGGAATTTAGGGATTTTAGTGAGGAAGGACTGTAAAGTTCCTAACAGATTACTTGAGTAACCCATCTCCAAGAGAGACATGGCCTCACAAATCGTTCGGTGCAGAAGCTGAACTTGAGTGCTGCCCATTTCTCCTACTGATCTTGATCAGAAAAATAAATCTCTACTATTTGCAATCATCATGACTGCTTTATGTTTTGACAAGACCAACTACTCTCCACAAACTTCACCTACCTAAGTAGCATTCCTCAGCTGGAAAGTTTTATTAATACTCAAGTAACACCAGACACAATATTTCAGGGTCCAAATTCAAGTTCTTAGGCATATTGACACAGTTCTAATAATCCTATTTCTATTACACTGCTTAGGTAGAAAGAAGACATACTTTTGTTCCCCATAAAACCAACTGCCATCCAACCAAAATGTGTTCTTGTGATTAGATGTAGAACACCAGTACACCTCACACTGGCTTTTCAAAGTAACCCTGCTGATGTTGGTGGTTTAGTTTGAATTTATATAGGTGCATTTGAGCTCTAAGTGTGGCACTAAATAATTAAGCTTCTTCTTCTTCTCTTAAGGAAAGCTCTACTGTTCAAAACAGAAAGGATATAGAAATGTGAACATATTGAAAAAGGCTGAAGTGGAAACAAAATACAGCAAAAGCAGGTGTTATTTAAAGGCATGAGAGGAAGATCATCAGTTCTGTACAGAACACTGAAGATAAACAGTTATGCTGTTAATTTTGATCTGACCTCAAGACATTTACAAAATACCAGCTGTGAAAAACCAAAAAGAAACAAAGAAACCAAAACAAAAACCACAAAAACAAATAAACAAAAAATCAAAACACCAAAAATGCCACCAAAAAATAAAAGCAAAAGTCTTCATCCACAGTTGACTTGTTTGACACATTTTCTGGGGCAGGTTACATCTAACAGATCTTGAGTGCGTTTGTGCTGGACCTTGTGGTTGCTATCCCCTGTGATGCTCTAATGCACAAACTGTAATTCTCTTTTAGTCTATAATAGTGTCATGAATCTATGTGAGATTGAAGAGCAAGTGAAGGTTCAGGGTAGGTAGGATCTGTCCAGGAGACTTGCACTCCCTTTTCCCCTATGCTTTTAACAGATTCTTGAAATGCCATTTTATTGTCCCGTCTTTGAATGGAAAAAAAGAACCAAAAAACAAACCCAAAACACAAACCAAAATCCTTAGTAAGATCCCTTCACTTCTTTGCTTGTCTTGCCATTTATATGTAGACAAAATATATTCATTTCATTTTTTGGACCAAAAATGAAGGACATCTTGAACTCATAGAAAGTAGCATTGATCCATTCAAGTATTCAATAAAAAGGGGCCTAACCCATTTTTAAATACTGAAAAGAATCTGAAAGCTTTTGTAATGCTATCCAAAGAGGGATGAAACATCATATTTCATATGCTAGTCCATATGAAAATTCACTCTGCAAAAGAACCATAGACTAAAAAATGTAAAGAAGAAAAGAAAGCCTTGAATATTTAAAGCTTTCAAATGTAATGAGAAAGTGGCAGCCAAAACCACCCCCTCCAACCTTTCACTCTCAGAGGTAAGAAAGGAAGGAAGCTGCAAAGGATGAAGCAAGTTGCTTGTGTTTCCTTAGATTTAATGACATTCAATGTGATTTTTAAGAATACTGAAAAAAAAAATGTAAGGTGGAAAGTTAGTTTTTTCACAAAAATGATTTACAATAACAAAGAGAAAATAAAATAAAAGAATATATGTTGTTAGATGGGTTTGTAGATATTAGTTTCTTAATTAAATAAAATTTTTCATGTTTGAGTTCTTGATCTGCATGCAAGGTGTCAAAAAACCTCTCATTTCCCCTGATTATTTCAAGAGTTGGCAGTGCCTTTTCAGGGAGAACAAACACGAATTCTAATTTAATTGAGTCTTTGATAACATTTATTTTTCCTCAGATCACTGAAAGCCTTTAATGATACTATTGACAGATAGATGGTTGATGTGTTGATAATAAATATTCAATTAAAATGGTTGTATTTCAGTATTGAAATATAGCCTTTGTGAAAAGTTCAGTCTAGAAAAGATGGTTTAGAGGAGTGTATCAGATATCAAAGTCTGTTTGCTCATTGCTCTGCATGTTGCTGGATTATTGATGACTTTTGAAAGGAAACGCAAGGAGCAGCTGCCCAGATTTTTTTTTTTCCTCCTGTGTTGCTGGGGATAACTATTCCTCTATCTTTCTCTGGGATTTCTGCTAGGACTGTTATCATTTTATGTCATTTTTATGTCATCATTATGTACTGTCATTTTTGTTATCATTTTGTTTTTTGTTATCATTTTGCAACAATTGGGATGCCATCATATTCCCTGGACGAAAACCTTTACGTTTGGTAGCAGAATTTGACTAAAAACGTTTTGGGTAATGCAATGCAAGGGTATGAAAACTCCACACAAGCTGAGGCTTGAGGATTGAAGATAAAAACATCTATCAAACTGATCTTAGAAACATCATTCATGATGCAGAAGCTGCTTAGAATTTTAGTCGCCTTTAAATCAGGGCTTTTACATATGATTTTCATGGCCTATGAGGCCAACAAAATAACAGCAAAGCTTGGTGCAAAAGTCCTGGGTGTTTTTTGCTTCCATTTTATATATTTAGCAGATCATTCTAGCCTTGAGTGGATATCTATACTGTTTGAACTATAAGAGTAATGTAGGAGTGTTTCATACCAACTGTGCTTTTCTTCTTCATAAGTTTGAAAAAACACCAGGCTATGACAGGAAAAAAGACAGGATATGTAGTTAAGTCTACTAAATAAGCTAGTAAAAGATAATTTATTAACTAAAAACACATTTTCTAAAGAAACTAGAATTCTTTCCTAAGCATGATATTACATAATTGTTAAGTCAGTTGTTATTATGATGGTCTTTGTTTTAAAGGAAACATTTTGTTGCCATAAGATAAATTGTGATTGCTAGTATTGCAACTGACATTTAGTGGATCAAAAATCAGATTGAGGTAAAATAAAAGTTGAGAAGAAATTTTCAAGAACCATTTTTTTGGGCTTTTTTAGAGTCATACTTTTAAAAACTACAATATATGTACCTTCATATGTATTTATATATTATATATTTAGAGTCTTCCTTTAGAGTAAAAACATGCTTAAAATACTCTTTCATTTTGTGTGTTTGCTTTTGCAAATAGACTTCTGGATTTTTTTCTGACAATTTATTAGCTATGTTATTCAAAAATTTTGAAAACAATGTAGACCTCAGAAGGGCTGTCATTTCAATGTTATTTTCAATTTGTTCATTGTGGTTATTTGCATTCCAATTCTAAAAAATCTTGTGAGATCTCAGTCCAAAGGAATTTTTTTCATTCCTCATAACACTTCTGGGATGCCTTTTCTTGCAGTAATGGATTGTGGAAGAAGATTGTTCTCATGACAGCCTTTTTTTTCTTCTGTAATATTAGAGAAGATATTAGATCCAGGTTCCTTGCTCTGATGATGCCCCTTTGATCTCTACTGCATATAGAAAATGTATAAAAAGACAAAATTATTTTCATATTTCTTCAGGGGATTGGGATTCTGCAAATAAATCAGGGAAGGGCTATTTTCCTTCCAAACACATTTGGCTCCAAATCTGCCTCTTGTGTAAAGCATTGTTCTATAATCTGTGTTTTGTATGTTAAAATCATATCCACTACTTCTCTACTGTTGACTGAGTTCCTCTGGAAATCCAGATAGACATAATGATGCCTAAAAGGCTTTAGAGAGTGCTTTTAGAAATAAAATCATGCAGTTCCTCAAAGTTCACAGAGGTAGACTGACCAAGACATGAATTAGACCTCTCTCATGAGCAATATTTGAAAAACTTAGCCAAGAGGGACAAGCTTCTTACAATCTCCAGAAAAAAAAATCTTCCTCTGTTTGCAAAAATTGCTCTTTTTTTCTTTTTTCTTTTTTCTTTTTTTCTTTTTTCTTTTTTCTTTTTTCTTTTTTCTTTTTTCTTTTTTCTTTTTTCTTTTTTCTTTTTTCTTTTTTCTTTTTTCTTTTTTCTTTTTTCTTTTTTCTTTTTTCTTTTTTCTTTTTTCTTTTTTCTTTTTTCTTTTTTCTTTTTCCTTTTTCTTTTTGTTTTTTTACTTCTGGTTTTTTTTTTTGGTTTTTTGGGTTTTTTTTGGGCTTGAAAGAATTGCTTTTCTTCATCAGACTTACTTGGCATGCAAAATAATCTGCCAGCTGCCTCATGTCTTCACTGTGCACATATCAAAAATCAGTTTGGATGCCACCTGTTTGATTACTCATCTAGTGATGCCAATTCCTATTTTTCTTGAATGTGCCATGAATGAAATAAAGAGAAACACAATATATTTTGTTTTTCTAAAAAATTAAGTTGAAGAAGTGGTAGTTAAAGACAGCTGATCAGAACTGAATATGTTGTCTCACCAGTTAAATAGATATACTGAATTTGAAATTATAGACAACAGTGGCTGATAACACCTGAACTTCTCAAACCTCAAATTCTATTTTGCATACCACATCCTTTTCTTCTTCAGTAGCAGAATTTTTCAACACAATATGAAAAATGCCTGCACATGCATTTGTAAATTGATATATATACTTTAAATTTTATTTACAGGCATTTATATATAAGTGCAGATATCTTGTAAAAATGATAGAATTTTTGAACAATATTTGTATACTGTGTCAACTGAGTACTTTCAGTGTTATAAAAAAAAAAAAAAACCCAAAACATAGAGCAATGTAAAAAGAACCTACCTATATTCAAGTACAGGATTAGAATAGTAAGGTCACTGTCACTTTAAAAATCCCTCTCAGCTGTAAAGGGGACCTATATTCAGTAGTTCAGGTATAGATCCTTAAATTGAAGAAGTTTGATGATAGGAATATTAAGCCTATTATTACTGGAACAAAAGAGTCCCAGGAAATTTGGACATATTTAAGAAAGAAATCTTGAAAGTTCAGGAGCAGCCTGCTCCTATGTATCAAAGAGGGCCTGGCAGGGAATAAGATTGGCCAGACTGAGCAGAGACCACATGTAGCAGATCAGGAAAAAAAAAAAAAAAAAAAGAAAAAACCAAAAAACCAAAGGAGGGTATATCACCTTTGGATAAAGAAGAAGGAAACCGAGACAGAGTTTAAGGATATTAAGTCAACAAGAAAGAAAATAAGAGGTGAAAGCAAATTTAGAACTTAATCTGGACTCTTTAGTAATGTCTTTCTATAAAGACACTATTAGAAAGAGGACGGACGAAAAAACCATCAACTATTGCTGGATGCAGAAGGAAAAAGCTCACAAATTATGAGGAATGGGCTAAGGTCTTTAATGCCTTCTCAACAGAGAGTCTCAAACAACGATAACTTGTAGAGCCCTGAAAGAGTAAATGGGTAGGAAGCAGACTAGAGCCCCTGCAATCCCAGAGCAAGTCATTAGTGACCTGCAGAGCCACTGAGACACTGACAAGTTACTCAGCTGGCTGGGAGTCACCCATGGGTGCTCAGGGAGCTGGCAGAGGAGCCAGCTAAGTGACTCTGTCCTTTATTGTCAGTCCTGGCAAGTCAAGGAGGTCCCAGATGTCTGGAGGTGGCAGTGTGACACCCATGCCCAAAATAGGCCACAGGGAGGATGTGGGGAACTCGGGGCCTGTCAGCCTGACCTCAGGGCCCAGCAAGGTTCTGGAGCAGATCATGGTGAGCAGGATCACAAGGCCTGGGCAGGACAACTGAGGGATCTGGCACAGCCAGCGTGAGTTTAGGAAAGGCAGGTCCTGCCTGAGCAACCTGATGTCCTTTGAGGTGTTTGTGACCCACCTCAGGGCTGAGGGAGAAGCTGTGCATGGAGTCTTCCTGGACTCCAGCAAAGCCTTCGACTCCATCTCCCCCAGCACAGTCCTGGACAAGTGATCAGCCCAGGGCTTGGGCAAGTCATTCTTTCTGAATTAAGAACTCCCTGGCTCAGTGAGTGGCTGTGACCATTGCCAGGTTGAGTTGATCTCTGATCTCTACTGTTGTCTTCATGGGATACTTGCTGTATCCTTTTTTTTCTTTTTTTTTTTTTTTTAATATCTTTATTGATCTCCTGTGTGAGGGGATTGTGTTTACCATTTGCAAATCTTTGAACCACAACAAGTTGGGTGGTAGTGTCGATCTGCTGGATGGCAGAAAATCTCTAAAGAGAGCCCAGGGCAGGCTCTATCCAAGGGCAAAGGCCAAAGGTATGAGATTCCACAAAATGAATTGCTGGGCCCTACACATTGGCCACAATAGCCCCCTTCAATTTTCCAGGCTGAAGGCACAGTGGCTCCAATGCTCCCCAGTCAGAAAGGACCTGGCTGACAGCCACTGAACATCATCTGGCATTTGTCCAGGTGTGCAGGAAGACCTGTGGTCCCCTGATCTTCTGTGTCAGCATTAGTGTGGCTGGCAGGACCAGTAAGGTGATTATCCATCCGTACCAGACACTGGGGAGGCGACATTTTTAGTTCTGCATCCAGTTCTGAGTCTTTTAATTCAGGAAGGATTTTGAGGTGCTGCAGGAAGGTCAATGAAGCTGGTGAAAGGAGCCAGAGCAACATCTTTTGAAGAGCAGCTTAGGGTGCTGAGGTTTTTCCAGCCTGGAGAAAAGGAGGTTCATGGTTGTGATCTTATCATTCTACAACTTTCTGAGAGGAGGTTTTAGCAGGGTGGGACTCTTTCTCTGCCAGACAACTACTCATAGGATGAGTGCGTTTTCTGAAGCTGTGCCAGGAGAGGTTGGACATTTGGAAGAATTTCTTCACTGAAAAGATGATTAGACATTAGAATGGGCTTGCCAGGGAGGTGGAGAAGTCACTGTCCCTTTCCTTCTTCAAGGAAAGGCTGGACATGGCACTTAGTGCCATGATTTAGTTGACATGGTTGTGCTCAGTCAAAGGTTGGTCTCGGTGATCTGCAAGGTCTTTTCCAACACATTTGATTTCATGTGACTCTGTGCAAATATGCTGACAACAAGTTCTCCAATTGGATGTGTATCTCAATTACATAATTCAGACCTTTTTGCAACAGGATGCAAGAGGAGAATACAAAAAGGATTTTTTCTTCCCTTGTGGTCATTTTATGTATTCTCAGAACATAGATTAATTATACATAGGATCAATCTCTCCATTCATGCAGCAAGTTGACCTGGCATGTTTAGTTTGGGACACCAACAATATTGACATCTATGAAAGTTTTGTCATTAAATTCAAGGAAGGCTCAATTAAAAAACAAAGACCAAGAGAGATAAAACACAAAATATGAGTAAATGTAAATAGTACTGTTTCAAATTTCAGAAATAGTTTTGGTCTGGTTTGCGGGTCAATTGATGTATGGGGAAGGAGGAGTTACATTTTTCCTAGGAAAGAAATTAATTTTTTTAAATGAGATGTGTATATCATTTGATATTGGCATGGACAATATATCCCTTAATTATATGGAGAATGGTAATCAATTACTTATTCAAGAAGCTTTTTTAATAGTTAATCAACCATTGCCAATGGCTCTCTACTGCAATGACTTTACTGTGTCACTGTCACAGTTTATACATGCTCCTTTTAATTGGATATTATGACTGTTGTCCTATTTTGCATTATACAGTTTAAGTTAGTTCTACATGAAATACAGCAAAGCATGTTACAAGGGTTTCATTGAAATAATCCAGGATGAAACTACAAGGTAATTAAGTGTTTTGCCTTCAATTACTCTTTGTGTAAGTTGATCGTTCAAAGTTCTCTGCAGTGTTTATAGGAGAAGCAGATGAGAAATTTTGCACTTCAGGTTAAAGTATTTCTATATTATCAGCTCCTTAGGGTGAGGACAATCTTGTATCGTGTGTTTATGAAGAAGCTCAGACTTCTAACTCATCCCAGCAACTATTTGTAGCAGTGTTGGGTTTTGATGGTGGTTGCTGCTCCCTATATTTACTTCCCAAAAAGCATCTCCTGTGGAAAAACCACTTGGGTCAGCATTCAGGGAAAGCAGTCAAGTCACACCACTCACCACAGAAAGCTCAGCAAAAGAGAAGCAGAAGGGCCTTTTGTATGGTCAGTTCCAGCAAGGCTTATCCCACCACACTGAAGGGAAACCAGGGACAAAAGAAAAGAGCAGGTGCTCTGCACAAGGTTCAGTGGGGGAGGGCACGGGGGTGGTACAAAAGGCAGGGCAAAAGGCATTGGCTTTCAGGGAAGATGGGGCAGGGCACCAGGGATACCACAAACAATGAGAGAACAGGGAAAGGAGAAACCAGGGGAAGTTGTGCAGGTGGGGGAAGGAACTGGGATGGATCAGTGTTAAGGGAAAGTCCATAAGAAAGTCCTTTCTTTTTACCCAGATGGTGTAAACTCTGTGGTAAGTCTCTCCAAGGCAATGCTCTAGTGATTTCCCTGGGGTGGGGGGGAAAGATTCAGAGGATTCCACAATTATTATCGGCGAATTGTTATTTATACAAAGTCCATGTGTAAGGTTCATAGTTGGTCTGTGATATAAATAGGAATGTAGCCAAGCAATTAAATTATCATGAGGCCTCAGTGTAGCCTATCAGATATTTTGAAGGAAGACATTATTCTTTGCATTCCAATAAAATTGGTAACTGATTTGAGATGTTACCAACATAATAGAGCTACAAATGTAGAAACCCATTGAGTTAAAAATGTGATTGATTCCTTTATTTCAAAAAGCATGCTTCTTGTTCTTTTGCTTTAATGCCCCTCTTAAATATGCTTTATGTAGGAAGGCTACAGATATAAATTATTCTTTAATTTTCCTTGATAACAATATATGTGGCTTTATTTGGAAAGTTGATGTACTATAATCATATTTTATTGCAGTAAGTATAATAATTTTATTCTTTCTTGTATTACTCTAATGTATTCCTGGAGTTCTCTACTTTGTTTTTGTCTTAAAATATAAAACTGCAAAATTATGAAGTCTGGGAATATAATTTCATTATGGCTGTGAACTTTCCCCTACACAGCAGGTTGCTGGTCCCCAATTTGAAAATTTAGCAATTTGGCAAACAGGCACAATGAGGAATAATGAGAAAATATGTGAGAAACAGTCTTTCAAAGACAAAGGGGAGAGGAGGAAGAAGAGGAGGAGGAGGAAGAAGAGGAGGAGGAGGAGAAGAGCAGGAGGGGCTGCAAGCCTTGGAGCAGGGATCACTATCAGCCCTGTAAATTCAGCATTTATTTGCTTTGCACTGAGGTCACTTTCATGTCACTGCAAACATGGTCCTGTTCAGATGCTGAATAATGCCCCTTTTTCAGAGTCCTGACTGAAGGAAGCTAATCTTTAAGTATGTCAGAATTAGAAAGGTCTCAGAGGAAGACAGTAGCTAAAATTGACCCAAAAGTTTCCCAAAAAAGAGGCAATGAAAAATCTGGAACAGATTATGAAATGATACAAAGGATTCATCAGGCATAATATTAATAACAAGAAGAACATACCATTTTAAAATAAATATTGATCTAGAAGAGGTAGTTAAGGAAGATCTGTTCCACATGTCTTTCAATGTATGAGGAAGATATTTAATAGTTACAAAATGGCAATTTCACAAAAAAACCAGCAACTTCTTTGTAAGAGGTAGAGTGTGGAATACTTTGACATGAATTTTACAGGACCAAATTAATCCATATTCCTCCTGTGAAAATGGTCACAAATTTCCCTTTGAAAATATGGAATCCATCATTAGAAATAATGTCATAGAAACATGATGGTCCTTGCAACTGGTCCATTAAAGAGGTGTTCCCACTGGTGGGTGGAGATATCAAATTAGAGATCACTTATTATTTTCCACATCTCTAATCAGAATCTAACAGCTTAAATAGTTTTAAAGCATAAAAAGTGATAAAAAGACTCCTATAAAGAGTCAGTTTATTTCACACTTTTAAAGACTCTGCGAGGCATCTTCTTTCCACTGTGACATACATTTATTCTACATTGCCTTTTTTCTCTTCTCTGTGAATCATTTAACTTCAATTACAAATGGACGAAATGAGAGTTATCAAACAGAGCAGGGATAAAATATTATGTTCCTAATCTATTGATACAAAGATTTTGATAAATGCAGAAAAAACCTAGATGTTAACTTTGCTTAAGCATTTTCTCAGTCACTTAAAAGCTGGGACAGAAGTGCCCTTCACAAGAGTTGAAACAAGGTTAAGAAGCATTAAGCATTTTCCATACTTTCAGATTGTTCATTTATATGAGGTTGTAAATACATATTGAACCATTTCAATCTGTTTTGTATCATTTGATTTTGTGCTTTATTACAGTGAAAAAAGGACTGTTAATGTATTCATATTGCACTAATACCTGGAAACAATCAACCATATAACTCAGTCTTTACACACCATAATAAATATTAAGGCAATTTCTAAAGGGAAGAAATAAATCTCTTTGACTAATATTTCTCTAAGGTGCGTAGAAATTTCTGGTGTCAGTATGTGCATATCCAACCTGACTAAAATCTATCTTTATTGGATGAGTGGGCAATCTGAACTGTTATGCAAATATGACCTTCAAGAAAGTTGAGACAGAAGAAAAAAAAAGAAAAAAAAAAAGAAAATAGCAAAAAAAAGAAGATAACTTGGCTGTCCAGAATTATCTTGTAGATGCTTCTTAATTCTAAATGAGAAACCAGAATTATCTTTTAGATTACTCTGATTTCTAACTGAAGGACTAATTATGCATTAAGAACTAAAGTTTAACAAAAACAATCTATTTGTATTATTTTTAATATAAAATGTGAACTGTACATTTTCTTACTGAGACTTAGATTCTTAAAACAAATTTGGGAACACATAGAGTGTGATGGTTTCATCTGTGTTAGAGTTAATTTTCTTCATGGTGGCTGGTATGGGGCTATGTTTTGGATTTGGGTTGACAATACAGAGATGGTTTTGTTATTGCTTAGCAGGGCCCACACAGAGCCTTTTCTGCTTTTTGTATAGCCACATTTTTTGGGGGGAGAAAATTTGGGGTTTTGGGAAGAGACACAGCCAGGACAGGTGACCCAAACTGACCAGAGCGATATTCCAGACCACACAACATCATGCTCAGCGTATAAAGTGAGGGGAGGAAGGAGCAAGGGGGAACCTTTGCAGTGATGGTGTTTGTCTTCCAAGTAACCATTACCTGTGGTGGGGCCCTGCTCTGGAGATGGCAGAACACCTGCCTGCCCATGGGAAGCAGGGAATTTTCTCCTTGCTTGAATTTTGTTATGTGTTTGGCTTTTGCTTTTCCTATTAAACTGTCTTGATCTCCACCCATGAATTTTCCAGCTTTTACCCTTCTGATTCTCCCCCCGATCCCACTGGTGGGGGAGTGAGAGAGTGGCTGCATGGGAATTGGCTGCTGGTTCAGGTTAAACCATGACACTTAATAGCAAACAGTATCCAATGGTTCGCAAGCTCTATGATCCAAAGACAGAAAATTCAGTAGGATACTCCTATCTGTTAGAGGATTTTTAATTTTTTCCCTAATATCTACACAAACTGTACATTGCTTCCTAAGATTCTGCAAGCAAAATCCATGCTATATTAACTGAAGACAGAATGTTCCAGCTCAGGCAAATATATAAAATGTATGAGATAAGCATTGAATTAAGGACATTCCTACAATTCTAGCAGTTTCCAAGAATGTGACTCATCTACAAGTTATAAGGCACCTGTAGTAACTGCTGGTCTTGGCAAAATGCAGTACAGCTCTGAGGCACGTTTATGTTCACACACACACAGGGTATGGATGTGAGAGTAACTGGGCTCCATTCATCTCCCTCTTTAGGAAATGCTAAATGCTTTTACCTCATTTATGTCGCATATGCATCAGCCCAGAATTTGAAGGCTATAGAGAATATGCATTCTGAAGATCATCAGAGCCTGTAGCCTCAGGTTTGATTTCTTATTTTCTGCAGACAAATGATTAGACTGTGAGAAGGTCTTCCTAGTCTGACCTGAGGTTAAGCTAAATGAACACATCAAAAAGATGTGGAAAAGTGCTGGATACTGACTGAGAAGTTGCTAAATGTGACAAGCAACAGCATGAGAAGCTGAAAAAAAGATAAAGAAAACTGCATGAATTTCACAGGTGGTGTCCTAGGTGACTTTATGATGCGTGTATCCCTAATAGTCTGTTCTGTTTATGATGGATATTAAGTTCTGCACCTTTAAGACTGGTTCTGAGACTGAAGGGGGAGAGAAGCAGCACAGTTTGTTTTCAGAAAATGCACTCGCTCCTCCACATTCCTGCTCCTGGACTGTGCTGTTTGCAGCATGGACAGCAGGAGAGTTCTCCTTTGCTTTTAGCTAATTCTTTTAGCTAGCTGAGTTGGAGAAATTCCCCAGACTATGGCTTTTCTTTTTCTTGGAACTGATCAGCCTCCCAAAGCTGATCAAGAAGAGCACTGGGAGCTCATGCCTGTGGCTCACTGGGGCCTGAGCCACAGCATTTTCCAGCTCAGGAGGGACTGATAAAAGACTGAGCAAGCTGAGCTACAGCCCACAATAAGGACTTTCTGGATTTGCCATTTCTTCAGAACACCAAGATATTTTGTTTAATATTATTAATTTTTTATGCTTGTGAATACTTATTAAATAAACAGGTTTTCCCCATTTTTCTCCAAGGAAATCTTTTTCCAAATCAGTTGGGAGGGGACACTTGAATCTGCTTTCTAGAGGGAGCACTTTGGAAGTTTCCTCACAAATTTGCCCTAAACCATGACTGGTGATTAATGATAGAATCATAGAATGGTTTGGGCTGGAAGGGACCTTAAAGGTTATCTTTAGTTCCAAACCTCATGCCATGGGCAGGAACACTAGACTAGGTTTCTCAAAACTTCATCCAACCAGGCCCTGAGCACTTCCAGGAATGAGGTATCCACAGCTTCTCTTGGCAACGTGTGCTAGTGCCTCACCACCCTCACAGCGAATAATTTTTCCTAATATCTAATTTTAATTTACCTCCTTCATCTTAAATTTACCCTCCTTCCTCTGCCCTGACAGGCAGATCTGACAGGCAGATCAAGCATCATGGTATCACTGTGCTGATCATGGTGTAAAATGCATTTCATAGACCATCTGTTCATGCCTTCATAATGTACTTATTTTCTTCTTTTCTTCAGGATTGAAGTCCAATGAGGTTACTTTATTCTGAGCAATGGATCATACATCAAGGTCAACCACTTAAGCTGACCTATTTGCATCTTTGTCTAGACGCAGTGGAGTAACGTAGGAACGAAAGATCAATCCATCCACGATAATAGGACCAATACAGAGGTGATAAATCATCAACTGAGTGTTTTTCTTACATTGTACACCACCAGAATTATGGACACAATGGGATGCAAGATGAAACTAGGCTGTTTGTATATGTGTGTGCATATGCAAATACATATACAGGAAATATACTCCCTCTTCAGTAATTCAAATTGAATCCATTTCTTCTTTTTTATTACACAAAATATATGGACACCAGTCTTCATGAAACACATAATGGGTATTATTCATTGGGGATCACAGTAAAGTTTAAAGTTATTTTCCTTCAAGTTTTGTGTTCAAATCAATTTAATTATTTATATAGTACTACTTCTAGGCTTGGATTATACATCACATTTCAGGTCATACTCATGGAGCAACTGTGTTGCAAGGCATTAGCCTCAAACTGCAGCAGCTGCTTAAAGCTGAGAAGTTATGATGAAAATTGGTATAGGATTACTTTTCCTTCTGACTGCCCCCAACAAGTCTCTGCAATTTATTTGCAAATCACTGTCATGTTCTCTGTCCTGAGACTGGAAATTCTGCCAGCTACTCTTCAATGTGTCTAGTAATATCAGAAACTTTCTGAAGCCCTATATTTGGTCTCATATAACGACTGCGTGGAAACAGCAGTAGCTCAGAAACTCATTTTTAGGGTGGCTCCACTTCCTTACTACCAAGAACTTTGGACTAATCCTGTGTGTATTGTACATAAAAAAATTAAGAATATAAAGAACCACTTGTATCTTACAGATAACAGGTGGCCAGCAATTCTTGGTGTATTGAAATAAACTTTAAAAATTATTCTTAATATCATTGCAGACGATACCTTTTCTTTTAGTGTAGTGGAAAGAAGGTAGAGATAAGACCATTTGTGATCTCCATGTGGCCTTGGAATAATGTATTCCTGCTTTTCTTCACTGTAAGGAACACACAAAAATGGCAGCATGCTAACAATTATGGAACTGGAAGTGTTTTGAGTGGCTGAATTGTATCAAGAGATCTCTGCTTATCTCTTACTCAGAAAGATAACTTTCATTCTACATTAATGAACTCATTTGTGTGTTGTTCATGATTTCTGGCCCACCAAAAAAAGAACTGTGAGTACAAGTAATCTTAAAGTCATATACTTTTCTTTCTGCAATTTCAGTAGTAATCAAACTTATGTCTTAGACTTGAGCAAACAGCCTTGACCCCAGCAGCCTTTTAAATGAACCCTACAGCAAATATGAGCATAATTACAGTGAAATAACAACTTTACAAGAAAATAAACTTCAGAGTTTTGCTGTCCAAGCCTTACTGTGCTATGCATATCTTCATTAGTCTGAAAACCTCCTTGCAACATCAAGGACGACTTAGGAGAGGGAGGCTACTAAATCATTTACATTACAAAACTGGGATATTACGGCATTGTGCCTTTGAACACATAAAAGAGCCTGGGAAGAATTTTAGACGTGTGTCTGTATATATAAACACAGAGGTTTAACTTCAGCTGTGTGATCATGTTTTCCTGAACACTACAGTTCTATAGTGTAGAATGATAAAAGCCACACAATGTCAGATAGGTGTCAACTGTAAAGGAATATATTTGAGTTATGTGCAATTTGTAGCCTGAAAGAACTTCCATCCTGTTTTATCTGAATACTATTAGAAATAATAATAATAAAAAAAATTTAAAAAAAAAAAAGAGCTCTCTTCATGGCCTGGAATTAGTCACTGGAAGTAGTGTACATCCTCACCAGTTAGAGCATGTCCTTTTCAAAGCCTGATTACACAGGAGAATGACTATGAAATGGAAATATTAAAACAATACAATTGTGATATTTGTTTTTTATTTTTCCATGGTTCTAAACTGCAAGTGAATGCTGCTAAGGAGGATTGTGTTACCTGTCACTGTGCAATCTAGCTTTTGCATACCACTCATGAAATATTGAAAAAGAAGACAAAACACTAGTGTTTATTGGCACAACAGATCCATTTGCTGAAAGTATAAATATTTATGATCAGTCCATGGCTAACACTGTGACAAAGTATGTCTCTGAAACAATACAGTTTTGTGCTTTGAGGAGATGGGGCTGTCTTCCCAACAGAGACTGTTCCTAAACCCAGACACTGAAATGTGTGCAGGCATATCTTAAATTCTACCCAGAAAGGTACTTCTTCAAAGGAGCTGCCACAGGTTTGGGAATTTGCTCACACAACTGGGAAATGTTTTTTAAACTGCAATATAGGAGCTCTTGGCATTGAAACCATGCGGATTATAAATACATGCACACAAGTTAATTACTAGGCAGTGGACTATGCTCTCAAGCAGTTTGTATATTTGTTACTGTTATTTGCTGTTTCTATTATGACAAAACACAGAGTCTGCCTCTGAAAGCAATACCATGCTAGGTAATAGCCAGGCATAATAACAGGCTGCTTCAGAGAATTTGCAATTAAAGAATTAGATAGCAGAGTACAAAATTATGATACTTAAAACTGTACTTTTCTGAAAAATGTACAACCTTTAAAGTTGTTTTAATCCTTACCAAAAAATCCAGTTGTTTAATCATTTGTTTGTTTCTTCCTTTGTACTTTTATTTCAAGGTTCTTGGAGAAAACTATTTTTCTGAGAGAAATCTAGGATTTTTTTGTTCTGAGCCTACTCAAGCTGCTTCAACAAAACGTGACTCAGTTTCAATGTAAATTCGCAATTAAAGTTCCTAAATGTTGGATTCATAGAATCAAAGAATATTTTGGGTGAGAAGGGCCTTAAAAATCATGGAAAGGGAGGTAATTCACTAGATCAGGCAGCTCAGAGCCCCATCCAAATTGGACTTGAAGACTTCCCAGGATGGGGTGTCCACAACCTCTCCATGTAACTTGTTCCAGTGTTTCATCACCCTCTGGGTGAAGAATTTCTTCCTAATATTTAGTCGAAAACCTATTCTCTGTCAATTTAAAACCATTGCCCCTTGTCCTTACATTGTGCTTGTATAAAAAGTCCCTCTCCCTCCTTTTAATAAACCTCCTTAATGTATGTTGTAGTTCCAGCCAAGACTGGGTTAGTTTTTGCAGTAGCTGTGAGGGAATATGGCTGAAATACAGAGATTATTCTATAACATTCACATAATTGAGGGCATGGAGTGTAGGGACTCTCACCTCCTAGGCAAAGAAGTTCCTTCTAGTCAATAAAACACGGTGGGAGAAGCTGTCTGGCATTGTTTGTTGTCACAGGCCTTCTGCGTAAACAATTTCTTTTTCTTATATTTTTTGTTATTAATATCATGGGTGCAATTGTTTATTTGCTTATCATATTGCACTTCCAGTAATTTTTTCTTATCTCTGCCTTTTTGCTTCCAATTGGATGGGGAAACAACTTGTGGTTTTAGTCATGGTACTAAACTGGAAAATACCATTCCTAAACAAAGATACTTCCAGGATACTGAAAGGCTTCAATGGGGTGTTTCCAGAGCCTTCTCTTCCCCAGGCTGATCAATCCCAGCTCTCTCAGACTGTCTCCATAGAAGAAGTTCTATAGTCCTCTGAGCATCTTTGTGGCCTCCTCTGGACTAATGTTAATAAGTCCTGATCTTTCTTGTTTTGAGGATCCCAAACCTGCACACAGTACTCCAGGTGAGGTATCATGAGAGGGAGACCATGTGTTGCTAAATGTACCTTTGGATACTTAAGGCATTTAAATTGAGATGGAAGAAAATATTCAACACCTACAGAAGAATGATGTCCTTCTGCAACAGCAGCTTGCAGCCAGTCAGGATACAGAGTATTTTATAAGGTACTGGGTGTGTATCTTTAAGAAGCTGAATGGCTGATGTACCTGTCTGTGTCTGCTGTAAGCCACTCTTGAACTACTTAATGCAATCAATAGAACTTATTGAGCTTTTCAGATCACCCAAAGGTAGGAAAATAGAACATGATTTGTATACTAAATTATCTAATGCTATTTGGCATGCCCTATGCATCTTATCTGCTCCCCAAAGTGTGAACCAGAAGGATGTGTGTCTCCTGAACTCCATGTGCTGGATCCATGACTCCTGCTGCAGATTTCTGAGGGCACATTAAGATAACAGAATTGAGCCCATGTTAGCTCAATACCTGAATGGATTTTCCACCTGCGCTGTACTGCCATGATATCTACTGACTGAAAGGGAGTTCAGAGACATTTAATACCTTTAGGGATACCCAAATTTAGGGATCAGCCAGAATCTCGCCCTTTGTGTCTCACCCAAATCCTTAGCATCACAACTAACTGGAATGATCCAAAATACAGCAAAGACCTCCATTTTAATTTAATACACATTTAAAAAAAAAAGGCAAAAAAAAACCCAAACCCCAACAAATTTCCTTTTATGACATAGTCAGCAACTTAGAATACTATCTTCAGACAAAGCAGATTAGAA
Source organism: Taeniopygia guttata (assembly GCF_048771995.1). NCBI lineage: Eukaryota > Metazoa > Chordata > Aves > Passeriformes > Estrildidae > Taeniopygia > Taeniopygia guttata. The sequence goes on along the minus strand of NC_133026.1, from coordinate 145,508,775 downwards.
TTTTATTAATTTCAGATATTCAAAACAGTATTACTTCTTTCCTGAAGCCTATTCTCACTAGAGGTCTGTAGAGTGCTGTGAGATCTAAGAAGGAAGAACAGGGTTTTAGAACCCTCCTGTTTATGCTGTTATAAATAAAATTGAATGAGACACAGAAATAAGGAGTGCGCCTTGACAGTATCCAACTGTCTCAGCTTTCAAGCAGAAGAAAACTGCTCTGACTTCTGCCTGTGAACAGCTTCTCTAGTGTATATTTTACATCCACTTGATACGTATAAATAATTATTTGGTAGATCACCTAAACACATCAGGTCTTGTTTGCTGAGAGCTTCTGCTCTCTATTTTTAGATTAGCATTTTAACATCAGCACTTCCCAGAATGTTCTCTAAATGACATAGCATTCTTGCTTCCCTCCCACATACTCTTTCCTTCTCTAAGGTAGGAAGCACACTCATTGAAGAGCTTATAAAGCTGTATGTATGTTATCACTTCTTTAGCCAATATGTCCTTAAGCAATTCTGTCTTTTGTTTTATTTTCAAGAGAGCAGAGGAATTTTCTTCTCTTTCCTTTATTCATATACTACTTTTCATTAAAAGTACATTTTGGCTAATGTTTGCAACAAAGCCTAAAATCTAACAAATTGATAGATAGTTCCAATATTTGGTACTTTAAAAATGAATGAAGAATTTAAATAAATATTTTTTATTTTTAAAAAAGAACATATTAAAACAAGTACTGTGTGTAGAGTTTATACCCTCAGATTTTTCATACTCAAGTGACTATTTTAATCACTTGGAGATAGAGAACTTTATTTCTGTCTTCTCACCACCTGTCCCAATTTTCTGCAGAATAATATTGCAGTCACTGAGGGCTGAAGTATGCTCTGCCTTTGGAAAACTTATAAGCCGGTGGTTAGAAAACATTCCAGGCATTAGAGAACTTTAAATCTGAAACCCTTTGATATGAGGCTGGAATTAAATCAGAGTCCTGTAACCACTCAGGTGTTAGAAAAACATGTGGCTGGTTTTGTTGCCTTCATAGAGAGCAAAAATTGAAAAAGAGAACAGATGATATCCTTTTCATACAATCTGTCCATTTTGAACAATTTCAGACATTATCAAAATATTTCTAAATTACTGAATCCCTTAAGTATTTTCAAGAGCAAAATCTAGTTTCTGAATCTTTGTCAGTTTAGAGGGATACAGCTCTGCCAATACTGAACCTGTGTGGATGTAACTCTTAATAACTAGGAAATTTTCATCTTGAGGATGTGAATTAATACTTATGTTGTAGAATATTTACAATTTGAAAGTAGAATATAGAATGTAAATAAACTAATTTCCTTGTCTTTTGATTGTATTTTTCTTGCTTTCTCATTTTGTCTTGGTATTTTGTCCCAAACACCACAATGATCAGATTAGATAAATTAAATGGTGTTATCTATACCTTAAGTCATATTACTGGTGCCTGCAGTAATTTTGTCTTGAAAATGCCTGTCAACAAATGGATTTGTCCAAGGAAGTCTGTATATAATCTATTTCTGTCAATACAGTTAAACTGGGAGGACGAACTTGATGATCACTGCTAGTGAATTCATTGAAACTGTTATCTTGTGTGTGTATCATGGATTAACCTCTCTGATGGTGCTTTAGACATCTTGATGGCTTGGATCCTGCAGATAAAGTTTTGGTCTAGGGACTTAAGAGTATTGATTTGATGAATCTTAAAATCTGTCCCTTATTGATGCAGTTCGGTGAGGGGAAATTTCTGCTTGGGAGCCAAGAGTCTTCTGTTGTGTGAGCTCACTTCTACCCCTTGCCAAATACAACCTGGCGGATGCTCATTGCCTCAGGAACTGACTAATGTACCAGATGAAGAGTGCATGTGACAGCATGTCAGCTACAAGGAGAAGAAAAATAGAAAAGGAAATTATTTGGAATAAATAATCATTTTTATTCAAGTGTATAGGAGAATGTGGCAGAGAATGAACAAATAGACATATTGTAAGGCAAAAGGGAATGAGGGAAATTAGCTTTGATATTCCCATGTCAGTAATAATTTTCTGGAATATTTTATTGTTGTTTTGAACTCAGATGGGAATGTCTTACAGAAAACTTGTATAACAGAGAGAAGCATGCCAGATCTGGGAATCTGCATTTTCCACAACTGTTGAAGGATGCCCTAAAAATGCTCAAAGGTTTTGTTGTTAAAAATGCAGAGCATTGACCTATGTTTGCTCCTGCTGATGCCAAGAAGCTCAGTGTTGCTGTGGCTGAGTTTATTCTGACATCTAAGAGATTATACATGTCAAGCTACAGTGACCATATACTTAGAAAAGCCATGCTTCTGTTTTAGAAGGATATTGCTTTATGAGAAGGAAGTTCGCTAAACAAGTCAAGTGTTTAAAACTTGATGCTTCACATAGAAGAGGAAAACAAGACCGTGTCTTCCAATGTTTGCAGAATGTTATCAACTGTCTTTACCTTGCAGTGCAGTCGACTGTACAGACCAATAGATTATCATTATCCAAAGACTCGACAAGCAGCGAATTAATTTCTCTGTAGGAGAGAATTCGTGGGGAGATTTACATACTGAATTAGCAATTTCACTGATCTGGCAATCCAGCATGTTCTGCATTTAAATTCATCAGGCAGGTTTTCTTTCTTTGTATTAATGTTTTTGAAGTGAATGAATATGGCTATGTCAGATGTGAAAATTTTCGTAAGCTAAGAAAGAGAATTTTGCTCTAGGAAGTAGAGAACAGGACTGGGAGGAAAAAATATTGATTTTTTCCTACCTGAAATAAGCACCTCCATTAGAGTTTCTAGTTAAGGTTTTACTTGCTTCTTACAAAGTCTAAAAAAATTTCTCTATCTGTCCAAAACAGTAATAGACTGAAAATGGAAAGGGACTCTCTGAGAAACACACAGTAACTTCTTGGTTTCTTTGTAGCCAAGTACTTTAACACAGTCACAAGGGGAGATACTTAGCAATTTCCTCATGCCCTTTCATAGGCGTCTTCAATAAAGAAGCTCGATCTGGATTTGCAAAATAGGATTAACTTTGTGTGTTGGGTTCATCTGAATTGTCAGAGAGGTGCCCACCAAGCTGCTCTATCACTCCACCTTCTTGCAGGACAGAGGGGGAAAAAAATACACTGAAAAAGCTTGTGGGTCAAGACAAAGACAAGGAAATCACGCACCTATTTCTGTCAGAGGCAAATCAGACTTGACTTGAGAGGATGAATTTATTTCCAATTAATAACATAGTAGGTTAGTGAGAAACAAGAATAAAATTAAAAGTACTTTCCCTTCACTCTACCATTTTTTGCATGCTCAAATTGTCTCCCAACTCATTGACCTTGTCCTCTCCAAGCAGTACAGAGGGAACGGGAACACGAGTTAAATACATTTTATAGCATTTAATCTGTGCTGTTCCTTCTTCTTCATGCTTTTCTAGTGTTCCAGCGTGGGGTTCTTGCTAGGGGAGACTGTCCTGCACAAACTGCTCCAGCACTGGCCCTTCCCATTTCTGCAGTTCTTCACAAACCACTCAAGCATGGGTCCATTCCACCTTTCTTTTTTTCTGTCTATTCATCTTTTAGCACCACTGTTTTTTCTTCCTGAACCTCAGCGATGCAGTCCCTTGGAGATAAAGCCCATCAAAGCATAAAAAATGGAGATATTTGCATAAATTCTGTGCCTGAGAAAGCCACTAAGTCAAAGGATTCTGGAACTTGGAAATACAGTTGTGAGATATATTACTATACACATGGTTCTTATATCTTTACTGAGTACCCATACCGCCTAATGTCCTTAGCTGGTGTCTCTGTGCTGTGTTGTTCCATCGTCTTCTGGTTTGGGAAAAGACAGATTTGTGTGGCAGAAGGAAGAGAAAGTCAATGTGTCAGAGTGAGTCTGCACTGGCACTTTTTCATGATAGGTCAGTGTTTGGAATGTATTTTTTTTGCCTGGTTTATGATAACAGGTTCAGTCTATTCAGGGTTTAGAAGCAGAGGACACAGATACTGCAGTTCTTGAGCTAGAAATCCAGGAGGTAAACAATTTAAGTCCATATAACCTTGAAAAACTGAACAGTAATTGTGGTATGGCAAAAGGCGTCAGTTTTGCAAGGAGTTACATGATAGTGAAACCAGATAACACAGAAAGCAAAAGTCACAATAGAAAGTCTGGTTACATACATCTGCTTTCTCCCTTCCTATATGCTGATGACAATTGTCTGCAGTATGGATCTGTTTAGATGTGAAATTCTCAAGACAAGTAGAAAAGGCTGGGCTAGACTTTTTGGTATTGCAACTCATCAAGGGACTCTGATATATTTTACCAAGTCAAAGGCTACCTCATAATCTTAATCTTTCACTCTAATGTTGAGCACTTTTGTGACAAATCAGTTCTCGTTCTTACCATGCATCAAATGAAGTAGTGACTATATGGTACAGGAATAGAAAGGTTAAAAGCAAATGACAGTTTTGACGATTCTGCTATGTGTCAATACAGCATTGAGAGATGTCCAATGTATAACTGACTTATTTTCAAGAAAATAATGTTCCATGGGATGCAAGGAGAATAAGAGATGAAGATCGATATGATGTTGACATGAATTGTTTATAACATATTTCATGTTAAGTGTTTATGTCATTCAAACATACAGAGCAAAGAAAGAAAAAAAAAATAAGACCATTCCTTAACAGAAAGGAAGTAGGAGATATGGATATAAATAGTGGAGGATTGGAAGGTTATCATGCCTTTCCCTTGCAATACCTGGAGAAAGGTCTGGCTGAATTTTTAGCTGGATGAACAGTAGTGTGGGAAAGATGGTTGGCATCCAGCACAAAGCATAAGATGGAATACCAACTTGTCTTCAATTATAAATAAGCATCTGCATCTGTATTTACATATTTTTCATGGTTTAATGATGTGAAAAGATAATAATTTATTTAATATATTCATCTTGAGATAGCAAGATCACAAAATCATCACAGAATCACAGAATGGTTTGGGTTGGAAGGGACCTTAAAGAATATCTTGTTCCAGCCCCTCTACCATGGGCAGGGGCACCTTCCACTACACCAAGGTTCTCAACTGCCCATCCAACCTGGCCTGAACACTGTCAGGGACAACTTCTCTGGGCAACCCATTCCAGTGTTTCACCACTCTCTGAACCAAGAATTTCTTCCCAATATCTATTCTAAAACATATACTCTGTCAGTTTGAAACCATTGTCCCTTGTCCTGTCATGCTCTTGTACATAAATTTTCTCCATCTTTCTTGTGGGCTCTCTTTGGGTACAAAAATACCCCAATCAAGTCACTCTGAATCCTTTCCTAGACTGAACAATCCCACTACTCTTAGACTTTTCTTGTGGAGACTGCTCCATCCCTCTTATCATCATGGTGGTCCATGCTGCATATTTGATCATGAGTAGCCGTTCTGTGAAGGACTTTGGGATTCTGGTGGATAAGAGGCTGAATGTGAGCTGGCAATGTGCACTCTCAGGCCAGAAAGGCAAATGGGTCCTGGGCTGCAACAGAAGCAGTGTGGCCAAGCAAAGAGAGCCAAGTCAGCCTTTGATCTTTTGAAACCTCAAATAAAAATCTCTATATAATGCCAATAAAGAAGTCAGCTGCTGCTTTCCTGCACCACTTAGTACTCCAATTCCTACACAAGTTACCTCTCTTGTGAAGTCTTCTGTCCATCAGGTTTGATGACATCAGAGACATTAAAAGATATGCTGGGAGCTGACATATTGATGTCCAGTTCTTTCCTTTTCTAATTCAGGTTAATTATCCAGGACTGGTATATTTCAAATGCATGGAATTCATCTTGTCTCATTTTAGCCATCTTTAAATTAGGTGGTGAAGTTGTTAATCTAATTTCTATACATAATCAGTAGAGTGTATGAGAGCTTCCATCAGAAAGTGATTAATGATGTCTGTCTGGAATGTCTTTTTCAGGAAATACTTCTTGTTCTCCATTGAATATAGAAAGAAGCTTAGGCAGCAAGGTAAGGAATAGCTGCCAGTTTCTGAATGCTTAAATCAGGTGGCTAAGTCTGCACACCACTTTGAAGGTTAGGCTGTACCACTGGGCCTTGCTAAGTGGGGTGTGTGACAGTGACAGTGAGCATATTGCAGTGCTGTAGAAAACTCTGTGAAACTATCCAAACTGTGGTATAATAGCAACTTGAATTCCTACCTGGTTGTTGGTTTACACAGGTTGTTTGTCTCTACTGTGTCAGTACAAATAGCTTTTTGTTTGTTATCCCAAATATGCCACTCTCACACTTCAAACTCACTGAGAAATTGTATCCCTCTGGTATCCATCCCCTTACCCCTGCACTTTTCCTGCAATAATTGAATCTCACCAGAGCATCATAATATCATTGTTGAGATCAATAAACTCAGTTGAATGGCACATTAACTTTCTTGTGAACTGAATATTAAGCAAATAGTTGTATTAGCTGCATTTGACAGCAACTGATAACGTAGATATTTGCATAATTGGTAGCTAAGTGATGCCATAATAATATGCTCTGCTCTGCTCAGTCCTGCTTTTATGTAATAAAAGCAGAGTCAAATCCAACACTCCACATATAATTTGAGCAAAACCACTCCTGCAAGTGCTCCCAAGACTGTTTTTATGCAGAGCACTGTGTGAATGGGATATTTATCTTTGCACATGAGCACAAGATTTACTTCCCTCAAGTTACTGCCCAGTTCCTTTCCTGAAGAAAAAACACTAAAAGGTAAATGCAAATTCATACTGTGTGTCTGCAGTTTACAAGGGATCAAGCAGAAGTGTCACATATCATGTCCCTGGAGCGCTGCTTTCAGAACAACGTTTGGGAAGATCCAGAGGAGCACATTTCTGCAGGTTTTCTCCACTATGTCTGTGTCTCTCTTGCACTGGAGAGCCAAAAAACAGAACTCCATGCACGTCCTCACCACTGCTAGAAGAGGGGAAGTAAAGGACTGAATTAAATTTTGAGTAGATGCTGTTCCTGAGAGCAAGGATGAAAGAAACATTTAGAGAAATAGAAATCAGAGGAGAAATGAATCATCAAATGTATTCTGAGCTGTTTCGACCTTACAAGATGCAACTTGGTTGAACAAATAGTCTCAAAAACCACTAATAGTCTAAAAAAAAAAACACCACCATGACAAAAAACTACAATGTATTCTGAAATTTATTTAATTATTTATCATGCTTGGTGCAATCCCTTAAGTGTTCTGCTTTTCAAGAGGAAAAATAGTATATATAGTTAGCTGATTCACTTGAAAACTACAACCATATTTTGGATTTTATGCTAACTTGGGTAAGCTCAAAAAGTCAATAAATTGAAATTCCTGTGAAGATACAGGGAAAGTGAACCTTTCCACTAGCTACTGGTGCTACTGGATTGGTTTTATTATAATTAGACTTATACCGCATGGACCACAGAGCAAAACTTAGACATCTAATCAACACTGTAAACCCAAATCCAACATTTCAAGCACAGCAGGATCCATCTAAGATGAATTATTAGAGGAATCTGATTTATGAAATTTCAATACTCACATTCATTATGGTTAAAGAAATCCAACAGCTAAAACTGCAAGAGTAGAATTAAAATGCGATATGAACATCAGCCCAAATATTGCATAGCTTTAATAATTACATTAATTTTGCTAATAAATAGACATGGCTGAAAATAAGATTCCAGTTTCAAATGAAATTTTAATATTTTAGAGTTTAAGACATTTATTTTCCATTCTGGACCAAGGAAAAAAGAAACAATTCTGAGTTTGATATGAAAATAAAATTTATCTTGTAGAGATTTTAATTTCTCTTCTGCCACCCCTTTCTCTCCTTTTCTCATTTTTATCCTCTTTATTTTGCATTTTAGAAGTAAAGGATCAAATGGAGCAAAGGAAAAAGGAAAAAAGGGAGAGGGGAGAGAGCTAAAGAGAGGGAATGGAAAAAAGAAAGAGAAGGAGAAAGAAGGAGAAAGAAAAGAGAGAGAAAAAGGAATCATTACTGCAAATTTTTTTTAGCTTCATTCATCATTTTTTCTTTTCAAAGTATAAATAACTACATAGATAAATAATGCTAAAACAGTTTATATGCTTTATTAGCTCACATGTACACACTGTATTTTGGGGTTATAAGCAGAAACAAATTATTTAGGCCTAAAGCACAATGGGTTTCCTTGAAACATTCAGACATCCAGCATCTTTTCAAAATCCATATCATCAGGATAATTTTTGATGGAAAAAAATTCTGGTCATTCTGGACACTAATGTGAAATACTATTGGAATGGATAAAAACTATTAGTAAATTTGAGACTCTTTTTCTGTGACAATTATGAAGGAGAATTATGAATTATGCACACACACACACACATATCCATGTATCAATAAATCCAATTTTCTTTTGCATGGCAAAAGTGTTGTACAACTTAATGACAAGCTGGAGTTCAAGGTTTCAGGTAACAGCTTTATTATTTCCCTCTTTACTTTGGAGTGCTTGTTACCAGTCTGCTCATCTGTTCCTCAATAAAAAACAGGCCAGGATAAAGTATGAATGAAATATGTTGAATTTTGTTCACGAATACTCTTTAATTTTAAATACATGTGCAAGCCTCTCCTTCTTTGTATACAGAGGGAGATTATTCATATTGACATGCATTTGTGGGGACCATAGTTGTAAACCTAACAGTTTTAAATTAGATATTTTAATTAGATTAAATTAGTGCTGTTGTTCGTGTAGGTTCAGCTATATAGAATACATCTGAAAATAAAAGTCTTTGTTCTGTTTGCATTGCATTGGTCTTTGATATAGATATCAGGTTCCTAGAGGCTATAAATCAGCACAATATTCTTCTTCTGTTCTGTCATTTATAACCTAACGTTCTGATTCACCTCATGTACTGTCCTGCTATTCTTATATGGAGCTGCATAGTTTGTAGTCCCATTTCTTGACTGAATTTAGAAAGTAGTTCCTGCTATGATTTTTAAAAGATATATTCTTATTTCAACTCAGCATTTCAATCAACTTAGAACTTTTAGTTAATCCTTTGCATATCTTATATCATTCAATGTATTTCTATACTGCACACAAGAGATCTGTGATACTAAGAAAGCACAATAATTACTTCTATCAATTAACAATGTTATAGTTAAATACCAGCTAAATTATTGAGAGATACTTCTTAGTGCTGTGGAGATAATCTAAACTGAAATAATAGAAAATGCTGTTCCCACCTATTCTTCACTGACAGATTTGTTCTTTTGCAAAGTAGATCAATTAGGATCCTGATTCAAACCAAATGGAATTACCTTCATCAAAGGAAGGTTGGAGATTTTAAAAGCAGACAGGTAGGAATAGGTAAACACACAGAGATTAAATAGAAACCAATCTGAGTCAAACCTACCAGAAACCTAGAAGAGATACAAGAGAATTGTATGCTTTAGAATACTGCTAAAACAATTTTAAGAAACAGCATGATCTTTCTAGGATTATGTCTCAATTAATAGTGTAAATGCCTCAAGAGCTCTAGCACTAACGTGCATATTTATGTCTTCTTCACTCTCTGAGCTCCTCTGTGGGTTTGCATTTGAACTTCCATCAAATACCATTGTACAATCTTTGCTCCAATAGTTTTTCAAACAAACTCTATCTGGTCTGTCTGGAATCATAAATATATGGGTGCTTAAATTAAGGATAATTATTATAGCTTAATATGTTTGTTTACTAAATACTTTTATTACAAGATGACGGAGGGGGGAAAAAACTGTGAGTGAAATAAATAATAGGTTAAATCCAAGCCAACTCTTAAATAAAATAAAACAGCATTTTATAGCCATTCACTGCTTTGGTCCAGCTGGTATGAATTGAGATAACTCCGTTGATGCCAATTTATAGCAGATAATGAGCAATTTCAGTCTTTCAAGCAAAGAAGAAAGAGAAATGAGATGTGGAAAATGAAAGAAAGATTACTTTTAGGATGTAATATGTCAGAAAAAAAGGCAAAGTCCAGGAGCTTGATACAGTTGACAGTCACATCTGTCAGTAAAAAGTTCTTACACAGTTTCAAGGCGTCCTACCAAGGTGCTGTGGTGAGTGCCAACAGCAGAACACCCATGGGTAGCTGTCATTTATGAAAAAATACTCCTATCCCAAATAAGAAACAAAGACCATATGTTATTACATCTACAAAGGACTTTTGCATGTGCAGATGTATGGATATGTGTGTTTGTGTTATTCCTGTTTAAGGGCAGAGATTTTGGAGAACTGCATAAATTTAACCAGACTGAGAAAACAGCCTGAATGGAAACTTGCTGTGAAACACTCAACTAATATTAAATAGTATAGGTTTTCATCTAATGTAAATACTCTAATTTAAACCACTTGAGGATATGAAATGCTGTCTCTAGAACTCGCAGCTACTTTCCAGATTGGCAACATTTTAAAATCTGTGCATGAAAGGGAGGAACAAGGAATCGGTAAGGTCAATTTGAATCTTCAACATTTCCTTTTGATCTACTGATGGTACAAAAGACTGCTGAAATATAAAAACACAACAAAATATGTTAATTTTGTATTTTGTTGAGCTTTTTTCTTAGTAATTCTTTATTTTCAAAGCATACTTGCAAATAATTCTACTAATTGCAAATAGTTTCTAACTAAATGCTAAAATATATAGTCTTTGTTCATTTGTGCTGTAATTGTCCCACCACTCTATTCTCATTGTGTGTGATGGAAATTATAAGTGAAGGCAAACAACAAAGTACTTCAAGCAGTTATTAGAAATTCAAAGAAAACTTGTCTTTGATTATTAGAGGGAATTGCAAGTCACCTATGGCTGTGGATTTCCAGTGATAAAATTTTCCCTGGGCATCCCTTATTATCCTTCATATTAAGTTTAATAACGATCTGTGAGTACTAAGTTATGAGATTTATTTGATTTAGGTAGACTTCCTAATTCACTTAGACTTATGTACTCATTGGTCATTAGAATATTTCACAGCGGATGAGGCTCAGTCTGGCACTTAGCAATTTTAGAACATATTACCAGGGTAATGAATATCATTTCTATTTCAGCCCTCTCCTTGGTCCCATTCATTATGATTTCACCTGTCATGATCTGTCTGATGATGCTTTTTCCAACGTGTCCCCACCCATACCTGGCAGCTTTATGACCATAGAGGGAGAACCTTTGTTGTAATCCAATACATTTAAGACTTCTTAGTTTAGCTTTTTTTAAGGTAACTACTAGTACATAACAAAAAAAAACAAATTATTTTTTGTGTTAACTTCACTAGTGCAATTTAGAGCTTTTATGAGGTGATTTGCACAAAAAATGTAATATCTTCTTTATACTAGGATTGGATTCAAAAGATCCCAAATCAACAAACCTTGTTACCCAATCATCTCCTGAGTCCTCATATTAAGTTTTAGGAAGCTCAGAGATATGGCAGAGATTTAGAAAAAGTGATTATTTACCTAAAATGCCTTAACAGAAATGGATGTCTTCATCACTTTATACTTGTTTTCTTTTTAATACATTCTTATCACATCAGGAAACAGGAAAAAAATCTAACAAAATAAGCAAACTTTTCTTTTATCTCCTTCTTATCACTCTTTTCTCTTAAATAATACATCTTGAATAGGTAAAATAGCCACATCTAGCAAAAATTGTGAAAATGATCAGGAGCTTAAAAATATAAGTGGTAGAAAATACTACGCAAGGAAAAAATATCAAAGTAAATTCTCCAACAAGACAGAATATTGAAAACAGCACATAGAAAATATACATTTGATATGAAAAACTGAATTTTACACCTTGATGGATACTAGTTGAACAAAAATCAGTTTAAAATACCTTAATACAAGAAAAAAAAAAAAAAGAGGGTCAGATCACAAATAATTAATTAAAAGCATGAAGGAGAACCCAGATCGAATCCCAGAGCAAGTTTTCTCTAATTAATTTAATCAGACATGTTCATGACAAAGGAAACATGGATTTCATTACTCGAGGGCAGTGAAGGCTTAATTTCATATCCGGTGAAGTCAGTGAAACCTTTGTTATTACCACAAGTGAAGAAGCAGGAATTTGGGGTTTATATTAATAAACTGCATAACCTTTTTCCTTACAGAAGGACTCAAACTCTCGGTTCTTTAACAGTGTATAGGAAGATTAAGCTCTGGCAAAATGGGTTGATAACAATTTGGCCCAAGCAGAGGAAAATCTCACAACATGCCCAGAGGCCAGCAGCAGGAGATGTTACCTCGCAGTGTCTACAGTTCTGCAGTGCTACACTGGGCGTGCCATTAAGAGATTTAAAGTATTTCTACATCCATTTGCAACGTGTGATAGCTTCAAGTTATGTATGCATTTTATTTCAGGATTTTTCCAGCCAGGGGTTTATTCTCCTTTTTTAAATACCTAAGGCAGAAGTCAATGGTAACACAAACGCTCCCCACATATTTGTTCTTATTTTTTAGGGAAAGGAAAAACAATTTTCACAAACCCAAACAAAAGCACATCAAAATCCCCAAGCCCTCCAAAAAAAAAAAAAAACCCCACAAAGTTTAAAACATTCATCAAAGTCAAGGAATCAAAATTTCTTGAACAGTAATGGAGCAAAAGGTATAAAAATCTCAGGAAAACACAAGTGCCCACTTGAAAGGCAGAAGAATAATATTTCCAATGGCACAACCCCCCATTACCAAAGCATACAGTCCCAATTATCTTGCTGTGGCAAGGATAAGGTGAATATTATTGTTTATGAAAGGAGATTTTATAGGTCATAATTAGTAGCTTATGGAAATAGAAGTAACACACGTAACACACGCTAAAGTGAAAGCAGCTGTGTACTTTAGGATCAGGTATCATGTTTAAACAAATAAGAAAACTAAATTTTCGAGCATCAAAAACAATCAAAATCTCTGGAAAAAAATTTCCATAAAAATAATTACTAGGAACAAATCAATCACAGATGCAAATAAAAGATGTGGGGCTCTTTTTTTCAACGTATCAGATTAATGAGATGACCATTTTAGAATCAGCAACCTTTCCTTCTGTGATATAGTGACCATTGATATAACTTTTTCCTATACTGCTATTATGCCATTTCACTAATTATACTGCTCTGTTCTTCATTGCTTTTCCTGATCTTTGCATTTTTGTTGAATAAGTGTGGTTACAGAGTTATAAAGTGGAACTTATTATAATTTTATTATCATGAATTTTGCATAATTGAATAAAAGTCTGAGCTTCATACTGATAATTAATTACTCCCTGACCACTTTTTGCATTCTTTCTAATTAATTTTTTTTACATTTCTTTGCAAAAGAAAAGATATAATGGGTGAGTACTTCAGAGTGCTTTTCTCCTTTGCTCCACTCTTAAAGGGATTTCCCTTCACTTCCATAGCAATTAACTGAAAGAATACTTTGCATTTCAGTGACCGAGACTTAAATCTGGGTTCTTTCTCTCTGTATATGTATATAATTTTATATACATATATATATGTATATATTTATAATTATATATTTAATTAATTACATAAAATATTTTGTCCCACAAAATAGATTAAAAAAAAAAATTAAATACTTTTTCCTTCTGTAAGAAATATCTTCCATCAGATGGCCTCTAGACACAACTGCAAAGATTAGTAAATTCAAGCATTTATCATTTATGTGAAAAAAAAATGTAAGTACTCAATTTTTTTGATAAGAAGGGTAAACTGAGTCAGAGGAAAATAAAAAAAAAAAAAGAAACCATATCAACCTCTGCCTTAAAATGGAGCTGCATCAGATGTAAGAACAGTTTTTAAAAGTGGTGGTTCATGTGGAATATTTGTGAACAGGCCTGCTTAATTCTGGTCTGTTCTTTCAAGATTGTTTTATCACTAGAGATATTTTGAGCCTCTAAATGAGTTACTGTTATGGCAGACACAAGGGCTCAATTTAATCCCGCCGCACTTGATTAAAAAGAAAAATTAGAATTTCAGTTGGTGTCATTGTTTTCTTGTCATTATAGAGAAAAAAGTTTACAAAAATCAAATAAACTTTGTAGAGATCTGTCTCTACTGACTAGCAAAGAAGAGCAATGGAATTCCAAGTCTATAAAGCTCATTTACATGTCTTGAATTAATTAAATCTACCCAGAAAAAGACAGAAAAGGTGTAACTCAAGGGACAGCTAAATTAAATAAACAGGTGATAATTTTCAGGTACTGATCAGCACAATAAAAATATTCACAGACTTTGTGACAGAGGGAAAAATTCCACCATACAACCCATTTTAAATCTCCAATCATCTTTCATCTATTTTGAATATTCTCTGTGATATAATGGTCAGTGTAAATCATTTTAACTGTCAATTTCTGCAAAGTCACATTAATACTAATTTACAGCAATTGAATGATATAAACTATTTTAATAAAGACCAAAGTAAAATACTATTTTCAAATAATTTTGGTCATTATAGTTCAGTATGATACTTTGATTGGATCTGTCTGCTTAAAATTTTCTTTGAATATCAAGTCTAAACTCAGTGTTTTTATACAAATGTCAATTGATCCTGAATAGCTTCTAAATCAAGACCAGTTGTGGGATTGATTCTCTCCAGGTTTAAAAGGAGAAATATTAAGATCCCAGGAAAAGCCTACATTTGTCCCTCTCTGAGAGAATAGAGAGAGCATAGGTCTGTCAAAATGTGACAAAACCTATCTAAAAAAAAGAGCTTGAAACTGATGGGATAAATCCTACCCACTGAGGGGGAATCAGCTGCAAGAATTGACAGGGTAGAGATGTGTTTCTAAGCTCACTATCTAAATTCAAAATAAAGTCAAAGAAGAATTGGTGCTTCAAATATTTGTTCTATTTCACTGTGTAATGAACAGCTAGAGCAGGTAGTTGGCTTGGTCTCTAAAAATACCCATTTTTCTCCACTGTGTAGTGCAGCTGGATTCACACATGCTAGTCAGGTAGCTGGTTAGGTGTCCACATTACAGATGTCTATGTTGGTCAGATGAGACTTATCCTTAGTTCTTTATGGGTCTGGAATTAATAAATAATATTCACATGATTTCAGATCTGATTCAAATAGTAAATCAGAAAATTTTCTGTTTTCCAGCTGTGTTGCAGAAGCTTCCCTGCAGTCATTCCTTTGTTGCAGCATCCCTTCCACAGTTCCCTGATAGCCACACGTAGAAACAGCTACTGGTGGAGTGGTGGATTTACATGGAATATTAAAAACGTTTCCCTGACTTTCAGGAGAATCTGAAGTGATGAGCAATCATCCTGCTGCCATTTTCAAACATGAGAGAAGTGGAGAGTTTTTTTAATACAGATGAGAACATTTTATCCATGACACACACATCTGCCCTCTAATTGAACCATACATTCCTTAAAAACTCTTGTGAGTGCAGGAGCATTTGAACAGGGATGGGATTTATATTTAATGAATAAAATCAACACTAGTTAATTGATATCACTTTGGGACCTGGAATTTTCAGGAAGGAATATAGATTTAATATATTTTATTTCAGGAAAGATGCCTGATTTAGTTACACACTAAGTTCAAATGATTAATGTCAAATAACTACTCAGTAGTTTTCAATGTTGTCCTGGTTTCAGCTGGGATAAATCTAGTTTTCTCTTAGTAGCTGGTACAGTGTTGTGGTTTGGATTTAGTAGGAGAACAGCGCTGATAACACACTGATGTTTCAGTTGTTGCCATAGAGAACTGGACTAAGTCATGGACTTATCAGCATCTCCACCCTTTGCCAGTGCAAGTGCAAGTTTTTTAGGGAATTTTTGAGCAGATCTCTGGATATAGAATTAGATATTTATTAAGGGATATAATAATAGAATATGACAAAACACTGAAGAAAACCAATATTTTCCCAGTATTCAAAACACCAGCAAAAACAAGAAGCTGGGAGGGAACATGGCCAGGATAGCTGACCAAACTGGCCAAATTGCACATAAGAAACATTTTCAGAGACTTTTATATCTTTTAAGTCAGAACCTAACAAAACAAGGAACTTCTGAGAGCAGTGGTAAATCTCTGCACATAAATGAAGTAGCTAAGATGGAACTGAAGTATTTTCAGACATCAGTAAGAAATTCATGCACCTAGTAAGAAATAGAGGTCAAGTTAGCTCAAAAACATATTTTATATTGAGAGAGTAAACAAACAGCAAACAAACCAAACCTCCTAACTTACATCTCTATGAACATTCTTTTTTTATAGTCTCCAGGCTTTGAGCATTCACAAATCTTCACGTCAGTTTAAATAGCACATAAAAGAATAAAAGTAGTTTAATATTCTAAAGAGGCATGTAGAGCAGATCTGTATGGGGATGTATTTTATTAGAACTGCACATCACATGCTCATGCTTATTTCAGTTAGCTGCTTTCTCCGAAAAATAAAATTTAAAAAATCTTTGATAAAAATCCCATTTTTTGGGCTGACATCAAGGTACATTTTTAACAATGTTTAAATAAAGCTGCATTCACCCTAACAAAGAGTGAGATAGCATGGTCACTTTTTTCTTTTTAATCCTTCTTGGAAATATGCATTGTGAATGTTGATAACAGCCCAGAAGGTTTGAATGCCCAGATGAGGGAAACCAGAGCTAGTGAAGGCTCTGGTGAACAATTTGTGTAAGGAGAGGCTGAGAGGACTGGGTTGTTTTATTTGGAGAAAAGAAGGCTAAGGAGAGACCTTATCTCTCTTTCAAACTCCCTGAAAGGAGGTTGTGGACAGCTGGAGGTTAGCATCTTCTCCCAGTAACAAGTGTCAGGACAGCAGGAAATGGCTTTATACTGTGCCAGGGGAGCTTTCCTGTTATTCGGGATCAGGGTAAATTTGTTCACTGAAAAAGTGGTCATGTTTTGGAACAGGCTGCCAAAGGAAGTGGTACAGTCACCATGTCTGGAAGTGTTCTAAAGGCAGGTGAAAGTGGCACTGAGGGACCTGGCTTAGGGGTAAACACAGTGGTTCTGGGTTAACAACTGGATTTGATGATTTTTTGAGGTCTTTTGTCACCTTAAAGATTTTATGACTGCATGAATATCAAACTCATGCAATATATGGCATTACCTTCCAGAGTCAATTTCCTCTAAGCGGTTATCATGACAGCAAAAAAACAAAAACAAAAACAAAAAATGAAACAACCTTTTTTTTGCCCAGAAAATACAGGAGAGAACACAGAACTGGCAAAGTGCCACTAAGGCAAAAATATGGACTATCTAATGGTGGCAGCACAGATTGAAGCCAAATGTTCAATGCCACACAGAACCAGATAAAAAACAGAACACTTCAGATACTCCTCGTTTTTACTTTTTACTGTTGCTCTCTCCTAATGAGGCAGCAAGGTAAGTTTAAAGTCTACCTGAAGGGTCTAAGAAACAGAAAAAAGAGGACACTATGAAAGAGGATCTGCTATCATGGCCAGATGCAGAGGAGCCTGCAGTTGTGCTAATTTGGTATATTTATCTTTTTTTTCTTATATTGTGATTTGTAACTTCCAGTGTAGAGTATGTGGGGATTTTTATGCAACCTTTGCAACTTGTTTCCTGGTAACTGAAGCCGCTGACAGACATTGACTTCAGAATCTGTTAGGTTAAAAGAGATTACTGTCTCTGCCTCTGCTTTGATGGCTTTCCCCTTCATATTACCAATCCTGTCACTCAGTCTGCAAAAACTTTCCTGAGCAGTACATGATTAAATTCAGGCAAAATGACTTAGGTTAACTGCAATGGCTGGCTAGTCTCAAAAAACCTGGTAATTTTACCAGTTAATTAGAAAGCACTTTATAAATAAACTAGTCTGTAGATTTTGGAGGGATGTAGCCTGTACCTGTTGAGAAGTAATGAGCAGTCAAGAATGATGGTCTTTTCTTGTGTCACAGCCCTCTCCAGGGGAGTGCAGCTGTCTTCCACCTGAGTACTCTTAGCAGTCAACTGAGGAAGCAAAACTTGCAAGCAATATGAAAATCTTCTCAGTGTATTCTTATTTAAGTTTCAGTTGCACTGTCAAGAAATAACATGCTACTAATAAAACACACACACACACACACACACACAGAGATATATATATATAAAATACTGTTAAGAAGTTTCTGAGGCACTGCAGTATGGGGATACGAAATAAGTGGAAGAAAAAATCCCTGGTGATTAGAAATAGTAATGTGTGATTAGTGACCTAAATGTAAAAGTCTTATGCTGACTGTTTCCTTGGGGTGCAATCTTTGACTCACCAAAGGTTCCTTATTGCCGTTTAAGAGGCCGTAGGGCAGCTCCTCATGGAGCTGATAGCCAGCTATGAGTGCATTGAGCTAAAAATTCCTTTTCTATATTATTGTAAAAGTCTAGTTTCATTGAAGCTGGGTCTCTTTAACAGCTGGTTTTCATCTTTTGATAACCTGCTGACAATGAACAAGTGATGGCAAGAGGCTTTTGGCACCCTCATTAATGCATTGTGTGTGTGGGATACCCTACATCTTGCACACAGACAAATAGGGAGACTTTATCTCTCTGGAAAGTAGTTGGGATAGTCAAGTGTGAACAGACAGAATTTATATTAAAATTGCATTAAAGTGAAAATATGTATGATGTAGACTAAATAGCTGTAATAAACACAATGGAAAAAAAAATTCCCCTTTCCCTTACTTGCTTGAAGATCTGTGTTACAAAACTGGGGGCCAGACTTGGCTTTCCCACTCCTGAGAAAAGAGAGGTGTAAATAGACTGACTGTAATCCTGATGCTGGGTTAATTCACATTGCTGGAATTTCCAGCTCCACTTGTAATGAGTTTAGAAAAAACAGAAAAGGTGGAACAAGGGAGAAGAAAAAAAATGGTGTCACTCACTAGTAGCAATGTCAGCACCAGTTTTAGCATCAATAGGTCCCCAGATCTCAATGTGAAAAGACCAAAGGGCTAAATAGCAAAGGATGGAAATGGACTTTATTCAAGATTCTTATTTAAGGCATAGAACAAAGGGTTCACTTTTAAATATCCGTATGTAACTGAAATAAAAACTGTGTTACTAAGGATAATTTCAATTTTGGAGACATATTAAAGGTCTCACACAGACAGTAGTTAGTCATTAGAGTTCTTGAATACATGTACATACAGGTGGGCTATTTTTTCTTTTTCTTCCTCACTAGAGGTGTCATGTTTAACACAAGCCTACTCTATTTTGGACCTCATTATATGGATAAAGGTGAATTAATTGCTGGATTAGTATCTGTCTGTTGCTTAGAGACTGGTGATTATAACCTGCTTATATTTAATAAAAGAAGATAAAGAATAGTCCAAATAACTTTTATTTTGTTTCACTGATTGTAAGATGTTCCTGACCACCACTTCCTAGGAAACCACCAGCTTCCAAACTAGTGATTAGCTTGTCTCTATGAATTATAAATGGCATTTCAAACAAGCTCAGTTTCTAAGCTAGGAAGAATTTAACAGAAAGAAGAAAAACCAAAGCTAAGCTCAAAAAGGAAAATTAATGTCTCAAATAAAAAAGACTATGCAAATGAGAAACAAGTTCTGAGGATAAGTCTACCAGTATTATAAATATTTTTTAAGAAAACACTTAAATTTTCTTCTGTATTTGGAAAAATGACCAAAACAAAACAAAACACCTGCTATTGAACTGCAGGTGCAGAATGAGTAATTTTGAATTACTGGTTACTGAAGAAGTCACTATCTGTCTTCATTAAAACATAATGCCTCCAAATTCATGTGAAAGTTTTTTAGGAAATTTTTTGAGCAGATCTCTGGATATAGAATTTTATTAAGGGATATAATAATATAACATTACAAAACACTGAAGAAAACCAATATTTTCCCAGTATTCACAACACCAGCAAAAAGAGTAGGATGACTTGGTGATTATAAGTCAGTTAAAGTAAGGGAAAGTATCACTTAATTTTCATATTAAATTGAGAGACAGAACAATTAAAAGACAGGATTGGAATTAATAAGAATAGAAAATCGCTTTCTAGAATAGAGACTTTGTGGAAAAGATACTGAAAGGATGCTGGCTGACACAGTTAGCCACTCACAGTCTCTCCTGAGAGAGTCCAACCTGCAGAGCCCCCTGGCAACACTCTGATGTGGACACACACTACAGCAGTCCACTGATTTTTGTGGGTTTTTGTTTTGTTTTGTTTTGTTTTGTTTTGTTTTGTTAGTTTTCATTCTAGTGCAGAAAATCTTTAAATTAATTCCTGGCTGGAATTTTGAGGTAGAGAAATAAAAAGTAGAAATCCAGATCTAAGCTGCTAACACCATAAGATAATGAACATCCAGAAGAAACTGCCTGGTGTCGATTTTTTACCTGCTGATGCCTTGAAAGCATGCATGGATAACTGCCTGGAAGTTAACTAAATTTTCCATTAGTCTAATACCAAATGTAAGACCCTATCCATGGGTGAGTGAAACTTAATGTCCTGTGTGGATTGAGATTTCATTAAAATATCACATGCTCTTTTCTAATACTTGGCTTTGCAAGTAATGAAATTGAACTCTCCTTGGTTTATTCTTTTAACTTTAAAAATGAAAAAGGAAGAGAAGTAAAATATTGTTCAAGGAATGATAAGGGTACCAAAAGAATGGAAAAATTTATAAGTACTGTTTGAGTGGGCAGGCCAGGCTGTCTGCCTGGATTTCTCTTGTGCTCCCTCCATCTGAGTCTTGTTTTGATAGTTGAAAGTTCAAGCAGTGAAACACACTGTCAGACTAAAACCATTTGTCACTGAAAGCCAGCACTGGGCTGTGTACAGATTCTGGGTCTGAGTCATATCTTTTTTTTTTGACAGGGATGTCAGTGCTATTTGTCACAGACTTGTTTATCTGCCAGATCTGCTACCCCGGGTCAGCACACGGGAGAAGCAGCTCACTCCACCAATGCTGTCAAATTACCCTCAGCAGAAAGACACTGAAGCTGAGGCCTTCATAATTTTTAATGTCAATGAGACAGGATCAGAAGGGCAAATTTGGCAAGTCCTACAGGAAGATTCAGAATGCTAAGGCATTTAAAATGGTTTTAGTCTTTGTTTCAAAGACGAGACATCAGAAATGACCATTTTGATCTTTCCTGTATTTTTATGTTTTGGCACATCTGATGAACAACTCATATTTGGCTGCTAAACTGTGCCTTTTGGGGCTGGAAACTAATCCTTTCTTTAATCTTCATGTTAACAGAGATCTGAATTGCAAATGTAGCCATAAATGGTTGGACCTGGTCCCATTATTGGGTTTACAAATATTAATGCAGGGATTTTTTTTTAATCTAAAGATTTAAGGATTTAAGAAGGGATTTATGTAGTTCTCTTGTTCTCCAGAATATTTTTTTGCATTTTAAATATGAATTACACAAACAAGGGCAGAACACATCAGAAACATCCTGTAAAGTGGTATTACAAATGCTTCATTTGAAATGGAAGGAGATTACTACGCTAATATTAGAAGACTGGGGTGAAGAGTAAATAAATATTTCAGATCCAGTTTCTTGATAAGCACAATTATCACTAAGGATTAGTTTAATTTGCAAGTATACTGTAGAAACTACTTATACATTCCAAAGTTTCCCAAATAGCCTGGAGTTTTAATGCCAATATAGTCTGAAGATCAGAAATTATGAGTGTTGAATCGTATGAGTGAAGTGGATAAAACCAAAATGACATTTCCTCTCTTCTTACACAAGTGTACATTAATTTTGGTACCAGGTTTGAACAAGAATTATTTTAAAGCTCTAATGGCTCAGAAGTCCAGAGCGGTTGTGGACTCCCCATCCCTTAAAGCGTTCAAGGCCAGGCTGGATGGGGCTCTGAGCAATCTGGTCTAGTGGAAGGTGTCCCTGCACATGTCAGGGGATTTGGAACTACCACATCTTTAAGGTCCCTTCCAACATAAACCACTCCATGACTCTGTGGCTTTCCTCTAATACCCTTTTATGCCACCTTCCCGTATTTGGCTCACTTTGCTCTTCTTTTTCCCTGAATTACCAAAGGAGAAAAGTGGGAGAGGCAGGAAGTATATTACTTGAGCTGGCTGAAGATGAGGTATATAGATCAGATATTCCTTTCCTACAAGCCCCGAATCCTCTTTCTGTGCAGTGAAAAGACAGAACAGAACACTGAAGTATTCCTATTTCAGTATCCCCATTTCCTCTGTTGCAGTCTTAATGTTCCTAGCAAGAATGAAGGAGCAGAGTGCAATCTGTGGGAAATAAAGCCCATGTGGGAATTCTGTAACTCCAAAAGATCTAAGAGTAACTTTGTTCACACTCAGGAAGTCAGACAGACTGCATGGGTGGAACTCAAGGTACAATTTTATACAGCTCTTAGATTCATCTCAGTTTAACAACTGAGAATTTTGAGATTTCACTACTTGTTCTTGACAGCCAGGCTGTGAAGTGCAGGTGTTTCCTCAATTTTCAGTCAGATGAATTTCTTTCAGGTTTGTGTCGTTAAAAGAACACTAGATATTTCTATGCTTGCCATTTATTTTAATCTCTGATTTTAGTTTTTCATTAACATCTCTCCTACTTGATTCCTAATCTCTCTTAGGAACTCAGAAGAAAAATGTAAGTTTTATTAACTTCCAAATAAGTATGAACAACACCATATCTCTTTTCCTATCCAGTATGTTAACTGACTTAAGTTGAAGCACTTGTTTTCATGTGATTCAGAATGCAGCCTAGTCCCTTATTATAAACTTCAAACAAACCTGCCAGTGAGATTTGTTATAAAGGAATAAAAAAAAATTAAAAAGTAAAAATTTTGCACTTATTCATATCATACGTTCTGATGGGGAATTTATTTTTCACTTTTATTAAACTGATATTGACAGAGGTAAAGGAAGAACCAGGGTTTTGGACTCTGTATGTGCCATAATGATCTGGGCTATTCAGCAATGAAGGAAAAGTTTTCTGGTGCACATTTTCATCTTCAACCTTGGGAAATTCCCAAATGAAACCAAGATAAGGCATTTCCAGTATAATTTTCTTTGGCACAAATAAACATTTTCTGATTAATTGAAGGGAAAAAAAACCAACCAAACCAAACCAAACCAAACCAAACCAAACCAAACCAAACCAAACCAAACCAAACAACCAAACAACAACAAAAAAAAAAACAACCACAGAAAAACCCCAAAAAACAGCAGCAAGAAAATAATTGCTGAAAAGCTTTTCTTAGCAAACATTACTGCACTGGCCTCTAGTAAGCTAAAAATCCTGCTGAGCTTTCTTGCAGAGGAAGGAAGGGAACACAAAGGTGCCAAGGAGAGATACAAAGAAATCCAGTGCTATTATCTTTAGTGCAGGGCAGAGCTTGCATGAGAGAATGGTAATGGATCTTCAGCCTTTTTACTTTGTTTTCAGACAGCAGCCAAGCCAATCTCAAATGATAATGCTAACACATATTAGTCATGTCAGACACTTCTGGTAGCACATTCCTGGCATGAGCTGTCTCAGGAATTACAGACACTGCTACTGACTACTAAGGACCTATAACAGACATCACCATAAACCACAGATGAACTATGATGATTAATAAGTTGTTTACCCAATTTTTCTTAAGATCCATGTTGATTAAATTGTGGTTTCAATTCATAAGAGGGCAGCTGGGCATGACCATTCTTAGAAGAAAGAAGCATGAGGACCTGAGGAGGTGTGAAGTTTTGCAAAGCCCTGGATAGGACACATGCAGCTCACTTCCTCTTTTCTGGAATGGTTCGACGCCAGGTTGGATGGGACCTTGACCAATTTGTTCTAATGAGTGTCATCCTTGCCCATGGCAGGGGGATTGGAAACTAAATGATCTATAAGGTCTTCTCCAACCTAGACAATTCTGTGATTCTGTGATTTAATAGCAAGCATTCTGTTTTCATAAACAATTTGTAAGAGTAAAGACAAGCAAAAGAGAAACAATTTTAAGATCATTAACCTTTGACCACAGATTGGAACAAGAAGAAAAGGGGAATTCTTTTCTTGAAGAAGTGCTGCACTGAGCATTGTAGCTTTCTGATGCTCTGCCTTGTAAAGCATTGTTGGGTTTATACAGGAGCAGCTAATGCTGTGTACTTATCTAACCTGAAAGGTGTGGAAATGAAACGCAGCACAATTTCTTCTTTGTTGTATTTGTGTGGTATTGCATCTCTGCCAACAGAGAGGATGCAGGACATCATTCACAACAAGCATGACTAGACTGCTTATAAATCCAGACAGGTAAAATCATAAATGCTGTTCATAATCATTATCAAATTTCTCAGGTTTCTACTGAATCAAAGGTCTCTGTGTTACACTCATTTACTCCACATGGATGTGCTCACATTCAGAAGTCAGCTATTTTTAATAACATTATTCTGTGGCTCAGGGAAGGACTAAGATTATTTGGGTGTTCTCTGAACATCCTTAGTGCTCAAGAGATACTCCAGATTTGCACATCTGCTGCTTCAGCTGGTCTTCCAAGTCTCATGTTGTAGTTCTAGACTGTCTAGAAGTCTTTGATGTCATCTTCAGCCAAGAATTGTACATCCCATGCAATCTTCTGTCCACATTGTTAATAAAATTAATTAATTGTGTAAGGACAAGTGGATAAAAAGCAGAGAGGTCACAAAAGACAGCCAACACATTAACTGCAGTTGTGTGACATTGTGATGCAACAAAGTCATTAAGGTATAAAACCTGAGTACTTATTTTACAAGCAAACTCTTCCTTGCAATTAAACCCATAAAGCAGAGAGGCTCAGCTATGGTGATCTGTGACCATGGATACACAGGTACTGTGGATGTCAGTCAGCTGCAGAAAGCATTTCTGAATGAGGGCTCTGATGCTCCTTAACAACAAGCTTCTGCTTGCCAAAACCACTGTGCCTAGCAAATCCCTGCTAGCAGAAAAATCCTTTATATGAACTCAGGTCCACTGCAGTACAAGGTTGTCACTCACATACTGATTTGAAGAGTAAGAAATACCAAAAAGGAGGAAACCTGAACTGTTCTAAAATACTGCTGAACTATTGACACCCATTCATCACAGACATAAGCAAGTGCTCAGGGATGAAGACTGCCCTCACCGAGAACAGAGAGAGCTCAAATGAATAACAGATAGGTTTTGGAAGGAACATTAAAGGTTCCCTTCTTCCAACTATCTGCCATGGGCAGGGACACTTTCCTGCAGATCAGGTTGCTCCAAGCCTCATCCAGCCTGGCCTTGGATGCTTCCAGGGATGGGACATCCCCATCTCTGGATAACCTGTGCCAGGGCCTCACCACACTCACAGTAAAGAATATCTTCCTAATATCCAAATGAACTATCATAAAGTTTTCTCCAGTGTGAATGTCAGCCTAAAATTTGCTAATATTTGTTTCTGCATTAATAGGAATGGGGGAATTTTCTGGCAAGAAGACCCAAGATTATAATTATGTCTTTATATCAGACCAAGGAATCTAATTGGGAAATGCCAAGACCTGTTTATTGTACCTGTTACATAAATCCCTTGGTATCAAGGTTCACCTGGGATGAATGTCAGTCATAAAAACAAAGCTATTAAGGATGTCTCTGTCATACTGCCAAAAGTAAGGCTGTTCTGGCTCAAAAACAGGCTCATAATACAAAGTTTTTCCTTTGTTAGTATTCAATATTTTGATGAAGGGTCTTGTTTGTAAACCTGTTTCAACTATGAATTTGAGGAATGAATTTTTAGCTTTCATTTGTTGTCTTAACAATGAAAAGCAATATTTTTCATAGAATGTTGACTATAAGCTATGTAAGGAGATCAAGCTTCAATTTAGAATCCATCTCATGCTCAGTTAAGTTTGCCAGGTCACAAAATATTTGCATGGTCTGTATAAGCCATGTTGGCCTGTTCTTGTGTTTAAACTGGACTACAGACTACGGCCTCTGAAGTCCCAAGGAAAAAACAGATGGTTTGACTGGCAGAAACAGAACAGGATAAAGGCTTTGGAAAGTTAAGTATTTCTGTGGAGGTTTTAATAATTGATTCCTACAGAGTCTGAATCAATATCTCTCCCGTATTATTCATTAACTCTTAATGAATTTCAAAATAATAACTGACATCATGTTTATAACCCTAAAGCGTAGCTCAGAAGATGGCTATTTAAAACATACACAGTATAAGATACAGCGTTAGGCTGGCATAAAGAAGAGCTCTATGCATTCAAAAGAACAAAGTACTGAGATGGTTGGGGTTTTTTTGTTTTCTCTTGTTTTCATTTTTTTTAATCTTAACCAAATGCATAATTGAATTGTGGTAGCTATTTTCAGAAGACACCATATTACTCTAGAAAGTACTCTACTCTTATAGAAATTCATGGAGGACTAGTTAATTAAAGAAATATTGGACATATTTGGCCCAAAAATTTCCAAATTTCAGGCAGCTACTGAGCCAGGTGGCAATCAGGAGCAGGAGTTATTCCCTATTTCCCCATGTTCTCTGTTCTTTCCTTATTCCACCGCTATTTCTACAGATGGAGTGTCTTGTTCACATTTCTGGATCAAAATAAATATGCCTTACACACAGAGTTAAGAATTTATGGTTACTGGAATAGACACTGAGGTTGTATAATCAAATACCATAGTTGCTACAGGGCAGTTTTGATGACACAACACTTTTAGCTAGTAAGAGAGTCAAGACTGATAAAATCTTTCTATGATCTCTACATTCTTCTGTGGTGCTATGCTCACCTGTGCAGTGTTCATTTGCCTCTAAAAGTTACCAGCTTCAGTCCCTCTCTAGAAGGAAATTCTCTTTCATTCTTCCAGTGACTCACTCAGTACTTCATTGCTTTACAGTACAGCAGTAGACTTGTTTTCCCGTTTTGTTCCTTTCTCTGAAAACTCTTTCACCTGACTCATATCTGTTTATTTATATGTTTGTTTTATGACTTTGGTCACCAGTGTCTGGCCACCATGATTTGTTTGTAAAGCCCTACTAATTATGTCCTCTTGTTCCTGTCCTTGCCTAACCCCTACATTTTTATTCTGAGGCTATGAGATAGTTCTTCAGCCTGTGAAGAGTACTTGTTTTACTACTTATCCATGCACAATAGGTAATACACCACACAAAGCTAAACTAAAGCTTAGACAAATTTAGATGGCACTTGATGGCTGGACAATTGTCACAAGTGAAAGATGCTAAAATGGGCACAAGCTAAGCCAAGTCCAGACAAGCCGTGCAATCTTGGTTTTCTCTATTTCTATTTTCTTCCCTGTAAGACTAAAATTACTTTGGATCAATACAGATATCTTGCTTGTGCAGTTGGACTGCTTATGCTGTTCAACAATGCATGCCTTTGGAATCGTTTTCATTGTTTTCCAATGAAGTGCATTTAAATGGCAGCACAGATTCTCCTATTATTCACATGACATAAATCAGAAGCAGTTCTACTATGTCAAGCAAAATCTGCTCTGAGCAAGTGCTGAAAATGTGACGACATAATTTAAAAT
This sequence comes from Taeniopygia guttata, assembly GCF_048771995.1. Taxonomy (NCBI): domain Eukaryota; kingdom Metazoa; phylum Chordata; class Aves; order Passeriformes; family Estrildidae; genus Taeniopygia; species Taeniopygia guttata. The sequence goes on along the minus strand of NC_133026.1, from coordinate 145,481,274 downwards.
GAATATGTTCAGCATAAGCTCTGTTTGTATTCCCCACTTTCTATTCACTAAATATTGTTTTGTTATTTAGGATATGAACCATATCTATCAAGGATAATGCTTTATTCTCTAAAACAGTAAACATATTGACCACTGCTAAGAATCTTGTAAGACAATTTGCACTACATTAGCAAGCCATGAATCTCCTCAAGAATCCATAAGACAAAGCAGAAGTTTAAGCAGGAACATGGCATTATATTGATTTCTTGGGAAGTAATATACACAAATACTTGTTTTCACACAAAGATACATGTGCACATGCAAACACATACAGAGAGCTGCATGAACAGCATGTGTTGCACAAAACAGATCATTGGTTATGTGGCTGAGTTGTCTTTCTCTTAGATTTGGTACTAATTCCACTTGTATGAAATATTGATTCTTAATCAATTAAAAAGAATATGGGCTTCAGCTTGTTGTTCCCAGCCTAAGTATCAATCTTTTCCTCTTCTCAGGTGATTGTCATCTTTGATTTTTCCACATATTCCTGCAGCTTGTAATATTTTCATGATGTTTTCTTTCCCTCAGAGGATGCTGCATTGCCATTTGCTAACTGTTCTCTACCCAAGTGACAAGGATTTTCACGGCATTCCTTTGTTCTTGCAGCCAGTTCAGCCCACAGCCACTCAAAACAAGCTGGTACTGGCATTCACCGGTAACATACTGGGGTAAAAGGAACCAAGACTGATGATTTGAAAGGATTAGCCCTTTTCCTTATGAAGTATTAACAGCATTTTCAGACCTGTTCTAAGGCAGAGGTCTTCCTACAGTATTTGGTATTCATTATTAGCCTTGAGTTCTGTGACCAATGCCAAGAAAAAAATTATTTGAGGTGGGAGAACTTACATTTTATTTTTACAAATTTAAAAAAATGACCTTTTATTATTTTTGAAGAGACTGTACACTGTAGACAATTATGGAGCGCACTGTGCACAAGTTTTTGTTTTAGAGAATTTGAGTAATTTTCTTTCTCTCCTCTTCCATGTTTGCCTGGAAACAATGAAAAAAAATCCCCCAAAATCCCAAACCAAATTCACTTACGTTTATTAAAAAAAAAAAAAATTAAAAAGTATGTTTGAAACATATTAAGCTGGAAAATTTTAGCAAATGGCTCACTCAGTATTGTTTAAAATTTCTTAATGATTATGACCCTCAGATGATCTTAGATACAACTTAAATGAAATTAAAACTTGAGGTTATTTACATGCTCAGATTTTCTTTCTTTATAGTTATTCCTTAAGTAATACTCATGCAGGAAAACTGGGAAAAATGATGATGAGATTTGCTCATATTTTACTTAAATAAACATGAGAATACACCCCCTTATTTCTTTAAAAAAAATATGACCAACCAAAAAAAAGGATTTAAAACTAAGCAATTCTATAAATGGTATAGATTTGAAGTATATTTCCCATCATTCTTACAAATTTTATACAATTTTTTTTTTCTGCCACAATCCTCAGTTTTTGCTGGGTGTCTGAGAAACCCACTACTTCCTTCCAGGCTACTCTGTTCTGCATCTGACTTCTCAAAGGGTAAATGATTCTTGAAACAGAATAATACAGCTTTCAAACTAAATTTCTGGTACAACTAATCTTTGTGTTACACTGCTCAAAGGCAAGAAGTGAGGGCAGGTTCCAATGATCTTCACTGAAACACAATGCTAAAGACTCTGGTCTTTGCTTTACTTTGTTTTCTTATTCTACAGATTTTAGTAATGACTAAATAAAGGGTGTTAATATGTATTGCAATTTATTGCCTGTTGATTGTACTGCTCTTAGAACTGATGAAATCTGGATATGATACATAGGTAAAGCTAAGCTTTTTAGTCCCCAGGCCTTTGGAATCTGGAAGCCAGGCTCATGAAACATTGCCAGCATGTTATCTAATAACAGACAAAAGTGCAAATGTTTATTCCTTAATCAGAACTCTAAACTCTAAACTTCAATAATTTGTCAGAGTTTTTTACTACCAGGTTATCTCTAAAATCACTGCAAAAGGTCGATAGATTTTATTTTTATAGGCAGAGTAGCTGAAGATTTTTTTCCATGAAAGTGGGTAAATAAAGATGTAAATGTAATGTTCTTCAGCAGCTGCAAACAAAATTTCCATGATTTTCCATTGACGTTTTAGCAAACAGTGCCTGGTCTGGCATGGCTTCCCTGCTTTAAAACTTCACAGGAATCAATGAACTTGTCCCTTCTATTCAATTGCAGAACATCTTTTCTGTTTTGCCCAAAACCATTGACTCCAAGAGCTGTTTGAGCACTCTTTAAATTTGTGCTTTCATATTAGCTTGATTCACCAGGAATATGAGCTTCCCAGATTCCTAGGGAGGCCAGATTGAGATCTTTTATAGGAGACACAGTCACCCAAAAAAAAAAAAATCCAAAAACCAAACAACTCTGCCTGGAAATAAATTGAGGTGATGTCTTCGAGATCATCCACATAAGAAGAAGGACATGTTTCAATAGAATCTAAACATTTAGGGTTTTCCTGCAGCTTGATTTCACTTTAAACAATAAGACAGGAACACTGACATGCCAGCTTTGTGGATGATCACAAATCAAACTGAGTCTTAAACACACATGTCCTGAATGTCATTAGCTGGGATTATGCAAGAGAAAAACACTCCTGCAGGGCTGCACAAAATCAGCGTCATCCTCTCCTGTGCCATTTGCAGGATGCCAAAAGTAGCCAACTGCAGATCCAATTTTAAATCAAATTAAGTAGTACCTTTTTACAATCACAATACAATTCTTTCCAAGTATTTCAGGTATCTGAATAACATTCTCAATTATATCAACACAAAGCTATAATGAGAATGAGTTAGGCTTGTATCTTTTGCAATCATCTTCAGAATGGATTCCATTTAATGCCATTTTCTATTCTCATTACAATCTTTGTCAGGCAAAGGCATCAGAATTTTAATGGCCAGTAAAATCTCTTTAAAACTAAAAACTTAATGGATTTACAAACAGAATTTAATCTTTTATATTCTTTTATATTCTGGACTCATCTCACTCCCAACTCCTTAGAGAGTTCAGGACACACAAACAGGGGACAATAGAGAAGGCAGAAACAGAACACCTATTTTAGAAGGAAAACCAGGATAACTGAAATGAAAAACCATAGGAATGAGGATCCAGAATTCACATTCCATGAGATCCACATAGATCTTGGATAAACTTAAATTGATACTTTTTTTCAAAAAAAAATGAAATTTCTAAAACAACAGAAGGCAGTAATTAAAATCGATTGGACATTCCGAATAGCTACATTATTTGTCAGCTCTTTGATGTACATGTGGATTGCTTAGCCAAAGAAAGCAACAGACCTTTCCTGGCTTCTGCTGAATTTATCTCCATTAGAAACCAAGGGATCAACAAAGGGTTGATGATCCACTGATCACAAGTCCACTGATATAAATGAACCAGATCATACCATGCTATTTTGGACAGCTCTTTTCCTTCAAGATAACATCTCATTGAATCCTCTCATGTCTCTTTAAAATTAAAATATCCACAGAGAAGAAATCTTCAAATACAATTTTGCAACTAATTTGTGGATTTATCACTGCAAGAATAAATATTTGTGTAATGGTGTGCAGATTTCAGAGATCATGGCTTAGGACAGCTCAGACTGATATGTCTATAAAGCTCAGTGCAGCACTGTGTGGACACAAGCTTGTCGCAGCATGTAAATTGCAGTTGTGTAGTTCTGCACCCAAGTTAACCCATTTTCATATTGAATAAATTCTTTAGAGACAGGACTTATTTAAGCAAGTGTGTGTCTTAAGCTGATATAGTCATGGGAATAAATAATTACTTCTCAATGAAAATAATTGAAGATGTTCATCTAAAACGGCTTAGACAAAACATGTGAATTTCAAGGCCTGTGTTTAACTCCATTTATGTTGCTATAGAACCCACTTAGGTAGTTTGTCCTTCCATCACTGCACAGTGAGAGGCTGTTGAGCTTTTTTCTGCTAGGAAATGCTGCTCGTGTGCAGCGTTTGTGTCCCCCATGATCTTCATCTCCTTCTTTACAGACTGGTCCAGTCTGTACTGGTGCATGGGGTTATTCCTCCTTTGGAGCAGGACTTGGCTCTTCCCTTTGTGGCACTTCAGAAGCATCTGCCAGCCCATTTCTCCAGCCTGATAAGGTCCTCCTGAATGGCAGCACAACCATCTGGTGAACAAAGCACTGCTCCCAGCTTTGTGTTGTCTGCAATCCAGCCTTGTCTTGTGTTAGGAGCCTTGTACTTTTAACATCACCAATTAAAATAAGTGGTTCTAAAAAACATCAGATGTCCAGCCAAAACCCAGTGATTGTTACATCCTTGAAAAAATATACACAAGGTGGGGTAGTTTGGCTACAGCTGAAAAGCCTGGGGTTTTCAGCAGCTTTTGCTAATTTCAGGCCAGCTTCCAGAAGTAAAATGCTTTATTATTCTGACATTTCACAAAATAAGTCAGAGATATTTTTGAGCAAAACATGTTGATCATAGCAGTCAGTTGTTTTTTGGAAAAGACCTGTCACCTGGAAAAAAGCAGCAACTGCATTTTTTTTTTTTACTCATTCATCTATAAATGTCAGAGGTATTAAAAAAATAATCTCTGCACTAAAAATCTTCTCTAATTCTGGACAAATTTTTGTTCCTTTATTCTTCTTAAATCTGGGGTTGCAACATTTCCAGAGCAAAAGCTGAAATGAGTATATTTGAGCCTGTATCCTGTGTGCATTCAATCAAGTTATCAGTAATTAAATACATTAATTTACTCATTCAGGTATGGTTTATTGATCAAGAACAGCCTTATAGATATCAGATCACCCTTATTTATCAATGTGTTTTAAGTACATATATATCTTTAAAGAAAAAAAATCTAATTAACCTAAAGAAGAATTTAAAAAGCAACAGGCTCTGTTGGGCTTGTGTGCCCAGGGTTTGGTAGGGGGGGTTGTGCTGCAGGGGTGGCCTCTGTGAGAGTGTGTCAGAAACTTCTCCCCATGTCTGATGGATCCAGCTCCAAGACCGACCTGGCTGAGGCTGAGGCCATCAGTGATGGTGGTGATGCCTCTGGGGTAACATGTTTTATAAGGGGAGGAAATCCCTGCTGGGACACAGCAGCTGGGAGAAAGCAGTGACAGCTTGTGAGGAACAGCTCTACAGATACCCAGGTGAGGGCACAAGGAGGGGCAGGAGGTGCTCCAGGTGCCAGAGCTGAGCCCCTGGTGCAGCCCATGGAGAGGCAGCTGTGCCCCATGGGGGTCCATGGGGAGCAGAGACCCACCTGCAGCCACTGCAGGACCCCATGCTGGAGTGGGGGGATGCCCAAAGGAGGCTGTGATCCCATGAGAAGCTCATTTTGGAGCAGGGGAAGAGAGGGCAGAAGAAGGAGCAGTAAACACGTGTGATGAACTGAGTGAAGTTGAACTGGGAAGAAGGGATAGCTTGGGGGAAAGGTGTTTTTAAGGTTTGGTTTTAGTTTTAAGCACGCTCTGAGGTGATGTAATATACTCAAATATTTTTGCCAAATAAAGTCTATTTTGCCCATAAAGGTAATTGGTGAGTGAACTTGCCCTGTCCTTATCTGGACCCATGAGTCTTGCATTATATTTTTTCTGCTCTGTTCAGATGAGGAGGGGAAGGGCAGGGAGGCTCAGTGGGCGCCTGGCATTCAGACAGGGTCAACCCACCACATATACATCTACAAGTTTTATGAGTGGATCTTACCTTATATATTCCATTTAGTGTTCTTCTGAAGTACAGAGACAGAGAGTTTGTCTTAGAACTCAAACTATCTGCTAAGGAGCAAGTGTTCAATGTGCCACCACTGACTTAAATGTTATAATGGAAACAGAGAATACTTGGTCTTGGGTAGTTCCATGCTCATAATTAAGTTTGAACTTCTATTTTTATTCTTACTTTTCAGACAAAAATAGAGATAATTGTTTTTTACTTTTTGGGAACTATTCTGCATTTCATGTAACTGCTTATTCTGTTTAATAATTTTGATGCCTTTTCAATACATTCTATGTTAGCTAATAAAAATAGCTTGTTTAGTCTGGTCTTAAACAGGGTTCTACTACACTTTAAAGTTGATACCAGCCTTAAAAATTTTTAATGACAAAGCTTGTTGCAGCTACAAACAATTAGTATGAATTCTCTTTACTAGTCTTCAACTGAGCCTAGAAGCAGATTGCATAGAACCTTGCACTACTGGGAAGAGACCAAGTCAGAAAAAAATGCACAAAATCATTCATTTATAAGTTTCTAGAAAGCTAATTAAAAGGGAGAGAAATTACAGTCCATTTTTTTTTTTTTAATTAATGAATTACAATTAGGGTCACCTTCCCAACTAATCAGTTTGCAAATAAATTTTTTAACTCATTTCAACAACTCTTTTGAAAAAAACTTGAAGACATACTAAATAAAAAATAATCCTTCTTCTAACCTTGAACAGGAAATTCTATAATACATTTTATGGGCTATCAGTAAAGCAAAAGCCATTGCAGTCCTATTCTTCTGGCTTTCAAATACAGACTTCAAAAATACTAGTGTGGCAAGAGCCATGAAATTTTAATTGTAAATTTGAACCTTACGTTTTCCTATTAAATATGGGAGATCTTGTGTGTGCTCAGTGCACTTACCTCATTAATCCTTAGGGTGGCCCAGGATCTCCTCAGCTTGTGGCTCCTATGAGCTCCTTTGTGTCTTCTCAGTATGGGTGTGACAATGGATGGCTGCAAGACAACAAACTGAGACAGGATGGGTGACCAACCTCCCAGCCTGCTTCACAATGAGGTACTTGATTCAGGTGCTCAAATGTGTGAATTTCAGAACATCCCAGACTCCCCTCAAGGGAGCTTAGCCTGTGTCTAGAGTTATTTTTGTGCTGAAAGGTGTGATTAATATTCCATGTGGACAAGATGGGCATTGCACAGATTTGATTATTCTGCATAAGTATTGTTGCATATTCTTCAATAACCCTTAATTTCTAACAGTGTTGTTTTTTAACTAAATTAACTTCTGATAGCCTATTTATAGAAAGAGAAGGGGTCAAGGGACATGGCTTATCTTAATGGGCTGTAAACCTCATGTAAAAAAAATGTAAAAAGCAGAAGGTTATGGTAGATAGCAGTTTTGTTAAGAGCTGAAAATTATTCAAATCAATAATTATGGAAGATTCCTTCTGTTTCATATGTTCTTTTTTTTGTTAATGATGGCTTGGCTTGCATTGGCTTTTTTTAGATACTCTTTTCTCTTACTATTTTATCTAACAGTTGCATATTACTGCATGCATTAAAATAAGAAAATTATTTTTCCTCATTATTTTGGTGTTGAATTAGATTAACAGGTAAATTCTCAGTCCTTAAATATGCTTGAATATCTTGACAACACAGTATTTAGAGATGCTTCTACGAAAGGTTCAGTCTTCATACATACAAACCATAACTCTGCATTGAGAATTGGAAATGAAGATGAAGTCTTACTTGCAGGTAGAGTAGTGCAAATTTCTATGGAATTCATTATAGCTACCACTACAAGTGTAGAATTTCCTTTTTTTTTTTTTTTTTTTGTCTCAGCTTGTTTTCATTAACTAGATTACATTTGTTTTTAAATAGAAAGCTGCATACAAATAAGATCTGTTGATTAAATACCAATAAACTTTAGGCATGCAAGCTGGGATTTTTATTGCTGAACTTATGCTATCTAAAAGTCAAATCTAAGCTAAGCACTGAGGCTCCCTCTACAGTCCACAGAGTTTAAAGAGGGCTCTCTTTTAAAATTAGGCTTAATCTTTCATCAAATGACTCCCTGGGGTACCCATTTCAATCAGTTGTAGAACAAGTCAAACTTACCTTATATGCCTAACTTTAAAACCAATTTTTTTGGGACTGACTTCCAAGGCAACAGTTGATTTTGAAAGAATTGCAGATGCTAATGTCTACATCAGCAAAACTCAGCAGTTTAACTGATGAGCAGCTGGTACCAGACTGATGAGCGGGATGATTGCAATTCATCAAAGGACTAATGATGTTCTGTGTAAGACACCTCTGGTACTTTCTGGAGGAGAATATGAAACCCAGGAAATAGCTAAATACAGCATTTCAAAATACACAAATGAGCAAAATGTGCTGCAAAGGACTGAAAGTTGTGTGCAAGCTCATTGTGTGGATAACCAGACCATGCTGAGAGCAGTTCATCCTGAGTGCCATCACACAGCACACAGAGGACATGCAGGGGATCAGGGCTGGCCTCATGGATTTCTGACAGGCAGGTCCTCATTGACTGACCTGATCTCCTTCTACAACAAAGTGATTCCCCCAGTGGATGAGGAAAAGTCTGTGGATGTGTCTACCTGGACTTCAGCAAAGCCTTTGACACTTTCCCACTCTCCTCTCCTGGAAACACCAGCTACTCAAGGCTTGAACCGGTGCACTGCTCTCAAAGTTAGGAACCTTTTGTCTTTATAGACCATTCTGGCTTTAAAGTCAATTAATTGATGAACAAATGCAATAAGCAGCTGTGAACAAACATTTCGCACTGTTAAGTTACTTGAAGAAATATTATTTTAATAATTTAATGCAGCAAATTCTACAACAGCTCACATGCAATGTAAAAGGCTGATTTAAGTGTATTTCCTGGTTTTTAGCAGTAACAACTTTCATGAGTATAAATATAAATTAAAGAAGTCAGGCCTGGATGAGCTAGACCTCACAGGACTAAGTGCCACAAAGCACCATGAAGGATTGGTCACAGTCCTCAAATTTTATTGAGGAAAGTAAATTGATCTTACTTTCTCACAGTTTTGCTAAATAAAAATTTAAAGTTACAATGTATCCTGAACTGAGATATATGCATGTGTCACTCACTGCTCTGTGAAGAAAATGCTGTGCTGGATTGTAATATTTTTTATTTCTCAACTCTGTTTTGATTGAATATTATTTCTGTGACTAAGCAATCAGTCTCCAGCAGAAGGAGCACTGGCAAGAAAACCACAGTGTCTGGAATTTTATTTTGATGAAAGAGTTTTAAAAATTACATATGATGCTTATTCTCTGCTACAGGACATCTTCTTCAATGTTCATTCCAGAGGAAAAGTGACACCGCTTTAACCAGGGACATTAGCAGCTGTGTGCTGGTCCTCCCTCCTTTTCTGCTACACCTGAATTCAGTCCAGGTTTAGCTACAGGAATCTGACAGACTTGAACCACTAAAATCAGCTGTGCAAAAAAGATGGAGAAATTTAATTGTCTTTACCCATTTGTAAATGCAACTGATGCTTAAATTTTCTATCTTATTTCTTTTCAAAATATGATGCAGCTATGCAATAGCTACATGCTAGAAATTCTTTTATTTGATAGTTTCATGACATCTTTGTGTTGTCTATGGCACCATTTAGCTCCTGATCTTGCAGATGGTCACAGTGGGGACACACAGATTTCTGATCTCTGCTAACTTGAGAACTCAAAGGCAAGAACAAACCAGTCTGGGATGACTCAAGGTCTTGATAACTGAAATTTGTTGAAGGTGTGTGACAGATAAAGAAAAGGAAACCTTTCATATATTTTGTCCTATTCCATCCTCAGTATCTTTACGTGAGTCAGCTAAATGGAAGCACTGAGGTCCCCACAGAGCTAGCATGTGTTGCCTTGCAAATTTTGAAATGAAGGTGTCACCTTTTATGACCATACCTCCTATTTCTGATACAAAACAACAGCAGTTTACGAGCTATATGTGCTTTATGTGCTATACCAGTCTAAATGGTGGTTTGAGTATTTACTGTAATCTATAAATACCATTTCAGGAATAAAAGGATTTTTCATTCTTGTTACTGAAGCCCGAACAGTTAATGCATCTTCTACATTGACACATTAAAGTAATCACAACAATACTAAATGTGGGATAGCAGATAAGTAAAAATCCTTTAAGTAGCTGGTTGCTTACAACTCACAATCTTATTCCAATAAAATTTTATCCTTTCCTCTCTCTTCTCAAACAATTTATCACTGGTTTTTATGTTTAATTTTTTTCTTGTGTGTTTTTTAAAATATTATATTATTATAAAATGCCTTTCTTAGCTTCCCTGTAAACAAATGACCAAGACACACATAATTGTATTCCAGAAAAACTGTACTCAGGAAAGACTTATTTTCTCTGGAAAAATCAATTTTTTTTTCACTGAAATTTCACATAAATGTAAGTTAAAGGCAATCTCAAGATGGCAAAATTACATTTTATATCCTGAACTTGATATAATCTAGTTTCAGACCTGCCCATGAAAGGTCTTGGTGACATGATAGATGGTTTGTTACCATCAGGGATGATTAACAGGGAGACATTCTTATCTTTGACCTCCCTGAGTCATTTGACACATCTGTCAAATTTCCAAGGTAATGTTTTTATACTGAAGTACATTCAAAGAACGTGTTGGAAAAGGGTTCCAAAGGTCAATCGTCTCCCTGGTGCTGTGTGACATTTAAATGCAGCCATAAAATGATATAGACTCATGTCAGCAGCCTCTCACCATATGCAGTCCACACCACTGCAGTACACATGGCACAAAATTTGGAAAGTGGGCCCAGGTCTGAGCTGAAAAATAGTTTGTTGAAATTCAAGCCAAAAAGGTCAGTCATGATGCAGATGAGGAAAGAAAAGAATATTAAGAGGTTTCTACTAAAAAACCAGCTCTTATCTGAAGAGTTCATATCTGTGCTTGGGCAACAGTCTATATTTTATTCCCCTTTATGTATTCCTGGATGATTTATATTTTACTGACCCACACTTCTGAGTAATGTCTTTTGTTGGTCACCAGCTGTCCAAAGAGACTTAACACTGCTATAGCAATGACTGTGATATTTATGTTTTTTCCACTTCTCGGCTGAGCTAAAACCATGAAATATAGTTTAGAATTAAATCATTAATTGCAAATCCTGTCTGCATTGGATCTGATGTGTCCAGGAGACATAACAAGCATAATTGTCTGGTTTTATCACTGCTTCCTGTTGACACCAAGTAAAATTCAGAATCTTGAGCCTTATTTAAGAACTTCAAGGGAGAGAGGTTATATTTGTGTTGTCTAACAGTAAAATTTGCATCACATATATGAGTCTCTGTGCTTCAAGTGTTTCCATAGCCTTTGGAGAGGAATAGACTTTTATGGAAAACAGACGTTGTGAGACTAATCAACTGCTCTGGTCTGATGTCAGCACTAAACTTTCTATGTAACTGTGAAGTTCATGGAGTTTCATGGGATTACTCCCAAATAATACAGTAAACTCCCCTAAATATAAAGAAACAGCATCATAAAATGGTTTGGAGAGGAAGGAATCTGAGAGATCATTTAGTTCCAATCCCTCTGTCATGGGCAGGGTGCCACTCACTAGGTGAGGCTGCTCAGGGCCCCATCCAGCCTGGCCCTGAACACTTCCAGGGAGGGGCATCCACAGCCTGTCAGGGCAATAATGAACTTGTCCATTTCCTATTGCATTTGTTTGACCTACCATCTCTTTCCCAAATATATTTTTTAAAAATCCTCCAATCAAAATGCTTCATTGCATCCACAAGTCTCTCCCTTGGGAGAGGATGAGCAAGAATATGATGTAAGCTGACACATTCGAGTCACTTTACTCAAGGTGTTAATGGAAGATACTCCCACCTTGTGGGTGATGAGGGCTGCATGAGAATTGATACAGGAGAATAGAAACTCAGTGTTTTCAATGAGAAGAGAGGAGACGTTCTGAACCGGTCTAGATTTATTTTATCAACCACACAGTAGTCAAAGCTGTTTCAATGAAGATAAATGAAAAACTCTATCATCTTACTTTGTAGACTTATTTAACCAACACACTGTCTTCTCTATGATTGGTGATAGCTTTGCACATTAGAAACTAACTGAGATATATCATGACTGTCAAATCCTGGTATTCCTGTGGGTTTCACGTAGAGTACAATAGAACCACTTTCATTATCTTTGTGTTACAGATAATGGATAATAAACCCTCTTGCAGTACCCAAAGGAAAGCCTCTTGGAGTATAGAAACACTCTTAATACATGGAATACATTTTAAACCTTTTTTTTTATGAAAAATTGTTTGAATCAAAATGAAGATGACTTTATCTTTTAAAAGAGACACTTTTACTTTTTTCTTTCATTCTTTTTAATGGAAAGACTACTTTAGCTACCCTACTAACAGTATCTGTGTAGTTATTCTTGCTTACCAAAGCACATACTTTTCAGTAGTTGAAAAAAGCTTAAGAGCTTCAGATTCCAAACAAATCACTCAACAATGCCAACAATCAACAGCTAAACTTGATTTTCTATTTCCCCCTTCAACTCCACATCAGTGGTTCCCCTTTGTATGTAAAGTTATTCTATTTTTTTGTTCTTCCAAGTGCTGAAGGATTACAGCTCTTTCTTCCCTTTTCCCACAGTCATTCTCACCTCTCTCCCACTCTCATACACCTCCCTATATCTCCTTCACTTGATTCCCATAATTCAAAATTAAAATTGCCTCCAAAATAGGCAACCTCCAGAGAAAGCAGCAGTGTCTATGGAATGGAGCAACACCATTCAGTCATGAGACAGCATTTCAGTTTGCTGAAAATTGAAACTTTGGGCTGTCTCAGATATCACCAGAGCCTGCAAATGACTGTTCAGAGAGATATTAAGCTCCCATAAGCTCTGCGTCATTTTGCCATTCATGTGTGGAAACCTTAGATACTTTTGAGCAACCCAAGATGACTGTGTTTCTTCCTAGCTCAGATTTTCTTTGATATTCCTTGTGTTGTGAAGTGACTCTGTCACACCCAAGATAGAAAAGATATTTTTGTTGAGATTTGTATAATCCTGCAAGGCATCATTCCTTCAAGGTTTCCGGGCTGCCGTGGCAGCTCTTTAGAAGGCAAATGTTGCTTTATTACCACTTTGTCATGCTTTTTATCCCTATTCCATTCATCAATTTTATCATATAGAGTAGTTTGTCTTGGTGGTACATGAGATAGAGGAAAGGCTTGTAGGGAGTGGTGTTATTTTTAATGACATGAATTTACACAGTAAGGGCAAACAGACATTGAAGAACACAGGGGTTTTACAAAATCATCTTCAGGTCACAAGAAGGAACAGCAGTTCTCAACTCCAAGAATAAACTGAGGATAAAAACTCCAGGTTAGGATAATTGTGTCATCTGATTGACCTCTGAGAGAAGAATGCACCCATTCCTTGTACAACACATGGAGCTGTAGCTACAGCATTTGTTAATCCTGCAACTGGTTTTCATGGCAAGGTTTTGGTAGCAAGGGAGCAGTGAGGGTGGTTATTGTAAGAAGCTGGAGGAGCTCAGATGCTCTCTCTGCAGGAAGAAGTGGTCCTTTCTGCAATTACTGTGTTGTGGTTTGACACGGAAAAATAATTTTTCCAGAAGGAAGAGGTCAATTGGACATTGACCAAATGAAGGTGGACACGCCTCTGAGAACACAGAGGGGTTAAAAGCAGAATTCCCAGGAGAACTCGCTCTCTTGGGTTCCGGTCAGCGGTCAGTGCAGGACTCTCCCCTGCCCGGCCACGAGCTGGGTGGGGGAGGGGAGAAGCCATGTGGCCTTTGGAGGTAGGCCCAAGGGTGGAGGGGCTGGAACCGGGCTGGCCCCCTGCAGATGGAAGGGTGGAGAAATCTGGGATGTCTCCGTTCCCCCCCAGAGTCTCTCTCTGGAGAGAGAAAGAGACTCGGTGGTTTTATCAGCAGTTCGCCGCAGGGAAGGAGAAGAGCGGGGGGGCCGCAAGGTGCCCAGCCGGGCTGTGGGAGCTGGAGCCTGGGCAGCGAGCCATCTCTGGGAGTTGGGACTTTTAACCCTTCCTGAGAAATGAAAGCTTTGTGAAATTTTTCCCTTCCTCGGTTTGAAAGAGAGGAAGAGAGACAGCTTGGACCCTGGGATGTTGGAAGGAGAAATTCTAGGTGGGAGGAGATGATGGATTGGCTTTTGGCTGAACCGATCTTCTCCTCCAAGAGAGACTGTATTTTAGGAGGATGCCGGTGAGCCAAAAAGACCATACTTCAGCTGGGAAAAGACAGAAGTGGAGCGAACAGAGAAAAGTTAGGGAGGTTTGTCGTGGTGCCCCCTGTCTTCAGAGAGGAAGAAGAGATGATCTCTGTTCTTGGATCCTCAGCCCCAGGGGGAAATGGGGGGGACTGTGGTCCCAAAACTGAAAAACTAAACTGTTGCTTTTCCCCTCTTGGCAGGGCATCCTTGAAAGGAAAAATCCTAAAAGCAGTCTGTCCATCCATGCATTGGTGGTGAGAGCACTGTGCATGGAAAGGAGAGGGTCACCATTGGCAAACTTTTTCTCCGGGCGGTGCCATGTGTGACATGGAAACACAGGATGTGGCAGCTGTGTTTCTTGGGGGGTCTGTGGCACAGGAGGGGCTCCTCTGTCCCTCTATGGACTGAGAATCATTTGTCTGGAGGGTGGAAACCTGATTTGGGTCCAGGTTGTGTCTCACTGTGGTTTGTTGGAGGTGGGTGGTGGGAGGAGGAATGCTTTGGAAGGTTTTAATTTTGATTTTTGTGTGTGTTTTTTTTTTTCTTTCTTTTTCCTTTTATAGTGGTATAGTAGTAGTAGCTTAATAAAGTTTTTTTTTTTCTTGTTATTAAGCTTGGGCCTGCTTTGCTCTGTTCTCAATTGCATTTCACAGCATTCAATTGAGAGATTGCATTTTCATGGGGGCACTGGCATTGTGCCAGTGTCAAACCATGACAGACTGTTTAGTGTACTGTTTAAATAAATTTACCTGCGCATGAATATCTTATATAAAGCTTCAAATACTCCTGGGAATGTGTACCCTAAACACTTTCAAGTTGACTAGCTCAATTTGATCATGCAGTTATTGCCATAATGATAATAAGCTCATGTTTATATTAGTTGGTTCACTACAGTGCAAATTTGTGGTATATAATACATATTTTACTGTCTACTGTGAAATAATTAATCACTTCAGCTTTCCTTCTAAATGTCTTTCTGTTAAAGCTGTAAGGAAGTTTTATCTCCACAATAAATTTTCCTCTCCAAAAAGCAAGCTGTGTCAGGCTTCTATCCTCTATCTCCACTGTAACCCAGCCCTGCAATATGTATTTGTTCACAGTGAACAAGTAATTGCTTGACAGAAGGAAAACAAAGAATTTGAGACATTCAGGAAAAATAAAACCCAACCAAAAAACAAAGGCAGACACAGTTGAAACAGGATCAGAGGTGCAGTTTAAAAGTGTATCTTGAGGGTATAATGATCTTGTAACTAGACCTTCACCAATGACATCAAATGGTGGTTCTGCCCTGCTTTGTGGCATTTCCTTTCAGCCCTTTGTGACCCCATGTCACTGGATCTACCAGGAAGATAAGGTTGCCATTAGATTCAAAGAATATACAAAAGCTGTGGAAGTTACACCCACATTCTGGACTTGCAGTGTGGAATTCAATAGTGTTTGGAAAATAGAGAATATCTGCACAAAGGATTGCACACACTTAGAAGCTTAGATGTACCTCTGTTGCTTGTATAGTCCTTCATAAAATACACAGACAAAACCCTTTACCTTTGGGCATCCTCTTTATTTTCGAAGGGAAAAAAAATATGTTTAAGCCAGTCATCTATCATTAAAGGAATTGCAAAGAACAAATATACATTTTCTTATATATTCTGCCTCTGGACTTCAAGTGTTTCAGCCTTTTGTTTGCAATCCCAAAGTGGGGTCAAGTATCTGATGCATCTCTTTCAAAAATCATAGTATTTTTTCCAGAACAATGCAGAAAAGATTGTGGTTTCACCTCTCTGGTTCTGTCATGGAAAATATATGTTCAGTTCTGTAAATTGCTTCTCACCATTTTTATTTCATTTTCCATCTAAGACTTTTTTAAAGTAGAAGAGCTCTAATAGGAGGAGAGGGGATTCCCCATCTACCAGTCAGCCATGAGATCCTGTACTCAGTCTGTTTAAACATTCTCCTGAAATACGTGGCTGCAAATTTCTTCATGCTTCAGAGTTGTCTCTTCTGCTCCTTTCCTCTTCTCTCTTCCTCCACACAGACAGGGTTTTCTTGGATACTTATAAAGGTGCTTACTGTCCAAAGGTGTGCCTTTCACAGAGTCTAAAATCCTAGGAACAGGCTGAAAAAGACAGTGAGATTGAGGTCTGTGGGCAAGGTAGAGGGGTGTCTGAACTACAAGTTCCTCACAGGGCTGGGGTGACAAGAAGTCCAACTTGTTAACACTGGCAGGTTACATGATGTAAAGTTTGTCAGAGAAGCTCAGAGGCACAAAGGAGGCAGAAAAACCCCAATGCTCCAGTCAGAGACATGAATCTCTGCTCTGCCAGTGCTGCCCCAGGAATTCCTCAGTCCCCTGGGCCAGGAGTGGCACCCACACTATGGGTTCACTGCCCAGAGTCGCAGCACACATTATGGGACACAGAGGAAGAGTTTCCAGGGACTGTACATGAATTATTAGGTGGGTTTATCAGGGAAAAAAAGGATTCAAAATGGATAGGCCTGCATGATCCAAGTAGTATGGTAAAACTGAGGGACAAGGGGATAAAAGTGTCACATGTTAACAAGTTCCTTGTCACTGAGTTTGTCTGGATGAGTCTGGGAGTTTTATTGTCTTATTAAATTTCTTTCTGATGTTTGGTTGTTTTTTTGTTTTTTTGTTTTTTTTTTTTTCAGAATGAAGGACTCTCTACTCCCTGTGTGTGCTTATGAGACCTCAGCTGGCAGTCAGAGACCCCACTCAGCTGCACCCTCACTCTCTCCCTACAGTATACAGGGAGAAAATCAAATGAGGAAACTCATGGGTTGACATACAGAGAGATCACACCCCAGTGAGCAGCACAGGTAAAACAGATCAAATTAGTTTTGACTAGTAAGAAACAAAGTAAAAACTAAAGTATCTTCATCCCCATTTCCCATTACCACCTTCTCCCTTTGCTCCCAAGCCCTCTCCTCAGGGATTCGGGTTTTTGGATTGGGCTGTGGTCAAGTTCCTTAATAAAACCCAGCTTCTTAGTGTATGAAAAGAGAGGCTAGGAAAGAACTACTGGAGCAGAAAGTATTTAGATCATTTGTTTTATTGTAGCTGATGAAATTAAAAAATAAGACTACAGGTATCCAACAGGTAAGGATTTGAGGGGATTTTTTGCATGTTTGATTTGGAATTTTTAATCCTATTGTCAGTTAACTACCTGGTTAGTTCTACCTTGTAGATACATTTTAAGCATAAACTTTCTGCCAATGTAGCTCATGATCTCATTTGAAAAGCCCAGTGGAGGGAATCAGAAATTAATCCAAAAGTAGATGTTAATTAGAAATGTATGTGAACTGATGTACTGCACACTGTAGGTGAGAGCAGCACTTTATACCATGCCCTGAGAAGAGCATCATGCAGAACCTGAATACTCAGTAGAGATGTGCATCTCCCTGTGAACTCAGAGCACATAACAAGTTTGCCCCAAAGTGATTGCAAATTACATGGAAGAAAAAAAGAGCAGAAAAAAAAAAAAGTGAGAGAGAAAAAAAAAAGAAAAAACAAAAAACAAAAAAAACCCCAAAAAAACAACCAACCAAACAAAAAAGCCACTCAAAAAACCCCACAACCTTTCTTTTTTTTCCCCCCTATTCTCTATGTTCATGCCTGCATTTTCCAATAGCCAGACTTCAGACGGCACAAACTAGAGTAAAAAAATAAGGTTAATTCAGAGATTAATCTGTAGGGGTTTGTTTTTTTTTTGCAGCGGGTTTGTACAATATCTGGTGTGGATGCAGAGCTTAAAATGATGGAAAAACAGAGATGTGTTTGACTGGAGGGTATAGGCAGGGTGTCAAACTGGAAATCTCATGCAAGTGGTCTTAGAAAACGTATACTGCAGGGAAACAAAATTGGTGAGGGAGAAAGACAAGTTAGCTGATACTTAATGGATCAAGGCAACTATTCCTTCATTAGGTCCTCTACTATGGCCAATTCTTTGCTGGACAAGTGATAACTGGTGTGTAGGACTTGGGCTACAACCAGGGCACTGACAGCTCTTAGCACCACACCAGAAAAGGATTTACTGGAAACATCAACTATCATGAAAAAAACAACTGTATGAGATTTAGAGAAAAAAAACCCAAACAACATTCCAGGTAACTGAGAAAAAGCTTTTAATGTTATTATTTTATAAACCAAAAGTCTTTTTTTTCAAGCATATAGCAGTCGATTACTGAAACTCTACTCCTGGTAATAAACCGTTCACTCGCTTCTCATTTAACACCTCCTCCACCAAAATAAGCATTTCTTTATTCCTAAACCACAGAAATTACAAACAAATTAATTCCAGGAAGAAAATTACTACTACTAAGAAATTACTATTTTTTATATCTAATGCTCTGTCTGCTCTCTAGCACACTGCTATCACTGTTAACATTAATCAGATATAACAGATCTCCCAGAAATTTTTCTTATCATTAAAATTCTTGGTTTTCTCCCATAGCAGAATATGTCCTCATAAAGGAAAAACTCCTTCCGAGGTAGAAAAATTTGTCTTAATAACACCTTCGTAAGAAATCTGTAAGAATTTGTGAGGCTTTGCTAGAAGCTTTGTGACTTTTGCATTTATGGCCAGGGGTCATTTCCCCTTATAATAGAGAATTCTTTGCCCTGAAGTAAAATATATTTTAGAAAGGAAAATTCTCTCCTGTCTTTTCTTTGCTCACTTTCTATCTTTGTTCACATCACATGACTTGTTAGATCAAAGTTTCCATTTTATCTTCATATACATATTACATGAGTGTCATATCCTGACTTTTTTGCTTCAAAAGTTAATGGGAAAAATAATTTTTCAAGTGTCTGGGGCACATACAAATTGTGATCCCAAGAGGAAATATCCAGACATAGATGCCTGTTGGACATTCAGAAAATTAACTATTCCTCTTTTCAAAGGGATTTGGATACCAAATCATGCATAAAATTAATGAGAATTGGGCATACTCAGCCCTAAGTGAAAAGCTTCAAAAAGCTTTTCCCTAAAGTCCATACTGGTAAATAATAATGGCTTTTAGCTAGGGAGTTTCTAGCTAATCTCAGCACATACAACATAACAGCATCCTTTTCTGGGTACTTATTTCATTAGAGGAATTAATTTCTGTCGTAAAAGACTACCAATATCTGAATTGTTTCTGGAGAACTAAAGCTTTTTGATTTACAGATATCTGTTCATAATATACTTAAATACCCGATTAACTTGGCTGCCTAAATCCAGCATTTTGAACATTGCTTTCTAAACAGAACTTTCAAAAGACGTAATTGAAGTTGAATAAGGGCCAACAAAATACTTGTTATTCACTCCTTATCTTTGGGGACACTCTCATCTTTAGAATTTATGTCTTTTGTAGGCCTGCAATTATCACTGAGGCCCTGTGCATCCTCTCTGGTACATCCTGAATGGCAAAAATATCCAGAACTGTCACTTCACTCTTAAGATAATATTCTTTCACTTGATTAATTGTTCCAAGTACTAAATATGACCTAAAGTAGTTTTTGATAGCAGAATTCTCCATGTAGAAGGAATGGAAAGATGAAAACTGGCTCTAATTTAAATAAACAACTAATGAATAAATACACAGTTAACATTTTTAAATCTTTTTAAGCAGTCTGAAAAGTTAAAGATGCCTACAAGCCAAATTAGTTAAATAAAGATGCAATTTTGTTCTCAGTAAATCCAAAGTAAGTCTGGTATAATTCTGTTCTTTGTGTATTTCTGCCAATAAACTGATAATGAATGATAATTGTATGTAGTTACACAATGTGTGTCATTGAAAGCACAAATAGAATAGTCCTATTTTTTTCTTTACATTTCTTTCCTCAAAAGCTTTTAAAATAGTAGTTTAATCCAAGCTGTGTTACTGCTGCCAGTGATTTGGGATTATAAGAAAATGAGAGTAGCTGTATGTATCACCCATTTAATACCATAACCCACTGCTGACAATGGCCTGAAACAAGAGCTTAGAGAACAAAGGTGATATTTCAGAAAGAATGACATTACTCAGTTTGTGGTAAATTTTTTTTTGACTTTCAGCAATTTATAGCTCAGTTTTTCCTGAAACTGTGAAGAAAAAAGGGTTACAAGGTGTTCTCATCCCCAGTGCACCAATGGGAATGGAGGTCGTAAGGAAATTAAATAATTTTCTAGTTCCCAACATACAGTCGCAGCAACCAAAGCTATTAAAGGGGAGGGCAGGACTTGGTTTGTAGCAGCTCTGAATTTTAATACTAAGAAGATTAAATTAGGTAATGGATTGCTCGAGACTCATTATAAGAAATACCAGTTAAGCAGAGTTTAAAGTGTTTGCAGACATCAGAAAGCATATATTTTAGGTGAGTATAGGAAGGTATTTAACTTTTCAACCCTTACTCACAGTCACAGCTCCAAATATGACTTTGGGAACTGTTTTGTAGATTTAATAATTAGAAACCAGCTCTAAACCATGGATATTTCTCTCCCCTCCCCAACTTTTCTCCCAGAAATACATTGTAGACTACTGAATATTTTCTTTGGCATCTTTGTCAAAATAATATTTCCTTGTAGTTGGTTTCCTGATAAATATGACAGAAAATAGTCCAAAAACCCAAAATATCATGACCCTAACTATATTACTGTATTTTTTTAAAATTTGCATGAAAAATAACAGCTAATAACTAGGTCACAAATATATTATACCATGTTTTCAATATTAATGCTTTGTTTTTCACCACGAGAGTTTTCAATGATAATAATATACCACAGAATAGTTCATGCAAATATTTTACTATTTAAATTAACTTAGTCAAATACCATTTTTTTTTAAGTGTTGAAACAGCCAACACCCTGTTCTTTGGGGTAAAAAAAATTATTGATGCTTACAATAGAAGATGCTTATTCCAAGAGATCTAATGAAATTTATATCACATTTGTAGAGCTATAACTGAGGGGAAAAAATCCCAAAATCAAAAAACCCCAAAAAAACTCAAAAAAACCCCAAAACAACAACAACAAAAAAAAGCAAAAACACAGATTGATTTTAGTCCATGTCAAGGTTTGGATTCAAAGTAATACACTTGCATGGACTCTTCTCAGAAGTGCAGTGATGGGACAGGATGCAACAAGACACCACAAGACATGATGCTGTGAGCAGAAGTTGGACTATCTGACCTTTTGTAACTCCCATTATTGTGGAATCCTCTTCTGAAGCAAAGTTTTGTTCAGTATTCAATGAAAACAAAAGCAGCATAAAACCCCCCGCAGTTTAAAATACTAAATGCGTGTAAAGAAATCACAGGGTTCTGACAGAAACCGCCAAAACAAAACCCAGAGGATGCATCTCCTGGAACAGAACACCCTGAGTCATGTCTCCTGTGATAAAAAAGGGGGAAGAAATGTTTCACCCATTCTTAGTCACTCTTAGCTAAAGAGGTTTTTTTCATTATTATTTATTACTCTATGAAGAAAATTTTAAGAAAAAAGTCTTGCTGACAGAGTTTTATGCTTCAATGTAAAACTATAATTTTTTATGGAAAAATTGTAAGCTGATACTGATTTCTTTGCATGAATTTTGGTGGGGCAAGTATCTGCATAGCACTATTTTAATGCAGCATTAAATGTGTTTTTAAAATTTTTTAAACGCTGTCTTTGTGGACCAATATTGGCTCAGATATTAAACAGCCACTTTGAGTTTTCTATGGATATGTTGCAATAATGGTGTCGTGGTCCAGTATCAAAGGAAAATTAGCTCCCAGTTTTCCCCGCTGCCCAGAATAATTTCAGAATCCACACTACTGTGGTGATTCTCCTAGGGAAAAAGAGCTGAAATACAGTCCCACAGTCATAGAGCTGATTATTCCAGAGATGAAAAGTAAATGGAATATATGGAAACATTCATTAAAATGTTTGCTGTTAGTAGTGTTTGAGATAAAATGTTGGTGTCATTAGTATATACTGCATTCAGCCATTCTACGTTTATGTTCCTCTGAAAGAAAATAAAAATGCATCTCTCTTTCTGAAACGTGCTCAGGAGTCTTTTGTTGCTCATAACTCAGGTACAAACAGAAGACAAGTTACACACAAGGGGATTTTTTCTTATTCTTTTTTGTTAAAGTCTTTTTAGTGTAAGAGCCAGCCTTGTGAAATATTGAGTCCCTTAAATTTCTTTGACCTTAGAAAGAGATGATGTCACACATCACTTTAGCACCCCCAAAGACAAGGGCTTTGATTTGGACTTTCAAGACTTTCAGAGCCCTTGGTGGCAAATCAGCAGCACCTGATAACTTTTAACATCTCTTCTGCTCTTACAATTAAAATACCAAAAACTGTTCCATACAGAAATTGTTTCTGTATTAATGACCAATTAGGAGCAAAAAGAACAGGAACAAGAAGAAGACTGTACATTGGCACATGATTATTTATTCATGCTAGAAGCTGATGGAACTACATTAGGGGAAAATATATTTTTTAAATGAACAGGAGAGGGATTGTTTTACAATGATTCACATTTATCCTTGCAGTCTGCCTTGTTAGCTGTGAGGAATTGCAGAATTTCAATATTCAGTATTAAAACACTTCACTGGGGTGTCTTCATGACTGTAAACAAATGTAGAAAGGAAGGTGCATTTGCCTTACTTGGGAGAACTGGAACCCCTCTAGAAATGTCAATGCTGTACCTATTTACAGTAGATTTACACATCATACAAAGGATTCAGCAAGGTGGGATCATGCTTACTAATACTGACAGTTCTACCCCTTCATGGATATATTTTATACCCCAGATGTATGCAAGCATATCCTATCAAGCCTTCCCATGCTAGTCTTGAGAAAATAAAAAGAAAAAAAAACAACTGAGGATGTTTATATTCAAAGAGAGAAAAGTTTCTTTTCCCTAGATCCTGCTGAGGCCTTGGTTTTTGCTTTTTCATCCTGTAGTAAATAGAAAAGTCCCTGCCAGGGCATAACAATTTATGTGATTTTCTATTCTGCCAGACAACCTCTTATTCTCTGATCATTCGAATAGGTTGAGGAACACAACATTTCTTAAAAGAAATTATCATGGCAAAAGATTTTGTTTTCCCTTTAGACTATATTCTAGCTTTGAAGAGAAAGATTTAAAGGTATTAGTGAAGTAAAAAAACTGTACAACTCAGCATAAATAAGAAAATTTTTATGTAAATCAATGTCATAATTCTCGGTGGATGAAACCCTCTCCTTACCAACAGTGATTGGAACTTGGGTATTAAATAAAAAATGCCACAGTTTCACATTCAAACGTGGGTGATGCAAACCAAGGACTTGAAGGGTAGTTCTTTGTTCTCTGTTTTTTGCAGACAACACTCACGTTGTGAATTGCCCACTGCCCTGGTGTACAAAACTATGCTGCAGTCCACAGGCAAAAATAAATATGCTCATCTCCTATGGTTTTAAAAGGCATTCAGCAGAGGACAATAAAGGAATTTGGCTTCTAACTTTCCACAGGAGCAGTGGTCATACAGAAGCAGACCTGGTTATCCCCAATAGCACAGAGATCAGATCACTGAATTGTTTTTGCACTGCTGGAAAAGATTGTTCAATCTTCCTGAGGAGGCTCTTCATGTATGTACATTCTTCATGAATGTGCAAGTGGGGCAGCTCAGGATGGTCACCACAAGGCAGAAATTAAAGGGCACCTTCACAGAGCAGTAAATGCTGATGTGCACAGGCTTCACTTGGATATGATTTCTTTTTTCTATTAGCTTTACTTATTAATTAGTACCTCAGAACCAGACAGATCCAGTACAAGGGTTCACAGTCTTATTTTCCATGCTAATTCTTGTTGCTTCAAATATTGTGGCACTCCAAAGTATTATAAGTTCTACATCAGTGACAGGTACAAACTGATAAATGGTGAAGGGATTCTCTGAGAATTTGTGAGTTCAGGATTTGAGTCTTCCCACCTAAAAATGGAATTGAATTGGATCCTCCCACACATCCAAAATGACTCTTCAAACTGTGAAGTTATTTTGCAGAAAGATGAAGTCTGTTTTAATTCTGGAAAAGAAGGAGACATTGGCCTCAGGAAGACAATCCTGTGCCAGATTTACTTCAGTTTGAGATTTCAGTTTCAGAATGGTTTTTGGAGTTGTACTTCTTCCTGGGAGAGGAATATCAATTTAAAATCACCTCTGGCATCAGTGTTACCCTTTGTCTTGCTCCAAATGGTTCTATCCTTAGGGATTGCTTCTTTGGGTGGTTTTGAGGCCCCCAAATCTCCTGACACAAAGACCCAGTCTGACTGTCACAGTGTTTTCCAGGTTCCAAGAGCCATCTAAGATATTGAGACCCTATCTTCTGTGATTTTTATATCTTTATTACATCTAGCCTTCAGATTTAGTTTATTAGGATGCTCTGATCTAGTCAGTCTGAGACATCTGAGATAGTACAAACCCCTGTACAAGTAAGCATTTCAAATACAATTTTATACCACAGATTGTCTTCATTTAGAGTCAACAAAGATATAAATCTTTTTCTTTTTTTTTTCCCTTGAAAATATTCTGCATTTCCCTGCAGTGAAATATGCACAGCCTGAATTCCCCAGTAGAGCTTGCTGATTATTATAGCTTGTTTTAACATACAGACTATTGTGATAAAGAGCATGGGTGATATGACATTTGAAAAGCCTCTTGAGAGAAAAGCAGCAAAGTGGATGGCACTGAAAAATCATTCTGAACCTGAGATAATTTGAGCAGCTCTACACCAGTATTGTTCCACTGCTGTCAGTGACAGGTGCTTCAGACAGCACGTTTGCTAAGTATCCAAATATATCAGTCGTTGTCTCTCTCAGGAGAGACACTCTTATCTCTGCTAGGGCTGACCTGTGGAAAGGTTATTCAGAGAAAATCATCAAGAATTATATCCTGCTGGCCACCATCACATCTCTGGTGAGTGAGAATGCCAGGGAGGATTAAGAGATCTGGATAAGCTAAAAAAGCAGCAGCCAGATCCCTTCTCAGCAATTTCTTCCCCAGAGCTGGCACCTGCATTATCCCATTGTTGTCCTAATGTGGAAAATGTGACAGACCTGTGGGCTGCAGGCAGTTTGAAGCATCACTGGCTTGTGTTCTCAGGTGATGAGGCTGAAGGTGCTTGGGCTGCAGCAGCACAGGCTTCCTCTGAGAGTTTGTGCAAGGGACATTTTCCTGCCTCCTGTGTTCCTCTGTCTCTCCCTTTCCCACCCAGATAATTTGTGGACAGTCTCTTTTGTACTGCCTTCCCCTGGTCTAAAAAACAGCACATAACACCTCCAAGGTTGCAGGGGCCAGAGGGGCTCTTCTCTCCCAGATAAGTGTTTTTTGTGTTTCAAGAGCGTATAGCACTGCAGGAACTTTCATGTAAGAGGGAGGGAAGCAGAGAGGTTTTTTTTTTTTTTTTTTTTTTTTTTTAACAAGAGCAGCTGCTTAGAACTTAGCCAGAAAGAACACTATATAACATTAAATAATTTAAAAGCTTTGGTTGTCCAATTAGACAGTACCTTTTTTTTAACCAGTTGTGAAGCAGGAATTAAGTGGTCAAATTGAGGGATGGAATTTAGTAACCAGTTTTTCAGAGATGGTCAGGATATTTTTATTTAGAATATAGGAACTATTGCATGAAATGAAATAACTAAAGTGTAAGTCCATGTCATAATGTGTCAGCTCTTCTACTCCTGTACCAATGCATAGCAGGGAGGCAATAAAAAGCAGCTAAGAGGTAGTAACTTCCTAAGCCAGCTCCACTGCCTGATCAGAGAATATGAGATCATATGTATTTAAATAGCATCTTACTTGCTGGCCCTCTTGTGTTTAAAAACATTGAAGCAGAAATTTTATTTCTTTTTGCATTCATCAAGTCCAGAATAGAGATGCACTGAACTTATAAACAATGTCATTTGTGTAACAGCCAGTGTCCCTAAATAAATGAAGAATAATTTAAGTAACTAGAGTGATGTTTATAACTGTTTTTCTACTAAGGAGTCATTCAAGAAGAATTATTTTTGGTAATCAGGATGCCAAATTGCTAATCTACTCTTTATCAAGCATTTTTTTCTCTCCCTTCTTTACACTGATCTACAATCTGCAGTCTTACACTGATCCTGGCAATTAGGATATAAAACCCTTCTAGCCAAATAACTTTGCAGACAAATAAGATGATTTTTAACTTGAATTAATCTTCCAAGTAGGTTCACACTGCCTGCATTGGGATGTAGATGGATGTGTGTTACCAGTAGGTAAGAGTTTACAAAGGGAAGTCTTGTAGCACGGCTCTATCCTGTCACTTAGGCTAAGGAGAAGGGAATTGTGTGAGAGTGGCTCAGCTGGAATAGGGGTAGAGAGACATGAAAGACATGAGACACAGGAGAGATGTGAGAGACATGGCAGACATGAGACGTGTGCTGTGTGACTGCCACATGTCCAATCCTGGTGTATGGTGGCTGCTTGGCTTGGGCTGGTTGTGCCTTACACCGTGTAAACTGACAGCCAGCTAAGTGCTTAAAAAGGCTGGGATTTTGGCAATAATGAGCTTTCCTTTGCACCTGCCTGGGGTCCCTATGTTGCTCATTACCAGAACAGATATGCTTGGATATGCACTTACTGAAAGGAGACTGAGATGCCAGCAAATAGATCACATGGAGAGGGGAGAGTTAAACATAAATGATGTGAGCTGCTGAAACAGATGTTCCCCTTACTACATCTTTAGTTTCAAAACAGTACATGCCATTAAAAAAACAAATATATATATATATATATATATATATATAAATATATATATATATATATATATATATATATACATAACTCTACAAACAATATTGGACTTGACAATCTCCAACATTAGCAAATGTCAGAGGATAATTGCTGGCTGTGTAGAATTTCTTCTACCTTGTATTATTTGCTTGACATATTTAAGTACTTTAGATTTCTGCCATTTGAAAACATTTTGATTTCTGAGATATTAATTCAGCCCTTTTCTCTTTTATATGCTGTCTTTTCCCTAAAAATCCATCTTGTTTTAGGGACTGTGATATTGAATGTGTGTGTGATAGGGAAGCCAAGCACAGGACATGAGAGGGATGAAGAAGCAACAAATTTTTAATTTAAAAAAATGTTAAACGTATTAAAATTTATTTTTCTTATCCCTGTAGTCAGATACATTAGCTGGTCCACTAAAGTTAAATATTCTTTTCCTTACTGATTCAGATCTCCCTTTAATGTCAGTTTGTACAGTTGTTCAAGAGTAAGCAAAAACATTATTTACATTAATGTTTACAAGATGTGATAAACACACAAATCCCTACCAGTAGAGGCATTGAGTACAACTTACTATAAGTAAATAATGAGGAGGAAGAGTTGCTCCCTGATGCATTGATGCTGATTTCAAAGAGACTTAATGAGACATACACCTGCCAAACACTAATGTGCAAGTTAAAAGACGTGGGAACTGTGTTCAAACTTCTTCCATGAAAATGTTCAGACTTCCTTGCTCATTGCTCACATATAAATATGTGCAGGTAAAGAAAAAAAAAGCAGAAATTGATGTTTATAAAGATCTGTTCCAGTGTTGAGAAATAGGACATGTTTTTTCCTCTTCAAATTGGCATGTCATCTCTCCTTCAAACAAAACAACTGTACATTCATCATTTAGCATTCAGTGGAAACTAGTTTCATGCTCAGCCAGATGAATTCCTTTATAGCTCTTCATTACTATTTGTTCCTTCTGATCACCTGCCAGTCTCAGTTATCAACAAAGATAACAGATTTTATCACTGGGGTATCAAAATCAGCAGGGCTGTAGTAATTAAGGAGAACAACACCATTAATGCACAGATAGTTCTTTATCTCAAAACTCACAATCCCTGTGCACAGACCCAGTTGTAACATAGCAATATATTACTCCCCTTCACTAAGGGATATTGAGGCCTTGGGACCAATGAAAAAAATGTTTTTTTAATAGCACATGCACAATTTGACATTAGGCTTCTATTCTGCCAAACAAGCTAATGGGTCATATAAGTGTCAGAGGTATTACCATCTACAATTATCACTAGCAGCTTGCTTAACACAGCACATTTTCCAAAGATGTGCCTTTCCACTTCACAGGGAGCCTTATGGCTGCCAATCCACAGCTGAAGTTATCATCTAATTAAACAAAGGTAAAACAGTCCTGATGATCCTGAGAACTGTTTAATTCCACTGCCAAACTTAGGTCTCCTACATAATTTTAAACATCTTACTGCACCATGCTTGGCCTCCTGCTGCAGGTTTCCTGCGAGCCTTCTGTCACATCTGCCAGCTCCTGCAGGTGTCTCAGGTATTCAGTGGATCAGCTGTCTCAAACCTTGATAGCTGTGTTATGCTAGAGCTTAATGGTACCTTATAGGCTGATTTTAATGATGTTGGCAAGATTCACAGTCTAATAAATTGAGATTGGTGTTAATGCTTGTTTTCAGAGGTTAGAGGGGAAACACAGAGTGCCAGGGACCTGAGGGAACACACAGATTCTGATTGTTCTGGCCAGCCTGAAAATACCTTCTATAATCTTCCTCTGCAAACTCTCTCCTTCTTTTCAGCCTGGGTGTTTAACTGGCTGTGTTCAGCGTCAGCCTTAATATAATGCAGCTGCCTAGCTCTAGAGAAAGCTTAGGTGGAAACAAATAAGTTGTGAGAAAGCCCTGTGGAAAATGTTATCTGGGGTATTGACCCTTTCTGTCCCCTCTGCCCTGTCCAGGAGCTGTGTTTTAGTCCAGCCCTGGCCCTTGGGCTTTGTCTAAACTACACTGCAGGCATGTCCATGGCACCTTGCAGATCATGATTTGCTGTCATGAGCTCTGAGTGGGCTCATCATTTGGTCTCATGGGGTGACTGCTGCTTTGTGCTGGTCACTGTCTGCTCTCCTGCTTTGGATGCTGTGGGACTGCAGGCTCTGGGACACTACCCCTTGTCCCCCTTGTCTCCCAGAGCACTGCCCTGCTTTCCTGGCTGCCACTCTCTTGGCTCCCATTCTCTTCCAGAGCATCCCACTTTCACAGCTCTCTGACATAAAATGCAAAGGACTTGTCCATGTAAGGCTCTGGAAATCATCTGATGTGTGTCACAGCCTCCTACTGCAGATTACAGCAATGTATTTGCAGAACAAACTCATGAAAGTGATTATATCTAGTAAGAAAACAAAAGTATTTAGGATCCTGCCACGTGTGTGCTCTCTTCCTCATTTCCCTGTTGCTATGTGGCAAGCACAAATATGTAGCAGGATATAGATTACACAGTGTTAAAATATCAAGCAGTGATCTTGTGACAGTTTTTCTGAAGCCAAACTTGTGACTTGTGGTGACACCTTGTGCTTTGCCTTTCCTCCACACACACTCAGAGGAGGGGAAGGGAATATCACAATGTCAAAACCTAATCTTGAAGAAAGACGTGGGCCACTGCTAGAGTCTGACAGCAGGCCATGAAAAGAGGCATGGTGGAGCTTAGAAAGGAGATTGGCAAATATCGGCCACTGAAAATTTAAATCCATTCCAATAGAAGTAATTTAGTCTAATTCCATTCTATTCAAATCTAATCTGTGTTCATTTAATAAAAATCTGCTTTGCAAGATGATTTACAGAACAATTTTAACATCTATTTTACATCTATAGTAGCAGTGTGATGTGAGCAGAAGGTAGCATTACTTTTCCTGTCTGAAGATGTTAGGCAGTTCTACCTGCCTCCTGACAGTTCCCAAGGCAAAGGAAAGGAGTAATTTCACTTTTGGCTGTGACCATAGAAACAGAAATGTTTGGGACAGAACTTGCCCCTGACAATTCTACAGTAAAATGGCAGGTATTTGTACATTTACAAATCAAATTGAAAGTCCATTACATAAGTTGCAAGTTCTCATGCCACATCTTAGCCAGGTGAAAGTCTAACCCTTGTAAATGCAGATGTAATTCCTGTGTCTTTTGTTCCGTTTATTATTGTGCTCCAGGACTTACTGAGCTTCTCATTTGAGAGGAAAAAATAGATGGAAGGAGGGGGAAGAAATTGATTGGATGTTTATTTTTTGGTGGATAATTATCAGCCTACTCTGACAGATGATTTCTATTAGGTCATTGAGGTTTGTATTCTCAGATAATCCCTGTTTTCTGGGTAAGCACAAACAAAAAGAAGTGCAGGCAATTAGGAATAATTGTGCAAGAAAAAAATTCCTGCACTTTTATTTAGGAATAAAAGTGCAAGAATTAGGAATAATATGGGAGCTGCAAACTATAAAACCTGCTTATTACCCTTCTCAAACAAGACACAGAAGATCTCTGAAGGTACATGAGCAATTGACTCTCCTGTGAGATCACCAAACAGAAGGAAATCTCTGCTATTCTTGATAAGAAAAGGTCTTGTTCTTTAAATACAGGACTCATTGGAGTGAAACTCACCTAGAACATCCAAATTTTGACTTTAGGTAGCTTTTTTACTTCTGGGTTTACTAGTTTAAATATTCCAAAAGAACACTATAGCAATGACATGCATGTGTTCCAATAGCACCTTGTGATTTGGTGGGCTGTAGAGGAGAACACCATGCACCAGTCACCAGAATAGAGAACTGCCATGACTTTGTATTCTATAACCTTACAGCCATACAGGGCATGCTTTTAAAGGCACTTTTGCATTCCAAAGTAATCCATGGTCAGCACAAGAAATAACTTTTTTCAGAACTGGGTTTTCTCTTTGTCTCAACTGAATCAAGGGTCCAAGACTCCCGCTGAAAGGTGAGTTCTCTGAGATAGACTCCAGAGTTCAATTACAGTGTTTAATCCGACATTGCACGCACCTGATGCAGTCAGATAAGACTGGGACATACAAATCAATTGACCAAAGCCTTGGCTCATTGTCTGGAGGTGATTTTTCCAGATGATAATTTCCAGCAGTAATGGGTCAACAGGCTGGTCATAAAAATATTGGCAGTCAAACTATTCAGTGGGACAGTGATGAATCTTCAGTGAATCCCCTGGTATTTTCAAGGCCAAATCCATGTGCAGCAGGTGACTTTCCCTTTGCAACATTCAAGAGCTGGATAAGCTGTTCCAGAAGGAGAGAGCAGCATTAACCACTCCCTGCTCTGAAAAATAGTGGTCACTGTCACAGAAATATAGAGACATCAAGCTGATTTCTTAGCAAGTTCAGTACAATTCCATCCCTCCAGTTCAGGGGCAAAAGGAGGAGACCTTGTGATGCACGGGAGCTCATCTAAGTCAGTTCTTAACATCGGGATTAGAGCTGCTACTGAGATGTGCTCTTAGGAAAGTTTCTCAGAGTTTGGAGAATTTAACCCAATGATCTTATTTTTATTCTTCCTTTCAGAGTGCACTCTGCTGTCACTTACAAGGCTATTGCTCTACATTCTCATGCTGGCTTTCACTGCAGAATCTTAAAGCATTTTACAAGCATTAGTGGATTAAGTTTCCCTCGATCTGAGGAGAGGATAGTAAGTGGTAATTATTGTAGTGTTATTTGGTGGCTATCTCACCATGATTGGAACAGTGTCACTTTAGATGGCTTAAAGCCCTGAGCACGTTTGTGATGCTGTGATTCTACAGATGGGGAAAACAGAAAGAGACATTTTCCCTGAGCTGCTTCTTAAGGCTCTGGTGAGACTGGGAACAGGGTGAGACTGGGAACAGGGTGAGACTGGGAACAGGGTGCAACCTGGCACACACTCCCAAGCTCTGAACTCCAGGCCAAGCCTTCCCTATTTCTGTCAGTGCTTGTCACTCAGAAAGTACAATTTCTGTGCAGTCTGAGAACACTTTTACCATTTAGTAAAAGAAAGGAGAAAAAATAAATCAACCCAATCCATACCCATTTGGGCACCTGGTTAAGATTTACTTTTTGTTATGCCTCAAGAGCTGGGACTCAGAGCTAACACTGACTTCTGCTTTTGGATTGCTCAGTGTTCCTGGTCTATCACATCCTCTCTGAAAAGTGTCAAACCCACTTTTGACTGGAGACTTAGCAAAGGTAGACCTTATTCTGCCTTTCTGTACTTAAAGGGAGCTTAAAGAAAAGATGGGGAGAGGATTATTAGCAGGCCTTGTTACGCTAGGTTATAGTTTTAAACTGAGAAAGGGTCAATTTAGATTAGATACAAGGAAGAAGATTTTTATGATAAGGGTGGCAATATACAGGAACAGAGAGCTTGTAGATGCCTCATCCCGGGCAATATGCAAAATCAGGTTGGTCAGGGCTCTGAATTATCTGATCAAGCAGGGAAGTTGGACTAGATGGCCTTTGAAAGTTCCTTCCAACCCAAACTATTCCATCATTCTATGAATCAGCCTTATAAAGAAGCTCATGATCCTCTTAAAAAAAAAAATACAGCATTATTTTTTTTAAGAAAAAAAAATATAATGGAGTTTGGATCGCACTGGAATATATTTTCTTACTCGTGTTTCAGGGTGTTCTTTACATTTTGACTTTAAAAATCTGCTTTCTCTGCAGCTACTTGTTTTGTTTTGTTGCCATGTTGTAAAACACAACTTTCATTACTTATCCTTTAAATTCTTTTAAACTCCTGTTCTCTAGCCTGAGAAGTCAGTAAAACTGTTGACTTCATCTCCAGGGTAATTTGGTTATTACTGAGTTGTGTTTTGTATTTCTGTCCTTGTTTATGTCTCTGAGAAACTAGAACATGACTTAACAAGATTAAAATCAATGAATGCCTGTTCAGAGACTAGGGCTTATTAGACTAGGTGTCATCCATCTTTCATCTGGAAGTTTTGTGAATGTGTGAACCTCTGTGGATACCCCTAAGATGCTAACATCTGCACAAAATGATTCTGTGAAAGCTTTATATTTCTTTCTTTATTTCTTTTCCTCTTAGTTTTCTGCTTGCTGCTGAAATCTGATTTTCAGCTGAAAGAGGGAAACAAGTAAGAATGAATGTCAGTCTAACAAGAATTACATCACTTTGTGTTAACAGAAACCTCTGTGGTCTGCACGGATGTCTCTCCTGAGCAATAAATCAAATCGGAGAATCACAGAATGGTTTGGATTGGAAGGAAGGTAAAAATCATTTCACTCTGAACCCTCTGCCATGGTCAGGGACAACTTCCACGATCCCAGGCAGAGCCCCAGGCCTCGAGATGGAACATCCACAGCTTCTCTGGGCAACCTGTGCCAGGGCCTCATCACCCTCAAGTGGCATCATAGAATAAGAAAAAAAATCTGTAGGGGAGAGGAGGCAAGAGAAGAGAGGAGGCAAGCTGTTGTTAGTATTTTATCTGACCAAAAATGGATGAGTTAAGACATATTTCACTAATGAATAGAGCTGCTTAGATCTTGCAGTAGTGGAAGGTAAATTTGCTGATATCTCAGATTCAGGCTGTCTGTTAAAGATATTTTCCATTTTTGCCTCATCTTCTAAAGCAAATATTATACCTTATTAAGGTTTTATTATATATAAGTTTATATTATATACAAGCTATTTTTCTGCTTATGTAGTTTGTGATATTAACCAAGTTGAAGTTATTAGACAATAGATTCATTCACTATTAAGGTCCTTTTCCATTTGCACTCCTTATTTCACAAGCAGGTTATGCAGGATTTTGGAATTGCTCTGCTATTTCATTCTCAGGAAATTCTGGTTTTCATTCTTGTATTTCCATTTAAAATAGCCTCTTCTTGAGCTGTTTAAGTAAAAAGCCTGAAGGGTTTATTCATACCCATCAAATTACATTTATTTAAACTTTGAGAATAGAGAAAATACAAGCATAAATAGGGACCAAGCTGTCAACTTGACTCATCATTTACAGTTAACAGTATTAACTGGGTACAGCAACCAACGTGAAAAACATCTCAGAGTACTTCCACAGGATAACAGGACATATTTTTGTATTGACAACCTTCTCTCTCCTTGTCTCACTCTCTCCCCATATAATTTTAGCTGTTTAATTAAGTAATATAGTGTTTCTTTAGTACTGTCTCAAATTAGGCATAGGGTATGTACTTACTTGCATGTTTCCATGACAGTATGGTGAAAGATTCTGGTATACATAAGGGAAGATACCTACACCATAGTCAGACTTTATACTTGGAAAAAATAGAAAAAAATCATTTCTATAAATGAAGCACAAGGTAGTGGAGCTGATTTACAATCTTATTTCATTTGGACCATCAGACATTTTTGAGATGGTAAGAACATCTCAGTAGCACTCACCGCTGGTAGGTTTGGCATAAAATCACAAGGGTAAAAGGAATTGCTGGAGCTGAAATCAGTTATTTGCATTCTTGTTGGTTAATAACCAAGTATTATGTAAGGGAACAAAGAGGGATTCAGTTTCAAAGCATGCAATTTTACTTAAAACAAAGTATCTGGTTGAAATCAACAGAGGATGTTCAGTGATTTTAATGGGTTTTGGCACCAAACCAGACCATTTTCAGCAGGCATGATGCTCTGACATAGCTGTCAACAAATACTGCTCTTCATCTATGTGCATGACTGACTGACTGACTTTCTGTATTGCTGTTAACTGCTTTTGCTTCAAAACATTTCTGTAAAAAATGTGGGTTTTACCCCAAAAGTCCATTCTAGCACAGTATCCTTCTCTCTGAAAATTATCTGTATCAGAGTAGAAAACAAAAAAAAAAAATAGAAAAGAAAGCGTTAATTGTTGCAGTGAAAGGGAAATTTTGTAAATATGAAGACGAACAAAGCCCTCAGGCACTCCTCAACATCTGATACTTTTCCTCCTCCCCAGGGTCAGGCTCAGTCAGGTCTGTACCATACACCCTGTACCATATTTAAAGGACTACCCATAATAAGTGTGTGGGTACTTTGAAAAGCAGCAGAGATAAGCCCAAATATTGCTACATAAAATACCATCCATTAGTAAATACATAGATGATAGGTGTCTCTGTATCTTTGAACAAAACCTAAATGAGGCCATGCTGGGTTTTGTTCTTTGCTTTGGAGGCTTACTAGGAATTTGAATTCAATTGTGTCTGTGCATAATGGTTGACAGTACATTTTTTCCTTATGATTAAAAATCAAAACAATTTGCTTTTCTTTTAATTAAAAAAAACCACAACTATTCTGAGTGCTTAGCCATATTTAATCACCATGTTTCTTATTAGGACAGCAAATGACAGAGTTTTTGTGGCCAGATGGAGGAGTTATGATGATATTCCTTCAAGCTCTCCCCACAGTGTCTCAGTGCCCCTTTGAGGAATTAATGTTTTTCTTATGACCTTGAATCTAGAAATTTCTCTACAGACTGCAGCAGTAATGTACATTCTTTGCCTTTGTTGGCTTACTATAACTCAGATCACAGATGTCTTTCATTGTGTACCTAGGCAGTAAGTAGGGATGTACTCATTACCTGAAAAGAAAAGAATGCAGAATGTCTGGAAGGCATAAAATGAGCTAAATATGAGTTCAATATCAGAAAACAGATCCTGTCAAAGAGAAGTCTTTTATGAGAACAATTTTATTTTGGTGTCTGAATATAAAATCATTGGGTAAAGGAAACTGCCAGACGTGAAACATGCATGGGAATAACATGGTCTTAAGGTCTACAGACTGAAATTCCTCCCCTCCTGATCCAGACTAACTAATTCCCACATTCACACATTGTTCTGCCATTTGCAGGTACCACGACAAGATGGAGAAAAGGGCTGATGGGATCACCGTAAATTTCAACAAAATAAAAGCAAAGTCCTGTTCCTGGAGAGGAACAACCCTCTGCAGCAACACCTGCTGAGAGCTGAGAAGCTGCAAAGCAGCTTTGCAGAAAAGGTCCTGAAGTCGTGGTGGACAGCAAGTGATCCAGAAATGTCCCTTGCAGTGGAAGTGCCCAGCAGTGTCCTGGGCTGCATTAGGTAGAGCATTGCTGGCAAGTCAGAGCACTGGTGAGAGCCACCGGGAGAACTGAGTCCAGATGTGCACAAGAGAGACAGGGGCTTAGAGGAGGTAATCAGTGGATGTGCAAAAAAGTGAATGGACAGGAGGTCTCTCCTTGGAGGAAACACTAAGAGAATTGGGGTTGTTCAGCCTGAAGAAGAGAAGGATCAGGGGATTCTTTCTCGTGGGTATGCATACCTGAAGGGAGCGTGCAGAGACGACAGAGCCAGGCTCTCTGCAGTCACAGCCAGTGACAGGACCAGAGGCAATGGGCACAAACACAGGAGGCTCCCTCTCAACATGGGGATACATTTTCTCCTGTGAGGGTGATTTCCATGGCACAGATTGTCCAGGAAGGTTGGAAATACTAAAACGTTGTCTGAACACAGTCCTGAGCAACTCCCTGTAAGTGTTCCTGCTTGAAAAGGGAGGTTGGACCAGTTGACCTCCAGAGGTCCTGTCCAACATTAACGGTATTATAAAATTTCATCACTATAAAGAATAGGAACTTTTGGGTTTTACCATTCATTTTCTTAAGCATTTTCAGTTAACAAGGCTGTACCTTCTAACACCTTGATAAGGAAACCATATACCTTCTGGGCACCATTTTGTACAGTCAGCTTGTATTTTTAAATAATAAAGAAATGTCTTAGCACCCCACATTTTGTTTTTTTTTTTTCCTCAAAAGTACAAATCTAGCTGTTCCTGCAGAAAAGGCTGTTTCTTTTATGTTCCCTCTTCATTGAAAATCTCCTAGTTTTCTCTGATTGTGCACTTATTGCATTCTCAGTGACATCCTGCCTTACCATTAAAAAGTTCTTCTCTTGCAGAGGTATGGCCATTTTCAAAAAGGTGGATCTTGCCACAGGCAGTTTTACAATACAGATAAAATCGCACACTCAAGAAAGCAGCAGGTTTAAAATAAATAGTTACAGGACTTAGCAACTGATCTGTGAGGCTGCTTATAAGGAGCAACAATAAGCACTGGGAACACTGCCAAATTAGAGAGCTGACTCTGAAATAACAAGAGGAACCATACAGGGTCCAGTTGCTGAGAACTAGCAGGATTAGTCACTATAGCAGCTATGGCTACACTGCTGAGGAAAAAAAATATATCCACATCTAGAAAAATCACTTGGACTTAGGGAAATCACAAAGCTTACAGGACTCTTAGAATTTTCTCATCGATTGTAATCACTTACAACCAGCACCGCTGAATCTTTCTCTGAATTAAAGAGATTATATAAATATCCTAACACTAATGGTGTTTTATAATAAGGAATAAACTTAATCCCAGTTCTTAATGATGTTTTATAACATGATAAATTTAAAGAAAGAAGTGTTAATTTACATTATGAATATTCTGAGGACATTTTATTAAATGTACAAGAAACCACGATTTCACAAACACAGGGAATCTTTCATTACACACACAGAAAAAGTCTTGATTAAAAGAAGGGGTGAAAATGACTGCTCTAGTTTAATATGCAATATGATATGGAAAAAGAACTGCTGCAATATAATGAATTCAAATGGAATATTCAACACAGGCAGCTGATAAAGAAAGCAAAACTGTTGCTGAAGTTTAAATGACCCAGTAAAATCATGGGTCATGGCCCAGTAAGTAGGCATATTGCCATGGAGGTGAGCTCCTAAGTAATGTGTGCATCTCCTGCTACATTTGAATGGAAATATAAGAGGTAAGGATGCACAACAAGGAAAAATATTCAATATATATTTTACTTTGTGTAATTCTGTGAATAAAATAAAAAGCATAACATTGATAATAAAGGTGGGTAAAAGTAGTATTTTTCTGAAATGCAAAATTGTTATGGCCTGAAGATCCACTCTTAGAAGATCTATTTTGAGAGGCCGCCTGAGCAAGAAAAATGATGAAATAAATAAATAAATAAATAAATAAATAAACTGGTGTTGTGAGACTTTTTGAGTGAAAAGTCCACCAGCTTCATTTGTAGAATTAAGCAGGGCAGACAAATTTTGCAAGAATTAAAGAGTGCTTCGCTTGGTTTCAGTCCCAGAGAGAACTGTAATGATAAAATGGTTATCCAATACACAAAGCATCAAACCCCATGATTAACGTCTATCCATGTGGCTCATCAAATAAACTTGTAATTTTTTACCATCATAGCATAACTGCTGAAAATAATTTCTATGAAAATCCAAGAAAAATTAGTCTTTTTACTATCCCAAGAGTAAAACAAGTGGGGATTCATTTACCTGGGGGGAAAAAATATAGAGAGATAGAATAAAAAGAAGGAGCATTCTGTTTAGAAATATGTGGGGCTAGATATCAAGATGACAGAAAAGCTCTTTCAGGAAAAGGGCAAATATGTGACAAGGAAGTATGAGTATAATTAAGCTAGAATTGAGAAGAAAGTTTTTAATGTTAACAGTAATGTGGTTTTGATACACCAGAATAAATACAGCAGGCATGCAGATATCCTTCTTTGTTTATAAAGCAGTCTGTAGAATGTATTACATAACATCATTGTTTGTGGCAAAACAAAACTGTAATTCAATGACATGGAATGTCTCTTCTTATTCTATGCTGTTGTAATTCATCCATCTGATCAAGATAAACATATTGATGTAGCACACTGGAATATCTGCAGGGCATTTGAGAAATTACTACATGATGTTTTACTTTCTATGGAACAAATAAAACATCAAATGGATTATTGTCACTTTTAGCAGCTGATAAAGGGAAGTCATCCATGAACTGACCAAGTTATAATGATTGTAGTAAAGATTTTAATAATTATATCAGATATTTTCAGATAAATATTGGAGGTATTAAAAAAAGGTGAGATAAATAATGGAGACATGCTTCTTTAACAGGATATTGTAAAGTACCTTACAATAGTTTCCCAGTGATCAGCTACTCAATAACGTGCAAGAGCAGGACATTTGTGCTGAATTTACTTGGTAAGGGATCATAGAGTGGAAAATGGTAAGTTGTGAAAAAAAAACGTTTTGTTCAACAAGAAAATATCATCTCAACATGCTGGCAGAGAAGCATTGTAACAGAAAGGACTAATATTGTCTTCAGAAGTATAAAAAGCAGGAGTGTCAAACAAAAATAAAGAAATTGCCTTGTCTTTGTACAAGATCTGTCAAGATCCCCAACAGTTCTGTGGTGCAGACTTTTAAATGATGCAGAAAAATACTCATGCAAGAAGGAATATAGCAGGAGGGCAGTAAAAATGCTCTATAGATAATATTTAACATTGAAAAAATGTAGGAGCTCAGTCTATTAGCTTATTAAAGAAATTGGGTTGTGCACAGTATTGCTAATGAGGCAAGTGCTGAGAAAAATTCGTGACAATACTCAGTGAACAATGAGACCAGTTTAAGTTTGTGCATCCCTGAGTTGAAAAAAAAAAACAAAAACCCAAGAAAAAAACCCCAGAAATTATAATGTGTGGTTTCCAAGCAATTAGAGTAATCAGGGACTGTAACTGTTCAGAAAGAAGGACAGAGAGGTCAGAAGGACTGGTGCCAGGAGAGGTTTGAGTGCACTGGTGATTGATGTGCACTACACAGTCATGTACATTGATACAGGGTTTTACCTCCAGCTTGTCCTCAGTTAATTGGAGCTCTGTGAGCCCCTAGTGCACACTGAAGTCACTCCTTGTGCCCTGCACCAAAATTACCTATATTTTATCATTTCCTTATGAATCTTCTCTCACTACAA
This sequence comes from Taeniopygia guttata, assembly GCF_048771995.1. Classification (NCBI taxonomy): domain Eukaryota; kingdom Metazoa; phylum Chordata; class Aves; order Passeriformes; family Estrildidae; genus Taeniopygia; species Taeniopygia guttata. Next base: position 145,441,586 of record NC_133026.1, on the reverse strand, counting down.
TATAAAACCAATGTGGAAAATATGTCATATAAACATGCTTTTTTCTAGTTCTCTTTTATTTTAATATATATAAATACATAGTTCTTGATTCATTTCTAAAGGAAACCTCTAGCATAAATAAACTAGCTGCAAGACTATAGTTTCTGGAGATCTTCTCTGGAATCCAGACAACTCAAATATTAGTATCTGCACTGTCCAAACATGATGAAGATGTAACCTGGTACAGATAATTCATTCTTTCCAGGTCTGCATCTAAAAACAGAGGACAAAACCACAGCATTTGAGGGATTGCAATTGGAACACTTCATACATTAAAGCATGCAAATATAAATAACAAGAATTCTATATTATGAATATGTGAGGTAAATAGTATATTTTGCAATACATGTCATCACAGGGTAAAAATTTTAAGGTATTTCTTAATATTTGAACTTTATATCCTTTTTATGAAGGTTAGGTGTTTTTCTTTACATTTGATGGCATACTCTTATTTCTGGAACAAAAATATTTATTATTTTTGTACTCAGGAATCAAAGTCAGTGGTCCTGGTTTGTGGTGGCAGCTCTCTGGTCACAGAGAGGAACAGACAGCTTTCCCAGACATTGTTCTGGAAAAGGCTGTGACAAGCTCAGAGAAAAGAATTATAAACACTTTTTGTCTTAACTTGCTGCACCTGGTGTTTGTGAACATGTGGAATGTGTTATGAAAATACATTTACCAAAAGGGTGGTTTCTTAATTAGCCAATGGTGATGATGTTTTGAATAAAGAACCAATCAGGTCTTCCTGTAGTGAACTAGAATATAAAAAGGAATGGGTTTCCTAATAAAGTGGAATTAGCCTTCTAGTCTGACTATGTGTCATCTCTGACTTAACAGTGGTACTGGTTGATACCTGGAGTCTTTACATCTCCTCTTTCACTTATTGATCTTGCAGAGGTTTTACATTTTGTTGGGAAGCTTGTAATTATTATTTAAACTAATAACTGCAGACATTGTTTGGGTTTCCATTGGTAACTGATGAAAGTCAAGGGAAAATACATTTTATACAAAAGAAATTATATGGTAGTACTTAGTGAGTTGTGATTTTTTTTTTGGTTGGTTGGTTCTGGTTTTCCTTAACATCAAAGAGGCCATGCATCCTATATGTCAGAAAATTTCCTTCAAATGCTTGACTTGTTTGTTTATCATATTATGGTGATGGTGGTATCAATAAAAATAGCAACAATAAAAATTTGAATCTAGAGCTGTGTTTTCCAGATCTTAAACTAAGAGGCACTCTGAGATTTTCCTGCTTTGGACAAAAAACTACATTTTGGTTTATATGTGTCTTGCTAGCCCTTCAGACTATATAGGGGCCCAGTTTCTTCTTTTCTCTCTCTGTATAAGAAAGTGTAAATAAGAGCCTGTGATGTATGTGAATTTTGGGGTTTATTTAAGTAAGGGTTTCTCCCTTCCTGGTTTTCCAGCTCACTCTCACTCTCCTGTGGCTCTGTGCTCACCAGACCTTGACTCTCCTTCCCTGCAGGGAGGTCACTGCTGGTCCATCCTGCTCAGGGAGATCACCTTGGTCCAGGCTGTGCTGCTGCCTCAGTCACCAGCACAGATGATACTGGCTGAGGTTCCTGGGTGTCCTCAGAGACTCATCTCTGTGCATCTTATCCATCTCCCAGACCTCTTCCCACTTCCAAGATATTTATTCCAATCAGGACCTTCACCTTCTTATTTCTAGAACCTGTTTCTTTTCCCATCTGCTTCTTTTCAGAGAAACATCTTTTTATCACCACTTCTTTCCAAGCCCCTAAGAGCAAAATAACAACACGTGATCAGTCTTCTAACTTTCTCATGTATTTTCTCATGTCCCAACAAGTTCAGGACAATATTGAAATTTGAACGTCTAAGAAGTTTCCAGGAGGAAACCTGAACCACAAGACATTGGATGTCTGAACTCAAAAGTTTCTTGCTGAGTGAGATCAGGCTAAATGACAAAAATGACCTTAAAACCTGTTTATCTATGAACATACCAGATGTTATCTCACCAGGTGTCTTTCTTTTGTGATACAAGGTCTCAGAGTAGGCAGCAGAAAATCACATCATTCTCTGATCTTTAGTTGTAATGTTTCCCACATTAATTAATTTATTTTTTATCAATTATCAGCTCCAGATTTTAAGTATTATTATTTGATTGTGTTTTCTCTCTTTTCTTAAATACTATTTTCCTTAAGTTAATTTCCTTGCATTTTCCTAGGGTAAGTACATTGTCATTTTCTTTGCCTTCTTTGTTCCTCTTAGTGACTTTTTATATTCTTTTTTTGTTTTTGCCCTACTTATGTTTCAAAGATCAGTTTGAGTTGTATTTCTCAGAAGTTCCATTAGAGTTTCAGCAAAAGAACTCTAAGAAAGAAAAAAAAAAGCATAAAAAAAAGGAAAGCATATCGCCAGTCTCCTAATCATGCTCTTATATTGGAACTGATCATTATTCAGCTTTCATACTCCTGTGGATAGTTCTCCACACAAAATTATGTTTCTATAAGCAGATTTATGTTAATATGTCCCATCAAAGAACTGTGGATTTTCAGAATAGTTGAAGCTGGAAGGGACTTTTAGAGATGGACAGTACTGGACATGGCACACCAGGTCTGTGTCACTGCAGCAGAAGGACAATGACATCTCCCATGACCCTCACCCATGGCAAATTGTACCTCACCAATCTACTGGCCTCCCAGGATGGAGTGACCTCTTCATCAGGTGAAGAGGTACTGATGTCACCTGGACTCTTTTATGGCCTTTGGAATGTTCCCCAACAACATTCTTGCCACTTAAGTTTGATGGATGGACTTTTAGATGGATAATGAATTCACTGGATGGTCATATCCAAACCTGCTTAGTGTCTGCATCCACAACACAGGCAGTAGGACTGAGCTCAGTTTCAAACTGAAAGATGTTTGGTTAAATTTGATGTTAGGCAGAGATTCTCATGATGAAGCTGTAGAACAGGTTGCCTGTCCAATGAAATTCTGGATGCTCTATCCCTGGAAATGTTCAAGGTCAGGTTGGACCGGGTTACAGACAATTTCATCTAGCGAAGGAAATTCCTGCCTGTGTCAGTTGAGTTGAGGCAGATGATCTTTAAATATCCCTTCCACCCCAAACCATCTTATGACTCCATGATTTACTAGCAACAATCCTTCTAATGCAGGCCAGGAGGTGTCTGACCTTCATTGCTGCCACAGCACACTGCTGAATTGCACACAGCCTGCTGTCCACAAGGATTCCTTGGATAATTTCTGCAAAATTGCTTTCGTGCTGTCTGTGCACAGGGCTTTTCTTCCCAGGGGGAAGATTTTGCACTCTACCTATGCTGAGCTTCATGAGGTTTCTGCCAGCCCATTTCTCCAGCCTGTTCCTCCTGATAACAGCACAGCCCTCTGGTGTATCAGCCACTCCTTGTGGTGTTATTTCCTCTGCAGACTTCCTGAGAGTGCACTAATAATGAAGATCTCAAACAGCACAGATCCCTGGGGTACCTCTTATAACTGGCCTCCAGATGGGTTTTCTGCAGCCAGTGTGCCCAGCTCTTCATCCACCTTTCAGAGCATCTCACCATTCATTCACCTTGCCCTTATTTCATATATTATCTAAGAAGTTGAGTGACTGAAAAGCCTTGCTGAATCAGAGATAAAAAAAACTACCGCTGCCCTCTTGCCCACCAAGACAGATCTTGATGTAGAAATCTATCAGGCTGGTCAGTCATGATTTTAACTTTCTAAGCTGTTTAATATTCCAAATCACCTTCTTCTTCTTCACATATTTGGAAATGGTTTATAGCAGGATTGGCGTCATCATCTTGCCAGAGACTGAAATAAAGTTACAAGACAGTATTTCGAGAGAGCCTCCTTCTCAATATTCTTCAAAATAAGAGTTGTTTGTTTTCTTAATTCTAATCCTCAGGAACCTTCCTTGATTGTAATAAGCCTTAAAGACAATCAAGATTGGCTTTCTCATTGAATGAGCCATCTCCCTTCTTGTGTGAGTTATCCTACAAACACTTTAGAGGAGCCCCCAGCCATGACTTTTTCTCTGAAAAGATGAGAGTGTCCCTCACACTTAGGCCCTCTAGGTACTTCTTTCTTGGTGTGCATATTATTGGGGTGGAGCCCCTTCATCCTGTTATTTTTTCCAAGGTCTCTCTATTCCACACCACACTGCACACTTTGCTTGCCAACCCAGTCCACCCTTTCCTCTCTTTATGTGTCATCATCTCCCTTATTTCATTATGCAAAACAGTTTTGGATAGTCTTGTTCTGCTCTCCACTGCCACATAAGCAGCTTATCAATAGTTTTTTCTGCTTTGCTGAGTGCAGTTTATGAAGCACACTTTGCATTCTGTGTGCAAAGTAGAGGCAAAATGTTTGACTTTTTTTCTTATAGGACTATTGTCCTTAGAGCTTGCATATGTTGTTACCCCATAAACACAGGCATTGGGGGGCAAAAGGAATAAGTAACTACATACACATATTTTGAACTCCTCAAAATGATGTTATTCTAGATAAAAAGTTTTGCTGACAAAGCTAAATGAGTATTCACCTGAAATACCAGTCATTGCAATGTAGGAGGAACAAAATAATTTTCTAGCAAATAAGTATTTTCTACAGGAACCTTTCAGCAACCATTGTAAAGTTTGTCCAAATGTGTTCTATATTTTTTTTTTTTCAAATAAACCAGTGGTTATAGTTCTGTTGATGTTTGGGGTGAGGGGATGCATATCTAGTTATAGAGTACTTATTTTTACTATCACCCATAAAATTAGTAATGAATTGAACATCAAAAAGCTAGACTTAGAAAACCTGAAAGAAAAAATAATACCACAATCTCTGCAGGAGAATTTTTTGTGTTTATTGGTTATTTTAGTTGTGCTGGGGAACAAAGAAATAAACATGTCAAGATTCATCAGAAAGTGTGCATTTATCTTTAAAAAATATACAATACAACACTCAGCACATCAAATCTGCTGGAATTTTATTTCATGATATTAAACTTTTGCAGAATCTGCTGCCTTATTGTTCTGTTGTTCTGACAGGAATTGACATAGCTGTCTGAGAGGGATCTTGTGCATTTAGTGGGTACCCACCATATATGATGACAGCAGACTTTCATAAGGTTTGCTGCAAACTTGGTGCCATTTACAGCAAATCACAGCAGCTTTATTATTGCCTCAATTTGCTTTATGTTCTGGCAGCTTTATTGTTTGGAATTCAACTCTCCCGTGAGTTCTGTTGAATCTGCAACTTGTCCTGTGGTGGACAGTGATAGGAGCTGGGAAGTTTCAATAAGGAATTTTAAGGCTGACATTTCCTTTAAGGAACACAGTACAGGGCAAGCTGTTGCTGATCACTTTCTAATAATACAAAATTATTTTCCTGTACATTTAAAAAACAGAATTTTATTATCAACTTGTCACCAGCCCTTGCTGACACATGTCATAAGCTTTACCATGCAGGCAAACCCATGATGGCACTAGAACCTCTTATGTCTCTAAAGTTGGGATTAAGCACTTTAGTTACCTAAATGATGCTTTTCTCCCACTTTTCATCAAAGATAAGCACAATGAAATGTTGTACAGGAAAAAAAAAGAGATTAATTTCCACCTTATCCCTAGGTCTACTTGCTTCCATTAACCCAGGAAGGCTTAGTAACTGTTGGTACTGCACATTTCTCCAAGAGCACATCGTCCTCACAAATCTGAATGCTCTTTCAGAGGAGGCCCATATAATTATTTCTGCTTTACAGCTGTCAAAGCTAAGCTGTAAGAAAGGCAAAGCAATTTTTCAAATCACAGTGCAGCCGTGTCTGTCCAGGTCAAGCCATGCATTCTAATATGGCCAGTCTGTCCATCATACAGGATGTTTTCCCTTTCGGGAGCTTTTCCTTTTATCTTCAGCAGCCCCCACTGAATAATGAAATTTTGGGGAATAGCTTATAAAGCATTATAATAACTGGAATAAAAATAAGTTATAATGATAAAATTAATTTAAATGCTTCTATGTAAGAAATGTACATTTAAGTATATTTCAATAAAAAAAAAAAAAACATAGTCCTTTCAATACTTGCTGTAAAAGGAACACAGAATTGTGCTTATTAACTAAAATCTGCTCTATTTTCTGAGTTTACAGCCAACTAAATCAGTTGATAATAGGAACTAATTCCAGAAGGGCTCTTCTTGTTCTCTGTTTTCCTTCAGAAGCATGCTGGCCCCATCTTTTATGTAGCTCCAATGATAATAGTTCTGTAAGATCAGTAATTCACTAACTGATCCAAAAGAAAACATTTTGCTTTTTTTTTCATGGTTCATTTTCTGCATTAGCTTTCAGGCAGGTCAGCAAATTTAGCCAATTCATTCAGTACTCTGAGATAGGCAGGCCCTAATAATTAAGATGTGCCATGAATTTCCTGCCTGCTTATTCTTATGTTCTCCAGCAATGCCTTTGGAGGGGGCAGGAATGATAAGGAGGTAGGGAGAAAGGCTGTTGTAAATTCCACCCTGCTCTTAGGGACCCATCAGCCTGTAGAAGAATTTCACTTTGCTCTCACTCTGTGACACGACACATGGGCAAAATCACAAAGAGCAGTCAAGAAATATATATTAAGCTGCCACTTAAGTAGCAAAATATCTGATCACAGAGCAAAACCAGCAATTGCAGTGCACAGAGATGCTTTCTGCTGGGCACTTAGTGCAAATGAAAAGCATGAAGACAGGTATGATTATGACAGACTTAGAAGTATCTGCATTAAAGGCCCTAACTTTCAGGTTGAAATACTCTGGTGTGTTATTATCCTACAAAATAGCCTTTTTCACTAAACTTTCCACATATTGCTCAGTTCTACTCCTGAAAAGATAATTACTGTAATGGCACACTGAGTAGCACAAACAGCATTAGAAGGTATTAGGCAGAAACATTGGTAATGGTCTCTTCTTGAGTAAGAATTTCACTGTCACAAGAATTTATAGTCTTTAATAGAGGAAAACATTGATCCATCACTTCAGCGTGCTGCACGTCAAGAGGAAGAGCTACAGACAGAAACAAATGATCAAGCAAATAATTTTATTGTAGAAATGGATTATTATATCTGATGTGGTTGTTTTGTTCTTAGATGTGCTGCTGCATGCCACTAGCATTTCCTGATGTTATTTTAGCATTTATTGTTTGTTGTGTACCTGCAATTTTATATTGTGCCATTTAATATATATTTACTCTTATATGACTACATGTACTCCTGAGATTTCTGTCTAATATGCTTCTAGTGTAACGGAGGGTTCTCCTTCTTCCATTGTATTATTTGAAAAATGCACAACTTACATATTTTAAAGTTGTCCTATTATTATAAAATAAATTATACTGTAATCCACGAGTTTTCAGATGATACAAAAAATGACAAATACCTCTTTCCATCTGATATCTGCACTAAAAGTATCTACTAGTCTATTTCTTACATGGAAGGATTAAAAAAAAATCAAAATCCTGATATGTTTTATCTCACAAAACAAAAGAGTGCACTTATTTCCTGTCTGCTGATGAGGAACTGAGGAACAAAGACTAAACCAAAATGCAAATTATATATTCAGTATTCTGTGATATTTACCAAGAGGTCCGTGTGCCATTTAAAACATAAGGCACAATTTACATGTCCCAAACCTTTTGCTAAAAGTTTTATTCAAAGTTTAAAAAGGAGATCTGCAGAAATGCAAGAAACTTAATCTAGGACTCGTAAATGCCAAGGTACTGCTTTTTATATAAAACCAGTGTTCCCAGTAAGAGCAGTCAGAGGGTGGGAACAGTTGTGTCAGCAGAGGATCTGTTTGTACTGAAGAGATGCCCCTAAGATGACTTAAATCAGTGTTGTGATAGCCTGCTCTTCTTTGTAAGCTCAGGGATTCAAAGTTGGCCATATGCAGCATCTCCCAGACTGGTTAATGGGTCACTTGTCAACCCCCTTCAGGAACAGCCCTCCTGATACGGGGTTCAGGGTTAGTTTTAAAACACAGATTGTGCCCTAAGGGAGGTTTCATATAAAATGCTAAATCTGAGTGAGCGCTCAAGGCAGGCAGACAGGAAGAGAAGTTATATGGTCACACACTCACAGAAGGATTTAGGTTGGAAAGAATCTTTAGAGATTGTCTCACTCCAAACCCTCTGCTATTGCCAGAGACATCTTTCACTAGATGAGACTGCTCAGAGTCCCAACCTGGCTTTGAGCTCTTCCAGGGATGGGGCACACACAGCTACTCTGTACAACCTGATCCTGTGCTTTACCTGTCTTATAGCAAATAATTCCTTCCTGATATTTAGTCTAAATCCAACATCTCTCAGTTCAAAACTGTTGTCTTTTGTCCTGTCTTGGGTGGGACTTCATTCCACAAATCTTGAAAGCTGTCGTAAGAGTAATTCCATCTCTTTGAAAGCTGTGGGAAGAGCAATTCTCAGTGAAAAATGACCTTCTCATGTCACCTGACACCCGTTTTCCTGTTTCACTTATTGCTACAGTGAAGTTTCTTCTGTCTTGCTTTTTCTGGCTAATCTACCTGTAGAAACCATTCTTATTATTCCTCATGTTCTTTACCAAATTTAGCTTCAGTTGTACCTTTTCAATCCTCACCCCACCCTTATAGTCCCAGGCAGATATTCCTATGTTCTTCCCAGAATGCAAGTCTCTACTTTTGGTGTCTAAGAATTCCCCTCCTGTGTTTCGGCCTGACCAGTGGTTCTCATTTGGCCATGCTGGGCTTCTGCCTTCCCTGACCAATTTCTTGAATGTGGGAACTGAGAGCCCTTCTTGTTCTTTAAGGAAAATAACATTAAATAGTTGCCAGCTTTCTTCTTCTCATCTGTCCCTGAAGACAGTTTCCCAGAGGGTCCAATCCACTAGTTCTTTAAAAAGCTAGAGTTCAGTTTCTTAAGTTTTAGGTTATGTCTACACTTTTTGCCCAGTCTATGTCCCTTGGGATCATGAATTCCACCACATTATCTCTCCACTGTCATAACAAGACACAGTTGGCTTAGGAAAGAAATCTTGTTTGTGGCTGTTCAAGAGAGGTTTTTATAAATTTGAAACCAACCATAATTATGCAAAAGAGTCAGAGAGATTCTTCTGATAAAGAGCAATACCTTAATTAGTTACATTGCATTAGGGAAGCATTGGGTGTATTTTTTGCCTTGGGGACAAAATATTTATTCAATCTTCTGCAATCTGACACGTTTGCAAAAGTTCACATTAAGACTAAATGTCATGTTATAGGAGCAGACAATTTTTCTGGGAAAAAGCTGGACACAATTCTTTTTGACCCTCACTGACATAGAAACATCTCAGGAATCCTTTCTTGCATCAATTTTATCTCTGTCAGTCAAGAAAAGGTAATGCCACCCCTGAATTCAGGGGGTTGATCCTCCCAAGATCAACATAGTGTGCCATCAGCTTTGTTTCAAACACCACTCAGAAGCACAGTCCTGTGGGGAGAGGCAGCACAGAGTGATGGAGACACACATTAGTTGTACTGAAGGCAGAACAAACACAAAACCTTTGCTGTCCACATGTTCAAATTGCTTAAACTGTGCAGTCAGTTTAACAGTCTTTCATGTGGCACATCCTCCACCCTTTAAAAACACTAACCCATATCATTAAAATCTCTGTTTTTCCAGGCTCCTGATAAATTCTCTTTAGAGCTGCTGATCTGCTTTATTACTTGTAGTTGTCATTCCTTCTAAAAAGCCTTTATACCTTTTTTTTTTTTTTTAATCGTAAACAAGTTATCAGATTACTTCTCTTTAGTGTCTTGAGAACTGGTAAAAGACTTCACTAACGAAATTTCATAAGCCTTTCACAGAAAAGCATCATTATATCTCTCTTGAGCTCTGCAGTACTTCATTAACATGTACAAGGCATGGGAATCACCTTTTTCAAATGATATGAAATCTTTTTATCACATTCTAATAAATTGAAGTATTGAATTCAAGTGACCACTGAGCCCTATTTACTGACATATTTCCCACACATAAAATAGATAAGAAAGGGAAACCAGGGACATGGATACAGAAAAATACTTGATTGAATTCACCTTGGGAAGCACAAAAAAAAAAAAATTACACAAGTAAATATTCCTTTATTTGTGTTCTTAATGCAGACAATAAGAAACCTAGAAGACAAGCAGACAAATACATACAAAAACTGAAGGAGAGAAGGAATACATTTAAGTAAATTGTGTCACCATGTGTTGTCTTATTTCTTAAGATGAAAATAGTTATTTATATTTTCTTTTGCTTCTTATTTTCTCAGCTTTACTTCATCAATACCTTAGATGAATGTAGTAATAATTCTCTCATATTAAAGATTACCATTTGCTACTCCTTCTGGGTTAAGCTGGTGAAACTTCAATATTTTCTATGGACTAAATTGTCATCTATAAATCCTTTATTTTCTTATTAATGTTTCATAGTCCTTTTTTCTTTAATTTACAGTTTTATTTCTCATCTGTTGTTTCTTCATTAGTGAGGGATAGAGGGCACTTTTCATATTTCAAGTGTATGTGTTGGAATTCTGCTCTGTAATTGTGTCTCAGCCTAGTTGTCTTGTGACAAAAGCATGGACAACTTGAAGAAAAAAAGAACAAAATAGAAATATTTTCCCAACCATACAGAGGTTCTTGAAAAAGAGTCATGTTCCAAGGACTCAGCGAAGCCTGATGGGGATTTTCTTCAGCAAAATGCAGTGAAACCCTGTCATGTTAATCCATTGTTCACAATGGCAGTGCCCTGCGAGGAAGGATTTATTGGTTCTGTCTCCTCCTGTTTGTGTACCTGTAGCACTTTAAAGGAACAAGTTATCCCCTCCTGCCAGAACCCCACAGTGCTGCACAGCCATGGTGACCCAGTGCCAGCAGGGACAACTTCCATCATAGGTCACACGGGCTGGGGCAGGCAGGAGGACCGATGGCTGCCCTCAAATTGTCATCTGACACCTGATGTTACAGAGAACAGCTTTTAACCACTTTAGATAACACCACAAACACAATTCTTAATTTTCATCTCCACTGAGCTCACAAAAGTCCCTAAAGACATGTTAAAATATGCACAGCAATGGGGATTTGAAATGCATCAAAATATAGAAATGTTTTGAATAGAGCATTTTTTCTCAGTGTGCATAATGAGAAACACTGGCCAAAACTCATTCATATCAGATTCCAGGTACCTCCTCTGACTTGCTGTCATCAGGCAAGCAATGGCAAAGTAAAATCTAGTAAAAAGCAATGTATAGTTTCAGTTAATTTCTCACCCCAAAAGAAAAAGCTGGAGTATCACTATGAAACCCCTGTATCTTGAAAGACTGGTTATTATGTACAAACTTCTTAGCTGTATCCAATGTTTTCATGCACAATCTCTATTATTAATATCATTAACTATATATTAAACGAGAACTTAATTCAGATGCCTTATTCCTTTTCTGAGACTCATTTTATAAATGATAAAAAATGTTTCTAAGTGTTCATTTTGGTCTTAAGTACAAAATGTTCTTACAGAATGTAGCTTAAATGAAATGAGGTAATAATTAAATACGTGCCAGTGAGGATGCAAGCAAATTATATTTAGGACAATTGGCACTACTGCTGTTTACATTTTGTGATAACAATAGCTTCTTCAACTGAAAAAAAGAAACAAAAGCCCCAGCCAAAACCCAGGCCAGAACTTCCAAACAAAACATTTCATCTATTGACGGATTAAACACCAGCTTGTTACTAATTGGATGTCTGAGATACACAGAGATATTTTGTGTGCCAATATGACAGTTTTCAGGGGGAAAAAAATGATAAACCAATGCAAAAGCTGAGTGCTCTGCTCTAAACCCTGTATTTTGAGATGTTTCCAACACTTCCCATAAAAAAAACAGTACTTTCTCTTGGCAAATGTTCAGTAAAATGTAGTGATGATCTTGGTCTATTTAGAGAAGGAGGGAAAGGATGTGCAATCAAAGAGAGATAGGATCTAACAAATACAACACAAGCAGAAAAGTTCTTGTTGCCTGGTAAAAGGCTTTACATATTACATATTTAACGGCATAATAAAAGGTCTGTGCATTTAAACATGTAGTATATATTTATTTTTGCATTCTCTTTAAAATTAAACTCGTGCTGGCCACAAAACTGGAAAATCTGAAAATAGTCCAACGCAACCTTCATTCTGCCCTTGGAAATATGAAGTGACAAAGAATAATATCCAACTGCTTTTCCATTTTGGACCATTCATGCAGTAAATCAGCAATTAGCTCAATAACATCAGTGGAGTTTCTTTGGGAGCCACAGACATATGAGGTGCTCACTCTCATTCTGGAACTCAGCTCCAACCCATGCCTGTGCCCGACTCTCAATAGCTGGTGGAACAGATAAATCCTGCTGTTCTCCAGTGCTCCTGATTTTGTCTTGCCCCCAAGAAAGCAAAGACTGTACACCCTTGTGGAGCTGCAGTTTGGACTTGTGGCTAAAACACTGCTGCTGACTCTTGCAATCTGTCTCTGAGGCAAAGTAAACCAGGTTCATTGCTAACAGACCCTTTGAGTTGGATTACAGCAAAACAACACTCAATAACTTATATAAAATGAATCCTATTAGAACAACTGAACTGAGTAAAAAATAACTGGCTGAAAAAGTGTATGATCACCCGAAGAGAGGAAAATTGGAAAGAGAATGAGACAGATAGAAGAGATAGAAAGACATCACCACTCATGGCTCCAGCAATGTGTGAGTGATCATGGTCCGTGGTTGTAATGTGCAGTCCTGGTCTGTCAGAGCTGGGCACTCATGCACACATTTTTATAACTTCAGCTCTTCCAATATCTCTTCCAGAAGGTGATCAGTACATGGGCTTTCTTCTTCCTGGAAGATTCTGGAATTCAGGTAGTGTTGGTGGAGGCGTGAGTGTCTGTGTGTCTGTCTGTGCCTGGACAAGTTTTCTGAATAAATTTTGTCAATAAACCTTTCTAAGATTTGTGGCTGCACACTGGTGGCTCACAGTGCAGGAGAGAAACCAGCATGAAAAAATCTCCTATGCTGCCTCCTCAGGACTCATGGCTTAATGCTGCTTTCTTCTTTGGTTTGAAAAGAGCTGGTTTAGGGCAGACTTATCCACAAGGTCTGAATGGTTCACTACAATGACACAACAGTGTTTTGGGTATTATTGAACAGAGCTTGCTCAACAAGGCTTTCTTTTTTCCCCATTCTGCCCACACAGGAAATAGGCTGGGGATGAGCAAGAGACTTGGACAGCTGCCCTGAACTGTCCAAAGGTGTTTTCCATACCACATGACATCATGCTCAACAATAAAAGCTGGGGCAAATGAAGAAGGGGACAACAAGTGGGCACTCACTTTCCAAGGTGGCTTCTGCTCAGAGAGTGGCTGGGTACGGACCTGTTGGTGAGAGGTGGTGAGTGATTGTTCCTGCATCACTTTTTTTTTTTATTATTATTTTGGATGTAAATCCATCCTTCACTTATTAAACTGTCATTAACTCGACCCACAGGTTTTCTCACTTTTGTTCTTAATCTCTCCCCCAGTCTGTGGGGAGGCAGGAGAAGAGGGGAGTGTTCAAGTTGTTGTGTGGGTGTGTGGCTGCTGGCCAAGGCCAACCCACAGAAGACCTTTACTTCAGAGAAGTGAAGATTCAAAATTCAAATAGAATCAAAACACAGCCAATTCCTCCATAGGCATGGGAGAGTGTGAAGAGATTGCATCATACTGAGAAACATGAAGGCACACAAGGTGTTGTGAGCAGTGTGAAACCATTGATCAGTCTTGTAGGATTTATTTCAGCAAGCCACGTTCTCAGTGAAAGGTGTTCACTGAGACTTTTTCTCTATGATTCCAGTCCAAAGTTCATTAAAGGTAGTGGAAAGCTTCCAATTACCATCTTGCTGCCTTAAATTAATGTCTTATAGTACCAATACTACTTTCTTCTTCTCAGCCAGAGGCAGGAAGATGTGAAATAATAAAATCACAAGAACCTTCTTCCTGTGGTGGACTGTAACTAATTATCAGAGAAGAAAAGCTTAGACAGGCTAGTGGTCAAAAGAATGGTGTCAAAACTCTGAATTTGCCATAGTTTGTTTTTGGTTTCTTTAGATCTGTAAGACTTATGGGGCACTAAGCATTGAAGCAGGTAGATCTGCAGGGTAAACAGATGAAGGGTTGTGAAATGGTCACTAACATGATCTACTTAATAATGAGATGTCCTTTAATGTTTTTATTTGGAGCACTGCATAAAACCAGGACATCTGCAGGGAAGATGCCAATAACAGTTTTCTGAAATATTTTTAGCAGCAGAGGAGAGAACTGGGGACAACTCATCCCAATGTAAACACCTGAAATAAATTAAATGCACTGTATCCATTCCTGCCTGTAAATGTTCAATACAGAAGCTAATTTGGATGTAGAAATGTACATTGTGAAAGTTTACTTAAGGAAAATGAATTCAGCCCAGGAGGCTCAAGTCATTTGCCCACACGGAGGCACTTAGTGCTGTTTGCTGTGCCTGAGGGGATCCACAAGTCCAGATTCAGCTGTCACACCTGAAAGTCACGGTACTGAGCAGCACTACTGGATGCCTCCAGACACCCACATTCCAAATGACACCAGCTGCCTTGTGTTCAAGCAACTGAGACCTGATTTCCTGTAAGTCCATTGACATCCATGGAAGAATTACCTCAGGCAAACTCGGTGTCAATGGGTTATGGCTGTAAAATTACCTTTCTTGATACTATCACTACCCAGCTTCCTGATCACATCATCCCCACACACAGAGCAGAGTACCCTTAAACAGAGACAGTGCCCAAGGCAGTGTAAATGACTAAAGCTTTCTTTTAAAACTTCCTTTCAGTTCAGTTTCTCTGTAAATCTCCCAAATCAGAAAACAGTGATACCAAAATCCATTTTTCCTGTTTGATTCACAGTGTTGAAATCATCCTTCTGGATTAAAATCAGTAACTCAGATATTTCACTTAGCTCTTTATTTGGAGCATAGTGTTTCATATATGGCATTAAGAAATGGAATTGACTAACAAACTGAAACATAAGGTGAGGGATTTCAATTATCTTTCTTCCATGCTTGCATAAGTATTCAAAAATCTGTTGTATATTGCACTTACACATAGGAAGCATAATTTGAATAAAATATGTTCCCATAATTAATATACATTAATTAGAGCAGAATGACATATCAGTTTCTTTTTTTATTCCAGCATGGCACAAAATCTCATATTTAAACTTTCTATTTTTAACTACAGATATTCTCTAAAATTATTTATTTCTACAAAATCTAGCATTGTGGTGGATAAATTTAGAAAAACATGTCATCTGAGTTCAGAAAATAGAAATTTGCATGAAAAGAAGGAAATAATGAAATTAAGATGCACAAGAAGATCAGATCACTATAGCTGTATTGTTTTTAATGGAGTTTTACTGATTTATGGGAGTGGTTCTGAAACTACATATTTTGTTGTAAGACCAACACAGTGCTCTACAGCACACACCTCCAGTTACATACTGATACTCCACAAAGGGATTATCATTACAGAGGAATGAATCCTCATTTAGAGGAAAATTCTCAGGTCAAGAGATACAGACAGAAAGGATAGGCTCACAGAGGGCTTTCTCTTATTTAGTTCTGTACCCAAAATTAATATTTGGTCCCAAAGTGACTTTGTACAGTTCTGGCCCATTTTTCCATTTCACTTTCAGTGCAGAACCCGCTGCTGCATTTCCTGGGTGATGAAGAGAGGAGTTGGTAACTGCAAGCACACAGTGACCCTTCTGCAGTGTAGCATCAGGGACAAGGCTCCAGGTGTGTTCCACAACAGGATTGTGCCCAGTCCCTCAGGGTCTGTTGTACCCACACTGTCTTTAAACCACCTCAGTTGGACAGAATCCATCAGGTGATCCAAAAGGGTGTCTCTCCAGAGCATCTGATGTTTGGAATTGTGTTTAACTGTGCTGCAGCAGGATGGGTTTGGTACATCACCACTGACAAAGAGGGGAGGACACAGTTACACTCTTACATGCACAGGAGCATGCCCTGATGCTCAGACAAGTGTAATACAGCCTGTTTACATTCTACTTTTACAATATCAATACCTCACCTTGTAAAACTGAAACAAGAAAACATCTGAAGTGCCTGAATTAATCTGACCCTAAGACATTTAAAAGATGTGCTGCTCCTTTCCACATCCATAACCAGACCTATTAAAATAAAACCTATAAACAGGCAACACAAAATGAATTCTATTATTATTTTGTGCAAAATCTCACACGCAGCAGTATTTCTCCTAGTAAAACCATGCCAATAATGCTATGGGACTATTGTTTTAAAACAGAAATCTTGTGATAATGTGCATAAAAGGATTTAGACATATAATTGCTTCCTTAGACTTATTTTGCACTATGAAAGTGATTGCATAACAGACTTTAGAAAAATGTAGGTCCTGATCTCTCTTTGATTGCTAACCCCCTTTAGAATCTAGTGCAGCTGTGTGACTGAGAAATCACTATTTAATTCTACCAAAAGGATATTTTCCCTCCCTTTGGTCAAAGGTGTCAGTGTACCACAATGAAAAACATATGAACTGTTAATCTTTAATATACACTGGATAATACAGCCACCTGGATAATACATTGTATTTTTCTCTGACTTTTAATGCCATTTCCAATTGATAAGATAGTACTTTCCTTCCAACATTTCTCATGAACTGAAATTCATGCATCTGGACCTGTATGATTTTGTTTATTTCTCTGTGGGACAGAGTACAGATAAAAGAAATTTATAAAGGACTACATAAAATATTATTTTGCTGTCAAGAATGACCAGATCCTCTGAATAATCACTTCTGCTGAAATGAGATATGATTGCAAACCATCTAAGTTAACAAGGAAAATAAAGTATTACCTATTCAGAGAATAAAAGATTCTGATCTAATTTTTTATTTCTTTCTTATAGGGTGTTTGTTACAGAGAATATTTCTGTGAGTATACAGTGATGCTCCTTGAGCACACTGGGATGCAAATATCAAAGGTTCAAGCTATGTATAAGACAATCTCTATTCAATCTCTTTGAAACAACAGTGAAATGCCAGATTTAATAGGAATGTAGTAATAAGGATTATAAGGTGAAAGCCTGGAAGGCATTTAACCAGACATATATGAACATGAACATTAAAGTTCATAGTGAAGTTGCAAAGAAACTTGAACCTCCTCTCCTCCTTAGCAAAAGCAGGCACATCTGAATTGCACAAATCTCCCCTCTCTGAAACCTGTTGCTTCAGGATAGGATTGGGAACATCAGTTAACAAAAGAAGTATAGATACTATTTTAGGGTTCTTACAGTTTATTTGTTTGTTTGCTTGTTTACATGTGGGTTTTTAATATTTGGTCTTTTCTCTTCTTCTTCTTTTTTTTTTTTTTTTTTTTTTTTTTTTTTTCATTTGGATAGCTCTGAATTCCTCTATAACATCTAAGTATTGGCCAACTGATAAAATGTCTTGACTGTAGGAGCAACTTCTCTGAAAAGGGCATTTCAAAACAAACTTTCCCTCTTTCTTCAATCCCCCACCCAACCCCATATTTATCATGAAATACAAGAAAGGTCTTAGAGAAGCTTTTTCTCCTCTTTCTGTATCTGGATGACATGGATAGTATCATGTGTTATTTTAGTGTGTTTAGTATTAAAAGATCTTGTACTTATTTTACTGTCTTGTTAGGTATATGAGATGGTTTTAAATGTCAACCCAGAACTCAAAGGACATTATTGACCTGGGAGCATTGTTCATGTGCATGTCTTCCACTGCACATAATTTTGGGAAAGTGATGTGCTGGCTTCTGGGTGAGGATCTAATTATCAAAAAGGACTGGGAGGACAGGGGTTGTCTGCTCATGGTGACTATTTTATGGTCTGTTTTTAGCTACTCAAGTGGATAGAAGATTCCTAAGACTTGTCTCCAAATACCATAAGATGGATCTTCACTCCAAAATAAAGGCATCAAAAATACTTTCATTTCTTTTACATAGAGTAAAAGAGGCTTAAGTCAAAGCACATCCTGTTTACCATGAGCAGTTACTATTGTTCAGACAATAAATCAACACATTTCAACTTTTTGTGTCAAAACTCCTGAAATTTCCAAATTCAGGGAGAGGGAATAAGCTTCCCTTTTACAATGGCCTGCTCATTTTCCTTCCTCATGCTGTCACTTTGCTTTTCCCTCACATTCATCTTAACTCTTCAACCTCATCCTCTTTATTCTGTGGAACTCTTGCTCTGATTCAGCTGACTCATGTCATCATCAGCTCATCAACACCTCCATCCCTTTTGGAAGTAAGTAAATACTTATTCTTGACATATACAAATAGCAGGAGTTATGGAAATCTGTTTCTTGCAGATTTATTCTTACAGGGTCATGAATCTCAGCTGCATCACTGTACCTGTCACCCAGAAAAAAATGCAGATTAAGTGCTCTGGAATTAGCTGCTTTGGGACCCCAGCAGACTGGACCAAACAGCACAGAACACCTTGTGGCATGTGGGAATGGACATACCAAATGGTTCCTTCTCCCTTAGCAAACCAACTTCTCCTTAACTTGGATGTGCCTACACTGCCCAGAAATCACAGCAGCAGCTGCCACAGTCCTGTCTCCTAGTGAGTGGAAGAAAATGGGGATGCCTAATAATTCTGCATGGCGATTCTTGTCTACTAAAACACAAATGCAGTTTTCAGGTTCTTAGATGCAGGATTGACTGCACATAGGTAACAGACGGCAGCCCAAAAACTTTAAAAGGCAACCCAGTGTGATGTTACTCAAAGTTAGGGGAATGAAGGGGGGACATCCTGTTGTTTTAACCTACAAAAGGTGACAGCAGAGCCCTCTGAGGATATCTTAATATGAGATCAGCAGGGAGAAGACTATTTCTGAAAGAAAGAACATTTTCTTGGCATTCTTGGAACAAACAAAGTACTTAGGGAAAACTGTATCTGCCAAAAGTGATCAAATCATTCTGCTTTCAGAGACAAGCAAACTGTTACTGACAAAGCTTCAGGAAGAGCATGCTGGAACTCAGAAGCACCCTAGGCCTGATGGCTAAATTTCCTACCACATCCCTGCCAAGCAGACCTTCACAGTCAAATGAATAATAAAACAGACTAAGAATTTAGAGATGTTAGGCACCAAAACAGCATGAATTCTAGTGATGTTTAAACTCTGAATATAAGCTGCTTTGCTGATTACTTGAGTGCTACTTGAAACCAATCCCCAAACAGTCAGCACAGAGAGGCTAAACCATGCCCTTCCATAATATTTTTGGTGAGGAAAACTTATGGAGATAGGCAGAGAAGCACTGCACAATCCTTCTTAAAGGTCTATCTTGACTGGGCCAGACACGGTTGTTGTAGCAGAGGTACCAACAAAAATTTCAGATATCTGTAGATTCAGATTTCCAAAATCATAAGCATACTGCAAAAGTCACTTGCCCATCACATTTGAACATGAAGACTTCATGCCACTAAAAATGAGAAAAATCTTGAAACAAATGGTCCTTCTCAGGAGCTTCTCCAGCCTTTCTGTGGCTCTGTTTAAATTTTCAGTACTTATTAGCACTCAATTTTCTCCTCTTAGAGAGTCAAAACATACCATTTAAAATTTTATTATTTTTGGTTATACGCAGCAGAAAACTTACATGTACTCTTGAATTATTTGTTAGGTACAGATAGGATTCACCACACCTAACTTCACTGGACAAGGATGATTTAAAACAGTTTTCTTAATTCCTATTCTGCTTAAACTCATAAAAGTATTCAGATAGGTGGTTTTTCTTAGTAAGTTGAACTACTCTTTGGAAATGCCTAATCAAAAAACTAAGTTACATAAACCAGCCATCTAACTTTAAAATGCAAGAAATTCAGGTGAAGTGCAGACTTTCTGAAAGATGTGAAAGCTGCATAATGCAGAGCTGCTGCTGCTTGAGTAAGATCTTGCAAGCAAAATTAGCTCAGACATGTCACCAAACTGGTAAATCAGTGGTAACTTTGTCACCTGAGACAATACTATTGTATGTCAATACACTAAATATTAGGTGTGTTTAACATACACATAACATATTGTAGACATGTTCTAAGAGATGAGATCTGTTATAGGTAAAAATTTAATTTAATGTAAAATATAGTCTTGAATAAATCCCCAGTACTTCAGGCTCAAAGCCCAACAAACTCTATGCAAATTACTAGACAGAATACAGGACAGTATTTATTAGATAAAATGGGAAAGGGATAAAATCTGACTCTCCCTGTATGGAAGAGCCACACCTGACAGCAGATGAGAATGACAGTATCACCCCCTTCCTTCCATCACTCCATGCAAATGATGGTTCTGCATCAGCAACTTGTCTGAAACTGCGTGGTGAGAGCAGCAAAACTTCCTCTGCATATTCTTCATGTATGGGATGGATGAGATATTTCATTTCATACATCATTTACTGTTGGCTGCAGTTATTTCACAAAGACCTATTTTGACTTTGCTAGAAACGTGAAAAAGAGTTTCCAAGTTTGGAAATTTCTGCAGACAACAAGCTGAACTGCAACTCCAACTGATGTGAGTCATCAGAGACCCCTTGACTTCAACAGCATTGTATATTTATGTTATTTGTCTACTGGGTGTAGTTTTGAAATCAAGTGAAGCTGTGTTAACATGGTAGGAGTGAGATTGGGAATAAGACTATTTTTCAACCTGGAACTGAGTTTTATAGAAAGATATTTTACATTTGATATTTCAGCCAGTATAGTCTTACCAATGAATATTTTCACACCTTTCCACTGCTTTTGTGTGTCTCTGAGAAATCTTGTCTCACCAATTCAGTAACATGGTCCTTCAAAAACTTGGTCTAAATCATCTGCTATCTAGAGCAAGAGAGATTACAGTTGAACGTGCATGAGATTAAACTTGGTCCAAATACTGATCAGAAACTTTCAGAAACCATTTAGAAGCAGTTTATTGCTGATAAGCAGTTCTTTTTTATACTCATTCTCAAAATGGGCTTTCTTACATTTGAGACAAAAAATCAATATTCAATATACTCTTTCTTTTCCTCCATTAGCCTTTTTATTTGAATCATAGGAAAAATAGGCTACAGTTCACACAGTATATGAGGGATTAATTCTTTTCTTAGTCTTGGCAAGGACTAAGGAAGAAAGTAGTACCTGATCGACTCGTGTGCCATAAAAATAATTTTCTAGGAAAATGTTTTCACCTCTTCTTTCCCCAGTACACAGCCATATAAAAATATTATGGCATTTGAATAGAAATTAGAAGGTATTTGGATAGAAAATACTAATAATTAAAATAAATTAGGATATTTTTTAATGTCTACATTAAAAATTAATTTAACACCATGGTCTGCAAGAGTTGTATGATGCAACCTCCTATATGATACCATGTCACTGGTCTTAATAGCTCATGTGGCACTTCCCATTTTTTGGTTTCCTAATGTAACACTTCTAAATGTATATTAACATCAGAACTTAATGACAATTTTAAAAAGAACCTGACAGGTTTCCTGTCATCCCCCTTTTTCAAGCTAAAATATTTAAGAGGAAAAAAAATTATTCATTTTGGAACAGCACAAAATTCTAGTCCAGTTTAATTCTCATGATGAGCCTTGTTACATTCTTTTTCCATTCATTTTGAAGAGAAAGCTGCAAAAATAAAAGGCTGGACAGTCAGGGTCCAAATCTTTTTTATCGTGATTGTGGATGAATTTACAGGGAAGAAATGCTGTGTGAAACAGAAAACAGAGAACAGAGAGCACATTGCAAATTCTCCATCTGCCTGGGCTGGAAATAAGGACATTACAGAGCTCATCTGCAGACGGATGTTGCTATTTAATGTCTTTTCCAACAAACCATTCATTAGATTCATAGCTGCACCTGATTCCCATTCATGTGTTCCTGCTTACAAGTTCTCTCAAAATAGGCTGTTCTGCAACTTTTGGAAGCATTGAACATCAGATTACAGCAAACTGTGAGAAATGGGGGCTGGATGCTGTAAGGGGGGAAATTAACTGTGGATTTCTGAGACCAGGATGAACACTTAATGATATATTTAACATCTGAAATAGAAGGGGTGTCCAGTTGTCTAAGTATCTTTGAACTTTCCACTTTCAAACACACTTTGGTGTGGATCCAGGAGCACACAGATAACACAGAAAGTGCAACAATGCTCTCTGTAAATAGGCAGCACTCCGATTTCAGGAATGTGGAAAAGGCTGCAATCTAACCTGCCATATGCAAAGAATTAAAGCAGTCATCAGAGAACCTGCACTCCTACAAGTCTGTACAAATCTCAGTAATTTCACCCTAATGGCTTCAGCAGATCTTTTTTCATTTTGGATGCTTTTAATTGTGATAAGTGTATTTCCAGATCAGACATTATTCAAAGTTGAAACTTTGAACAGGTTCTTTTTAAAATTGTCATTAACTTTCTGGTTTTTACCAAATAACTTGGTCAATCCACAGTAACACAAGTACTAAAATAGTAATAGTACATTGACAGCAGGAAGACCTATTAAAAACAAAATCTCACCTTTCTGGGCCTTTGGACAGAACTAAAGCAAGCATTAAAGCTTATTATGCATGTAAAGTTTTGAAGTGTTGAAATCAAAGTAAATAATGATAGTACGAATAAAAAATGTCTGAGAGCAAAGATCACACAATATAAATTCTGTCTTCCCTATTGTGTTTAAAGATTTCACCTCACTCTTCATTTGTACAGAGCCTTTCTGAAAATTGACAAGAGCCTGAGTATAGTCAATTATAAATGAGAAATCCTTGGCTTTAGGATATATCATTCCAAGTGTATAAAAATCAGACATTTTTAGGTCATTGAGCTGATATAATATTTCAACATATATTGCTTATCAATGATCATTGTGTACAACCTCGTAGTGCACCTTGTGTAAAATGAGATAGAATTTCCCATGTGAAGTGGTACTTTCTTAAACTTCTTTCTCCACCTGTATTTCCACCTGTTTATTGTCTTCCCTTCCCTGTCTCCACTGAAAAGTCTCTGTATTTTTCCACCTGTAGTCATACATTTGATAAATAAACAAATTTTCCCAAGTACATTAGGGATTTTGCTTTTTTTCACCTTTTCTCTAGGGCTTATCTTGCTAATCTCCTTAAAGACCCCTCTGACAGGTCAAAAATGTTACAGAAATTAGCTGCCTTAAATGCTGAGTGGCATCAGACCTCAATGTGCAGTGCTTATGGTCTTGGTCCCATATACCCACTGAGCATGGAGCTGATGAACTCTAACTCTCCCTTTTCTTTGTACACAGTTACTGAAGCCTTACTTGTGGGTAAGCTCCTCGTAGACTGAAATCACATATTGAAGTGACCTGGCTGTGATACTTTTGTGTGTAGATCTTCCAGCAATATTGACACTTCTTTCTTTTAATTTTTGTTCCTTTGCCTATTTATGTTCCTTCGCCTATTTATGTTCCTTCTGCCAAGAGTAGGAGAAAATTGCAGAAAAGCACAGGACAGCCATTCCTAGAAATATCTGGAATCACAGCATGGACAACTGTGTAGCCTAGGGTCTGTTGTCTGAAGTCCCTCAAAGGGAATGATAAGGATCATAAAAATTAATTGACTTTGCAAATGTAGTGCTGAAAGTTGTTCTGTGCTGCTATGGCACTGATACCCAAATCATACACAGCCCAGTGTCTTATTAGATATAACAATAAGACCTCAAAATTAGCAGCTGGACATCAAAATCAAGGCTAGTGTCTCAGAAATATATGCTGACAATTGTGATTTATCCTGGTTGTGATCACTTTTACAGGCTCTTAACCTGCATAGTTCAGCCACTGTGGCCTCCTTAGTACAGGAGAAAAGGATCTTCAAAGGGTCATACTCATAAGCCAAGGAGATGTGGCCAAATACCTGACTTAAGAGAAATCAGTGAGATCTCCGGACATCCCTAATGACTTTGCTGTTTAAATTACATCAATGAAAATGTCTGATTGTTTTGTCAGCATAAATCCCTGTTTTGTCAAGGTTGGTAAAGGCACAGAGATATACCTTTTTAGTAAGGACCTTACAGTTTGTTCTTCTATGATTATTCTTTAATGTCTTAACATTACACAAATGATGCCTTGACATTCTTGTTTGATATTTATTCTTTGTGCCAGAATACTGGAATGGGGAAGGTATTGTACCTTCCCAAGGAGAGCAAGATCTGCAAGGCTGGGTAATAGAGAGTTGTACACAAAACATTAAAATAGGTTCAAGCTTAAGGCTTGTATTCAGCACAACCAAAGAGCATTCACCTGAGATGCCTAATTTACAGGCCTGTCTGCTCTGGGTTCCTTATTAAAGTTATCACCCTGAACAGCTGCTTGGCTTTCTCCGTGGCTAGGGGAGAGAGCAGGGTATCTCTTCTCAGGTTAAATGACACAGTTAAATGCCTGAGAAATACCCAAAGGTGCCAGTGGCACCACTTTTCTCAGATTCTTACATAATCCCCTTTAGGCATCAGGGCTTCCTTGGCTGCTGCTGATTCATATCTCACTTGAAGTGTGTCCTGGTGGGTGGCTGTAGGGACATTTTGTTCTTTGTGCCTTCCTTCCTCCTCCCCCTCCCCACCACACTTGAATTCTCTGGCAATTCAGCTCAGATATCTCTTCATAGTGGCATCTTCCCAGGGACAGAACATGCTGTACATATTTGCAATATATTTAATAGAAATCAACATTTACCCATATCATTACAGCAGTTCTAGGAGCAGGCTTTAAATGAAATGCTGAATCCCAAATACACCAACCTGCTTCACCCTGGGTCTTTTGCATCACAAATTCCTTTAGCAGCTGTGAGAAAAACATATAAGATCTGATTCTGTCACTCATACCAGATTTCTCTTGCCCTTCAAACTGAAAATTCTAGTCATAAATAGGTGTGGATTCATATGTGACTATGAATATCTGTGGAAATACATCTAATGTAATTCGCCCCTTCTCCACCTAAGTGATAAAACCTCAAAAAAGTTGAGGGCTCACACTTCTAGAAATATATTCTTTCTCAAAGAATATCTTATGTGATACTTGATGCTCAGTAAGTTTTATTATTTTGTGTTATCCTGTGTAACTTGTAAATATGATTTCCCTCTTGCTGGTATAGAAATAAGAGACACAGAAAACTGAAAAGGAATTCCAGTTCCCAGAAAAAATCATTAGTCAGATTGAAACACTTATACAGACATCATCACTGTTGCTGGCAAAATTATATCCTCCTAGAATAGTGCTTGGAGACCTCCAGCAGTAGGGGAGTTGTTATTCTGGTAATTACTGGACACACCTATAATTTAAATTTCTCCATAAAAACATTAATGATCTAATTGACAAGAGCCAGTCAGAAAAATGAATGGAAAGTCATGCTAAGGTCCAGGAGATAGATAAATGCCAAAAACACAGTGTAAAATAAAATTAAGATGCTCTAAATGCAACAGAGACAAAATATTTATGTCAGATTGTGTTCTAATGATGGTTGAGACTGGACAGCTCCTGCTCCTCTATTTCTGGGAACTACTTTCTGTAAATGTCTAACACCCTGCTGCTCTCTGACACTACGTCACCTCTTTTTAGGTGGAGGTGAGCATCTGGGCACTTACCTAAGGCCATCTGAAAATTTAAATGCCTAAATCACATAAAGGCCCCTTTGGTCAGCCTTGCTCAGGTCAGGGCTCAAACATTCCTGCCACACTCAGCACAGGCTGCAGCAATACCTGCAACTTTGAAAAATATCTGCCTGTAAGGGAGCAGCAAGGGCTTAGGTCCCTCCCTTAGGGACATGGAGCTGAGAGCCAGGAGCGGCTCAGCACATGGGGTCTGTCCTGCCCGTGCTGGTGACAGGTCCAGGAGCAGTGGCAGACACAGCAGGGAGTGAACCAGGTCTGGGATCCACCCAGTGAGCCCAGTCAGGAGGTAAAATAGATGGAGACAGAAAAAGGAATGGAGATATGGCCAAGGGTGTATCCATGGTACAGAGACAAAGGCAATGCTGGAGGTGAGCTCCAAGGCACACACAGGGAATTTACCCAGGAGAAAGCTGCCTGCTCTACGGGCTGGATGCCCATGAAAGAGCCAGAGGAAAAACTGCAGAGGTGGAACAACCATACAGGAAAATGCAAACATGGGCTGAGCAGGCCAAGCTTAAAAAGTTGTTTGAAAGTGTTTCTAGCCCTATGGTGCAGGTGATGGATCCAGGCAAGACTGGCCATTGAGCCCTACTTAGTGCTCATTACTGAATTGTTTCTGTGAGGTTAGGAAGCGGACAACCAAGCCTTCTTTTGTGTTGAATTAAGAAAAAATGTCTTAAATAAATGGAATTATCACCTTCTGAAGGAACAAAATTCCTAAAATCCAGACCCTGAAATTTGTGCTGTCTTTGGCATAACAGCACAGTATTTACAGCATTCTTCAGGAACCAGGAGACCTGGTGTCAGAGTCCTGTCGTAATTGGAAGGAAGATAAGATCATAATATCAGAAGACACTCTAACCAGTATTTTATCTGCTGCTGGGAGATGTTGGATCTGTCTTAAGGCATTTTCTGCATGAATTCAGCTTCTGAGATCAGATCTAAGTCACCAGTAAAAGATGAACTTTGGAGGAGTTTAGTTTCACCACTATGATTGAAAGGCTTTATTTGGAGGATATACCTGTTCTGATTGATGAGCTCATGGTAGAGCAGCAGAGAAAGAGGGTTTGTATTTTCCTGATCTGGCTGCTGCATTTGAGGTTAGTTGAGATGCTTTCATGTGGAATAATGTTGTACCTTCTCTGTATGCCATCATGGCTGCGACTCAGAGGCAACAGACATTTTCATAGAAGACCATGTAGAGTTTTTTGTAGTTCAAAATGTCCTTGGGAGTCTTAGCTTGACACAGACTTAATGTGCTGGTTTTGTATTGGAGCCATTCACAGAAGGGACTTTCGAAGAGAAGCTGCTAGCAGTTTCTTCCGTGTGTGACAAAAAAACCAATCAGTAATTGGCTTTGAGAACTGACAATCTGTTAAACCACTGAGAAAGCTGGACATGCCTCTGTGAATACACCTTAAAGATGAAAAATCCTGGGAAGTTCTCTTTTCCTTCTGGCCTTAGTAGGTAACAAGGCTGGCCCAGCCCCTGTCTCAGCTGAGCACCATCTCCTGCCGGGCAGGGAGAAGGGAAGGCATCAGCCCCTGGAGCTGCAGCTGAGCCCTGGCCTGGCCACCGAGGTCCCAGCCACTCCCCACCCAGCCCAGCCCAGCCCCAGCTCCAGCTGCAAGTTACTGAGCCCAGGCAGGGTCACATAACCATCTGCAGGGCGAGATATTAACTCTTTCAGATTGACTCTCACAGTTAAGACTTACAGATCTTCAGTCCTTCCTTGGGTGAGAGAAAAGGACAGAG
This sequence comes from Taeniopygia guttata, assembly GCF_048771995.1. Taxonomy (NCBI): domain Eukaryota; kingdom Metazoa; phylum Chordata; class Aves; order Passeriformes; family Estrildidae; genus Taeniopygia; species Taeniopygia guttata. The sequence goes on along the minus strand of NC_133026.1, from coordinate 145,414,071 downwards.
TGAGAGTGCATAAAGGAACAACATGAAGACACCAAGGTCAGTGAAGAAAGAGTCATCCCATGGGAGGGATGAGGAGATGCCTTGATCTTGGGGCTGAAATCCTCTTGTAATGCTATTGACATCAGACTCTTTTTCCCTGTAACTTGTTGAAAGTATGGGGAGATGAAGTGTTCAAATTGTAGATATGAGCAAAGGCCTTCATTATAAAGTAAGCAGATGTTGAAGTAGCTGTGATCCCATGAGAAGGTTGAACAGAGAGAGAGAGAAGAGTGATAAAGACCCTCTGCTCCAGGGAAAGAGGAAGAAGAACACCTCTGTTCCTAGAGATGATCAAAGAGACAGATAAAGAGAACCTTTGCTCTTGAACAGCTCATCCTTAAAATAGTACCCCTTAAGTTGACATGGACCATAAACACAGTTGTGGGAAAAGCTGTGAAGGATGGCAGGGACTTCAAGATGTCAAATTCCTGGGCAGCTGCTATTCGTGTAAATTAAAAGCCATGAGAGAACTATTTTCTTGTGGAAAAGTCTCCGTAAATTGACAAGAGGGATTCCTCTCCCTAGGTGAACTGAAGAAAGATTATTCTAGAGGTGATAAACTGACTGAATTGTTTGTTAGTGGGAAAAAAAGGTTTTAGGAGGGAGAAGTTATCTAAAGGTTTTATTTTGATTCTTATTATTCTTTATTTTAGTTACTGTTAATAAACTTTTCTTTATACCCTTTTCAAGTTTTACTTTCCTCCTAATCCTATCTCACAGCAGGAAATGAGTAAGTATATTGTACTGAGTGCGGTGGTGTTTAGCCAGCACTAGAACCCACCACACTGATTTGTGTGTTAGCTGGGAAATCTCAAATTGGCAAACAAAAACTCTGCACTAAATTGGTGATTCTGCCCAGTTTCGAACTGAAAACCACCACACTTAAAAAAGAACCTGTCTCACAAAGATATGTGTCAGCAAGGATATTTTTGTGTGTGTGATTCTTTCACTTTTTCATATATGAAAGGGGAAAATTGAGGGGTTTTTTTCGATTTTTATGAATCTCATTTTCCTTTGTTTTCAGACAAAACAGAACTTCACAGCACAAAAGTTTGGTCCATGCTTTTGTTATGGTCTTCTTAGAAAGACGATCAAGGTCTTTTTACAGAGTGTTTTGCTTACTGTGGGATTTTGGCCCAGAGGCAGAGGCTCAACCACATTTCCTCTGCTCCTTGGCTTCATCCTTTGGTCCTCCTGTGAAAGAGAGATACAGCTCAGGATTTGGATATCCTATTTAAACATTCCTGTAGCTTCTTTCCACCTCCTTCTCAGCTTGGGTTTAGCTGTTCTGCAACACGAATTATATATCTAAACATCTTTATGGATTTCAGAACAGATGAAATCCTGTACCTATATACATCAGGGTCAAACATCTCTTTGGCATAAAAGCATATTCTTTTCTGTTAATCTAAGACAACTTTTCTTTCATTTCCTACAGTTATTATAGACAATCAAAGGAAACGTGTTTCAAAAGCTAACACTCCCTGTCATTTATTTCAAAAATACTGTGTTTCAGCCACCTATTAATCTGAAGAAAAATGTAGGCATTAGTGGCTTGTTTTTGTTCTAAATTGGTTATTTAATATACAGCTGCACTGTAGCATGTTTATCAGAATTTAGTGCCAAATCTGAAATTGTTTCATCTTTTTCAACAGGAATTTACTCCTGTTTACACCGTTGTTACTCCAGTATGATAATCTTCCTTAAGGTGGAGTTGCTCTTGACTTCCACCTTGGCAAAAAAAACCTTCCACACTGAGAAGTGGATCAGGCTGGAATGTTTATTGTGACATTTTACTGCAATTGCCTTTCAACCTTGCACTAAGTATACATCCAGGACTATCCTCTTTGACTGATTAAGATTAAATTGCAGGTACGAATGAAAAATTAGCCATCATATCAATTTGAGAAACATGTTAAGGAAATTATGAAAGTTTTCTACACTGAAAGCAATGTGTGAGAAATAGTGTCTTATATCTGCTGCTCTAATGTGTTGAATTCCTTGTATTTTATTTTGTCCTAGATTTACCTACACAGATGTTACAACTATTTGTTGGAGGACAAATGGTAGGAGGTGGGAGGAAGGTGTAGGAAAAAAAAAACCAATTTACATTAAAAATCCCTGCTCTCTTCTTTCCATTAAAGGCTTGTAGAATTCCTTTCCCTCAGGGAATTAGGTGTTGCCCATACCTGTGAACACATAAAGGACCTGCACAAGCTTGGCTGATGCCCATGTGAGCAAAATGAGTTGGTATTTGGCAAATTTCCTGCTGTGAATGGAATAGAAATTGGCACAATTTCATTTCCTCCTGTAGACACAGGTTAAAGTTGCTGACAGCTCTTAAGAGCTGTAATTCCCCTCTGCATATTCGCTCACAGGGGTGTGAGATAAAGTTTTTGACTCTAGCAACAAACCTTCCCTTGAGACTGTACTAGCAAGAGAAGGAAATTGAAGTAGTGAGATTTGGAGATAGCCCTGGAATTTGCATCTCATAATTTCTCCTTTTTTTCTGCCTTTTTCAGAAGCTCTGACTCTTCATACCATGCTAAGTATTGCACCTTGAGGATGATGCACCATGAAAAAATGGTAGCAGGGTTGTTTCTTGTAAATATTATGTTTTTCATTTAACAAAATCAATTTTTTCCTGTAATTTCCAAATTAAAAATTTTGTGAGGTACCTGGCCTTTCTTGGGCTAATTTTCTGTGTGGATTTCTCGTGCTTTTCCAATAAAGTTCAACTTCTGAAACCTGTGACTTTTTAAGGGAACAGTGGAGAAAAGGATATGTTAGAAAAGTTATAATTTTCAGTTACTGTTTAGGAATACATTTTCAAGTGGTAATCCTAAATACATGGAAAGGAATATGAAAGGAAGATGAGTGAATGGTAGGACCAAAGGAATGAAAATATAGAGTATAGTGAAAGTGTTTTACCCATCTGTGTGGCATCAGTGACATCAGGTGTAGAGCTTCAGGCTGTGAAAGTACAGGTGGAGTGTTTCTTTTTATTTGGTCTTTGCATCTGTTTTGTTGTGGCCGTTTGCTTATTTTTTGAGGGGGTTGGGAGGATATTTTATTGTTATATAGTTGTATAGTTGTTTTTTTTTTTTTAATTAGTGTCTGTCTTTTTTCAGTGGAAGTACAATCTGTAGATTCCAAGTCTCTTCCAAACACTAGTGCAACTGGACAAATGTATGGAAATATTTGTGTACAGTATCTGCCATATTAAAACCTGAATTCTAGACCCCCTGTGTTTTATGAAAAGTTATTAGTATCAGTAAAACAGCTGATGAATCCTTTTCTTCCCTGGAATGTATGCCAGTGTGTGTGTCAAATTTTCTCCTTCACCTTATTTCTCCTAATTCTACAATTTCACTTCATTATGTCTTCTGCTAGAAATGCTTCCATCGCAGCCTGCCTAAGACAGTTTCTGGTGAATGGACTGCAAATTAACTCCAGCTTAGTTCAGTTCAGTGAAATAAAGTCTATTAAGTGATGATGGTTTCACTTTTTCACAGATTCAATTCTTATGTCTTTTAAATCATTCATACTTTTCCACGTGCAAGGTGCATTTTTTATAATTTAATCCCTCTTCATCATAGCTTTAGGAAATTAAATCCATAAAGGCATTTTTCACCTGTTAAAGGGTCTATTTTTAAAGTATCCTTCTATAAGTTTTCATTAAACATATACATAGTTTTATAACTCTGTACAAGGTGTAGACTGTGTGAACAGGAGGTGGTTTATTTCTCAGAGCAGTGCCATGGAGGCAGCGAGTTCTGACCTTTATTTGGTCATTCCATAACTAGAGATAAAGCTGAGAATTGTGCACCTGGGAAAGCCTTCATACAGAAGGGAACAAAGAACAAATTACAAGAGCCATATTCTCAGTGGATGTAAATTTAGTCCTTCATATCAGTGCCACCATCTCAATTTACACCAGCTGCAAATTTGGAAGAAATTAATAAATGTTTGTTGGACAGCTTTTTAAGATCTGGTCATTGCCTTTTAAAATCTCATGAAACAAATACTTCTGCAAAAGACTGACCCTACATAATATGCAGTTATGATTAGTGTCTCAAGAGAGATCTGTGAAGTGAAATGAGTCTGTGAATTAGCTTTGGTGCAATGTAAAGTCAAGTAAATTGATTTATTCAGAGCTATACAGGTAAAAGCTGCTTAAAAAAAAAAAAATAAATCAGCTATTGTACCTTACAGTGTAACTTCAGCACCTACTGAAACAGGAGCAGAAAACTGTTCAGAGGGGGAAACTTAATGTGGTTTTTGCATGTATAGAAATAATGGAATGCTTCTCTGGCTGTACAAGCTAAGACACCAAAGAGATGAGGGTGAGGGATTGGACTCCTTTGAAAAATCAATTTTTTAAAGAAAACTGTTTTGTCAAAACCTAAGGAATAAAGAAACATTTGTTATTCTATCTCTTCTGCTCCATTTACCCAGATATTTTGCAGGTAACAAGTAAGGGGAGTGAGTTCAGCTGCACTTGAGGGGGTCTCATTCTTTTCAGGAGGAGTTGCATTACCAGTGTTTAAGCAGGGTCAGGCTTCTGACAAACTAGAGAATAAAAATCAAAACAGAATATGAAAATGTTTCTAAGTTGATATTTAAAGTTATTTGCTTAAGTTCATCAGACCAACCACAATTAAAGACTAGAAACAAGGATGAAGGAAAACGATAAATATGATGTTTCAGAGAAGCATAGCTGTGTTGCTGAGAGAAAACCTTTGAATCACTGAACTGCAGAAGCAATTGAAATCTCTGGTTCAGCTATTATACTATATACAGGATGCTGCTTATGTTTTGCAGACTAATAAAATAAAACCTGCTGTGTTATTTTTTTTTCCTTATAGAAATTTTGTTTGAAAGGGGAAGTTACACTTTTTTTGTTATGTTTTGTTTTTTTCTTAAGTAGGCTATGCCTTGTTTGGAGTGGAAGGATATTAAATAAAAACCATACATTGATAGATGTTTTCTTTTTAAAGCTAGAGCATGGAATAGTAATATTTAGGATAACACTGGGAGTGTTTGGAATGATGCAGTTGTCAGCTCCTGTAGGCAAGTTTGTCTTCAATACTCCTCAGCCTTCTGCAATTAAGTAAGCATAGCTTTCTAAGCCATTTTAATGAATTTTTATAGTGAATTTAGTGATTGCAGCAGCAATGCAATGAATTCTGAAAAGTTAATCTGGATAAACATACAGATTTAATGAACTTGTAAACTCATCCAGACTCTGAGCACCAGGAGAATCTATATCTCCTTAACTGAAACATAAATGTTTGGTAGCAAATCTATTTTTAAAACCAGAGTTGTGTATTTGGGGGTAAAGTGCTAGTTCTGTACAGATTTCTCTTCGATTTTTGACTGTCTGTATGTAATTCTGTTCCTTTCCTGTTAATAAGTTGTAATGGTTATGTTTTAAGTTACTCTTTTTCCACCACAAAACAAACATTATTTAGTAGCGCACTAAATGTAACCTGCCCCTCTTCTTCTCTCAATTTAAAGCTGCCTTTTATCTTTTTTATTTGTTTTTTAATCACTTTCAGAGAGGATATCTGGTGCCATATATATGTATGGTGCCCTATGGAATTGCCTCTGAGTTTGTCTGTAGATTCTGTAATAAAAGTGTAATTAATATTGTGTCCTCTCAGCTGTATGGCATACAGACCTCATTTCCAAAGTGGACTGAATAGGAGGAATAAATATAATACTTCAGCCTATATTTCTCTTCTTTTGGCACTTCACATGAGGACTGGAACAAATGGAACTTGGGTTTCCCTAGGGCTCCCTGTATGTTGATTGCACCCCATGGTATTTATAAAGATGCCTGATCAATTCTTTGGGACATTCAAACTTTCGGTCATGTTGCTGGCAAATAAAGGCTGAACTCGCACGCTCTTACCCAGGGTATATTCCAAAAACCTATTCCATTATATTTCCAGAAGATAGTGTCATTGCTGACTGTTTCCCATTAATAAATCAGGTTTCATTTGGATTGTGGAGTCCAAGAATAGTTTGGGGGGAGTAGACAGTGACAGAGAAGGTGCACAGTGAGATCATACATACTATTCTCAGAGAACTATTCTGATAACCACGCAGCCCCTGACACACTAGTTCTGTGTCAACCTTGCAAAGACCAGAGATACATATTTTTAACTGCGAATTTTCTCTCGCTCTTCATTGTTCTTAATTTGGAGTAGAGATTCTGGAAATATTTTGGCATTTTAGTTTCAAATTGAGGTTCTGAAGCCATGCATGTATTTTGGTCTCTAGCTACATCCAAGGACCTTAAATGGAAAAATTCCAAGTACTTTTTTTTTTTTTTTGGCAATTTCTTACAACAGATATTTCTATTATTAAATCCCTGTAAAGAAACAAAGTATAAAAAAAGAAAAATAATTTGTCTCCTGCCTTTGTTCTGTTTGTAACTATGACATGGTTGGGCTTTTGTTGACTGATAGAAGGGACTGCTGTCCTTCTGTTAGATGTGGGATCATAGCAATTTATCATTTTCAGTACTAATTTCAGGTGGTATCCTGTGATTCTCAGATCAGAATCTGCACCAATGCTTTTATTATTCTCATTGCAGGGCATTTCTGCTGTCTTAAGGACCCCAGTAAGATCTCAGTAGATAATTGCAGAGAAATTGCAGGTGAAATAGGCAGAGGCAAAAGCCAGCCTGCCTAAGACATGCTGTGCCAAATGCATCACACCCCAGAAACTGCATAGTCCTGAAATTGACAGTCCTGAAATTGAGTAAAAAAAACCCAAATATAGACTGAAAAAATATAAACTCAAGTAATAAAAACAATGTGATTTATGATTGACCCTGTTTCAACCCCTAAACTGACAGAGTATGGGAAAGGGGGTGAATGTCATCTAAATTATACAGAGAGGTCAAAAAATGGGAAATGATAAAGGAAAAGGTAGAGATGGGAGATAATAACACTGGTTGCTTCTTCACACCAAGGATGAATTCTGCTGTGCTCTCTATAGTGTCTCAGCCCATGTGTAGTTTCTCCTTGCTTGTCTAGATGACCTTTCAGATGTGGACTCAAAATGCTAAGGACACAGTAATTAAGGTGTGTCTCTGATCCTTTGATTAATTATAAAGCAAAAATGACCAATCTTTACTGAGCCTATTACTTGTTATTCACAACTTTGTGCTCTGAAAAAATGATCAAGAAATGCTCTCATTTTTTCATGGATTTTTTTTAACTTTTCTTTTCTATAGTGAGACTTAGTGGTGCAAAATTGCATCATCTTGAAATAGCTTTTTGGAGCTAAAGGTTATACATTAGAACTATTCCTAAGAAATCATTTTAGTACAAGTCTGCAGGTCTGGCTAGAAAAGTAGGCACTAAATTTCAAAAACTGGAATTTAAGATTTGTCAGCAGTATAAGATAGTGTTCAGCTCTGGATCATCTGGCTATTAAATCACTCATACAAACAGAGAGCCTCCAGACTAATAGTAGACACTGAAAACAGGTCTACATAACTCAAATGGATTCAAAAGAAAAAAAATCCTCTGAGAACATGTAAGTAGAAAAGATGGTGAAATAAATAAAAAGTAATACATAAAATTTATTGGATAAGCATCCTGTGAAATACTTCCCTGTTGACTTTATTTGTATTCTTAATTAGACTCCATTAAAATGATGTTTGAGCCCCTAAGAAAGTAAATTTAAATTATTACTTTGACTATTTGTTAATTAGGCTACTGTTTGTTTAGTTAACAGCATTGTGGAAGCAAAGCAATGTCTTCAACCTTGTAGAGATATGCTCAGGATCCTGATAAGTCTCTTTTGCCAAATTTGCAGTGCATTGCACTGTGAGATAATAAGATGTCCTTTCTTGTTCTGTGCACACAAGTTGAACATCAGTACTTTGACCCATTAGCAGTTTACAAGGAAATCCATAGTACCCAGCAAGTTCATTCAGAGATAATGATTAAAATAAGATATTCTGAGTAAGCAGTGTTTCTGGATTTGTAGTATACACATTCTAGTATGCTCCAAGAAATACTTAGATTTTCTGTAAAAATCCTATACAAAAATTGCAAATCGTTGTTTTTCTTCTCAAGTTTAAAAAAAAAGTGGTAATGTAAAGAAGGTTTTAGTTTCCTTATATGTGATGCATAAATGTCAGTTTGCAATAGTTTCTAGGATACCAGTTATATATGTGAAATCTTCATTACCAGAAATAAGAAAGAACAGCCTTCTTTGAAGCCCACATACAAATGTCCAAGCACCAGCACCTACCAGTTTGTCTTATTCTGTGAAAAATTGGATTATTCATTAGGATGAACGCCTTCCCTCCTAGCAATCAAGTACATTTTGATAAAACATTCTAATACTAAACTTTGGTACAGACACCTTAAGATTAATTAAATAAAACAAAAAGCTATGTATGTTTTTTAATGTTTTTTCTATATTTAGTCATGTGGTAAGTATGCATAACACTAATATGTCCTTTAGCTATCATGAGTTCTTGAAGCACTTAGGTATGAAGATCACAGGATAAATCAGGTGTGAAGGAACCTCAGGAGGTCTCTAGCCCAAACTCCTTTTCCAAGAGGGTCAGGTTGCTCAGGGCTCTACTCCACTGAGTCTTGAAAACCTTTGAGGATGAGGTAGCACAGCCTCTGTAGCCGACCCAATCTACAGCCTGACTGTCCTTAAGGGGAAACTTTTCTCATTATATCCAATCTGAATTTTTTCATCTTAGGTCTGCTGTCTCTCAGCCTTCTGACAAACACCACAGTGAAAAGTGTGGGTCCGTCTTCTTGGTGTGCTGGGGGTTGCTGGGAGGTGCCCCCCAGTGCCACCTCTTCTTCAGGATGAGCAAGCACTTGGTCCTCAGCCTCTGCTCACAGCCTGAGTGTTCCAGTTCCAGCATTTCGTTGGCCTCTGCTGAGCTTCCTGCATTTTATTGATGTTAGATCAAAGATTCTGGAAGTCAAATTTCCCTTGACTTCAAAAGGGCTGAAGCTGGACCACTCACTGTGTGAATATTTTTGGCCTCTGTTGCTACCTCTTTATCCTGAGGTCATGTTTTAGGGTTAAGGCTACAGACTGTATATTTTTGCTGTCCAAATTCATGAAAGAAGGTAGGATCACAAAAGAGGGATTCAAAGTTCATGCACCCAGAACTACTCCATTGAAAAGAGATAAAAGAATAGTTTATTTTGTGCAGGTATTTTCTGTATTCTTGCAATATCATTTCCATATTCACAAATACATGCAGAATTTGCAGTCATTTGATCCGCATCAAGTGGTTTTTTTTGTCTCTGCAAGTTATCTGTGGGAATCAGTAGTATAATCCACTGTTTTTTGCATTGACAGCTAAAAAAATAACCCAGTTTGTACCATACCTGCCTTGAAGAGCAAAGCCCCATATTCCTTTGTGTGGAGAGAGTAATCACTGTAAAGGCAAAGTGTATGCAATTTCCAAATGCCAAATCCTATAGAGAGAAAAATACTACTTTGCTTTGGGCTTTTCAGCTAGCTGAGGCCTTCTCATATGACAGGCCATAATCAATAAATCATGTGCCAGTTGTGTTGATTCTGTATGTCAGGTCATATCTCTTATTTCAGTTTCCAGTTTCTTACAGAATATTCACTTGTGTTCTATTGTCACATCTTTCTTCCTCCTCAGCGCCAATTTAAAAGCTGTTATTTTTAGGCTATAGAATTTGCAACCCACCTGCCCCTCTCTGCTCAAAAAAAAAACCCTTATACCATTGTCCAGTTTCAAAGCAGGGACATGGAAAGAGGCAAGTCCTCTGTCTGAACTCTGTGATATACCAAGGAGCCCAAATTCCCTTTATGAACACCTTGCCCATGGTTGGCAAAGAGATGGCATGATGACAGCTTGTCAAGACTGCTCAGTAATAAAGATTCCAGAATTAAAAAAAAAAAAAAATCTTTGGGGTATGAAGATGCTTATTTCTCACTTACATAAACAATTATTTGCTCAAATCAGGCAACTTGACATCTCTAGCCTTACTAAGGAGATGTCTGATTTGGCAAACTTCCAGGCACAGACCACTTAGGCAGAGCAGGATTTACCAGAATTATTTTATCCATCAGAAATCTGGGCTGTGGGGGTCCCTCCAGAACAAGCCTGCATTCAGCAGATGGCACAAAAGACATTTAAACTCCTATATGAGCTGCATTAGTCTTGGTTCTCTTTTAACCTTTCTACTCACTGTTCCCTCCCTTGTCTCCAGAGTTCCCCTTGTAACTTCATGCAAAATCTGTCTCCTGTCTATTCCTCATTTCTCATGGAAGGGACACTAATTGCTTACAGTTCAGTGGTGATTTGAGTATTGGTCACTATTTCTGTGTTTTCAGAATCACTAGACACACCATAGCCTCATACTGCAGTTCCTATTGTAAACAGGGACTTTGAAATTATTTGGCATATCTATACACAGCAATGGTATTTTACTTTGCTGACACTTTTTTTTCGTTCTTTTTTTCACTGTGAATGAACATTTAAACTTGGAGCAAAGCCTTTTTTGGGATCTTTCAAGAAGTGTCTTTGAAACCACGTTCTCAGCTGATGAATTACATTGACACGTTTACCTCCAGTGCTCCAAAGTGACTACAATGACTCAACTTACAGATGACAAACTGATTTGTGACCACCTGGCCACTGCTTCCATCTTTCTTTATCCTCAGTTTTTTTGTTTGGGTTTTGGGATTCTGTTGTGTTCCTTTTATTCCCTCTATACTGTTTAGAGCTCTCTTTACATACAGCCTGTCCGCCTCCATCTCTTCACCCTCCTCTTCTATACCTCATCAAATTCTTCTTCAAGCTCTGTTTTTCTGTGCTGGGTTTAACTACAGGCTCCCATCAGTCAAGAAATTGAGTTTTGAAGCTCCAACAACTATCACAGTTGGCTTATCTCTTAATGTTTGGCTTTTCTGATGTGTCCTCTTAAGCAGAAAGAAATGGTACATTTATTTTTTGAATGGTTATAAACAAGAGGTTATTTTTGTCTTTTTTTTTTTCCTTTCTTGCTGAATTCTGTTCCTTTGGTGCAGACAAGACTCTTTTTAATGTCTCAAAGCAATGTTAGAGTATCTGTGCTCGTAGTAAAGGTATTTTTCTCTTATTTTACCACAGTTTGGGTTCATTATTTTTCATTAAATGAAATAAAATGGTCACAGTAGTTTAGACAAATAGGATTAGTATAATGTGGAATTTCTTGAAAGTGCTCCCCTATTTTCCAAAAACCATGATTTTGTGCGCCTACATTATGTAAAGAGCTTGTCGAAGTGTGGACATTTTTCTTGCAATAACATGTCAGGCTCATATTGCCTAAATTAAGACAATTTACCTAACACTTCTGGATGTAATACCCTTTGAATTAACAGGAAGTTCAGGACCTCTGCATGGTTCTGGCCAGTGTGACATTGGATTCAGGGCAGATCTACATTGTTCTGGAGCAGCAGCTGGTGGTCACATGAGGTACCTCTAAAATACAAAAGTGTCACCAGATGCCACTGTGGGGACATATTTTTCTCCCCATCACATTTCCTTGCATGTCTCTTTATGTAAATTTGCCATCTGGTCTCCCATTATATTTGAGGGAAGTCTAGAAGTGCAGTCAATACAGTAACCACAACTTCAGATGAGATTCCCTGCATGAAAAGATACTTCAGAAGGATCCTCAGCTGCATTGTCTGTGCTGTCACAGTGCTGTTCACTCCAAAGGGAATGACTGTGATTTTTTTCCTCATGGAAGGACCTACTCTGTGAACTCCAAAATTTATTCAGATGGCTCTCACCTAGTCTGAGGCTACAGTTGGTGAGAGCTTTCCAAACCTGTGTAAAGTGTGACTGTTGACAGACATTGTTCAGGGAGAAGATATGAAGAATATCACAGAAATTAAGGACAACGTCTTTCCAATGAAAATTCTTATCACTTCATATGTATTTTTTTTTTTTTTGGCATTCCTATTTGTTTCTGCCTTGTGATCCTTCCCTGTTCACCTGATGATAATAACTAAGGCACAGAAGAACATCTTGCACTACCTTGCAAAATGCATTTGCCCAATCCTTCAAGATGATTTAGCAGTGCAGGAGTTCCCAACCTACTCGAGGTTGCTGCTGAATTTTGTAGTGTAAAAGGCCTCAGATTGAAAAATATTCCCTTCAAGTTTTATTAGCTCTAGGTGTAGAAGGAAGGAACTCTTTCACCTGAGGAAAATTCCCTCTGCCCACATTTGACGGTTGTCTGCTGGTTTTAGTTTTGGGGATTTTTTTTCTAAAATATTTCAGAACCATCTCAATACTACATATATTTTCTTACTGTGAAATCACTTTATTATTATTATTAAAGCTTCTATTTATTCTCTATATCCCCAAAATGGACCAAACAAGCAAACAAGCAGAATATATATTTGTTTTTGTTTTTGTTTTTGTTTAGGTACTAAATAAAAAATTATCACCATTAAGGCTTGAATTCTCTTCCTCATAAAAAAAATCTTTCCATATGATGAGCACCCTGAAGCTGTAAGGATTAAAAACACAGACTGAGAAAACATCATCTCTTTTAATTATGGCTGAAGACCTGCAGGCAGCCGTAAACTGCAAGCCAAACAGAGTAATGTATGTCATTAAGGTCACATATATTAAATAAGAACTTTTCCTTTTTTTTTTTTAATCTTTTGTCCCCTAGCAGAGATACCCATATCCTTCACATTTTATGTTGCATGAAAAAAAAATTGGTTTTATTTGCACTTCTAGATTAAAAAAAAAGAGATGCATCTTGCTATTTTGATATACATACAAAATATGTAATAGTCCCTAGAGCATGAACAATATTGAGTGAACGTGACTCAACAATAAGACAATTCCCACAGAGACAGTAGAGAGCAGAACCGAAAGTTTTAGGATTGTATCAGTGTACCTGACAGAAAAGCTATGATTTTGCTGGCAGTGTTCAGTGAGTGGCTTGTGCTATAAGGTACAGACTCATCTGAAGAGACAGAATTTACAATTTAAAAAACTAGTGGCCAGAATTGGTGAAAAAAATTCTGATGGCATTTCTTTCTAATAGAAGATCTGAATTTTGTTAAGATCTGAAAATTTAAAATATCATAAATTTATGAAAAGTATTCCTAGAAGAAGTGAGCTATGTTATAACATGGGAAATTAAAACTGCCTTTTTTTGCTTTAGAATTTGAAAATTACCAAAGAACAAATTTGTAAAGTGTTTGAGGTGAAGAAGCAAGAGTATGCAATAAAACAAAACATTGCAGCATAAGTTCCTCCGTATAAGTGTTCAAAGCCAGATTGGATGGGGTTTTGAACAGCCTGGAATGGGAGATCCCTGACCATTACAGGGGGTTGTAATGTGATGATCTTTAAGGCCTTTTCATACCCAGAGCAGTCTATAAAATATTTCTAATATTAGATCTCACTCCTTAATTATAATCCTAATCTTAAGTAATTGAAAGGAGCTTAAAGATCATGATTCAGCTGAAACAATAGAAGACAAATTTGCTTTCCAAGGATACTTCATTATCTCTCTATTTTGAGGATTCTGCAGGTGATTCTTTAAAGGGAAGGATTTTTAAAACCTTGTCCTTAGTAATTCCTGAACAAGTAGCTCATTCTGTGGGTCCTTTCTTGATCTCTTCCCCTTTTTGCCCAAATTGTCAGATGCCTGTGAAGTATAGATCCTCACATTATGGGAAACATGTCTAACATTAGATGCTCAGAGTAATTTTGGACAGTACAATGTTCTACAGTAATTAGATTTCCTACATTAACTCTGTCCGTTAATTATGACATAATGAGCTATAGATTACTTTTTTGTTCTTTTTTCTTTGAGCTTCCATTTCACAAAATATGATCCTGTAAGCTCCCTCCCATTTCTATTCATCCTGTAAACATCAGACTGTAGAATGTCTCTTTTCAAATGCCTCTTTTCTATGGAATAAACAGGATGACATTTTCAATGATGAGCAGTAAACTGTAAATTTTTTTCCATTAAAATGACCAGAAAACAATCTGAGATCATTATAATATTCCAGAGTTGCAAAACTTTTATGGGACATGTTCTCTTAATATTATCTTTTTTACTAACACAAATTAAAACTTTACAACTGAGAGAATTTTATTTTACTATATTTATAATTACTGTGAGAAAAAGATCTTGTATGTCCATGTGAATGACCAAACCATTAACATTTCTGAAATGACAGATGAATAAAAAAGAAAAATTCATTAAATATAATAGGCATTAGAATTTGGAATGGAAAAATGTTTTAATTTGTGAGTATGCATCAAGTCAAAGATTAAATAAATACAATTATCATAAAATCATAGAATGGTTTGGGTTGGAAGGGGCTTTAAAGATCCTCTACTACCAATCTCACTGTCATGGCAGGGAAATTGAACAGCAGAGTGACTACATTTTATAAAACAAGCTCCCAGACAGATATCTCTAAATTCAGAGTTCTGTAAAGAACAAAGTAAGGAAAAAGTGAAGTACCTCTGAGTGTCTATTCAGGCCTATCTTTATTCTGAGAGAGAAGATACAGCAAGTCAGCCAGTGAGAAACACAGCCAAATGATTGGCTTAAAGCTAAAATTTGTAAAGGTCTAAAAGCTTTAAATGTCTGGAATGTACAGTTTTGCAACAAAAATCTACTCCAATATCTGGAGCCCAATTCCCCATGGTATATATCAGAGACAACTCTTCCAAAGAAGTGAGAAAGTTACGTTCTTCTCCCTAAAACACATCAGCAGGAGCATTCACTTTGTTCAACTTTGTGTCATAGTTCATAGTTTATCTTGACTTCTCTCTGGCTCTGTATTCCCTGTTTCCCTGAGCCTAGATAAGTAAGGTAACAGGACTCCATTCAAATTTTTCTTTTCTTTTACTTGCAAGCTAGCACATGAAAAAATGCACCCTAAAGAGTAAACAGGTCAGTGCAATCTCCCAGAATCCACAGATAACTTATGTTACCTAAAGACATTATTCATCTTCCAGACTGAGCACTAGAAAAGTCTGCTCAGCAATATTCTCACCAGGGACAGCTGCACAACCAGACATTTTTGCATTTCCACCGTCTGCAAGGCTGAGCCTGCAACCTGGTTGTTGATATATTTCCCAAATAAGCAGGAGCCCTGCCTTCAGTGAGCAATTTGGTCTTACTGCTCAGTCCAGTAGCTCTTGTTTTCTGTGCTGTTTCTGGCTGTGCTGGGTTCCTGTTGCGTAGATTGTGGATAACAAAACCTGGCAACACTCACAGAATAGCAATGGCCCCTGAGCCTGCCTCTTGAGATAAGCTGCTGAGAGAAAAGCTTGTGGGGTCAGAGGATGAGTGAGTAAGAAAGAACCTGGCACTGCGGTTTTGTGTTTAGGCAGAAAATTTGGGACAGAGCAGGGCAGGTTTCCAGTCAGGCATGTGTCTAAGTCCCATTAGACCTTAAGTGCCTTGTTCAATCCAAACCTTAATTAGAAACTGTCTTTACCAAATGTCAAAATGTTCCTTTTCCCTTCATAAAACATTAACAACCACTAGAGATGGAGAAAATGGGCTTCATAATTCCCCTCTGTCAACATATCATGACTCCAGTCCACATGATTTCCTCTGCACTGACTAGCAGGGGGACTTGCATGCAGAGCACAAATGAGGTAAACAGAGTCACTGGTTTTGTTTTGTTTTTTTTTTTTTTAATAACGCTGAACACTACTTCTGGTGGTGTTCTTCAGTAAGAAGCCTAAAATACTTGAAAAAGAAATGTTACTACGTGCATCAAACACAATAAAAATAACTAGTTCTCCTGAGACTCTCTCTGAATCTTATGAATTGCTTGTGGAAATAATATTAAGCACCTCTGCCTCTATAAACATGGCCTTATGTTAGAGCAATTTTACTGTAATAACAGTGTCAAGAAAAAACACTGTAATTTCTTAAAATAGATTTGTTGATATTAATGTTCTATTTTTTTTCTCAACATCACAGCCTTGAAGGCATCAGCAGAAGGAACTTACTCAAAAGGGTGTGTATTGCTCGAGGACTTCACTCAGGTGAAAACACCCCTCACATTAGACCTTGAATTGATCTAAATTGAAACAGCTCCTTTGAAATTATTTGCCCTGTCTAATTACCTGGCCCATATGGTTAATATTCCGAAGACCACCCTATAATGTGGGTTAACTCACCACCACCCTCACTGACTGTAACTGGAGCTGGAGCTGTTTGCTGCTCCAAGAAATACTGCTTTTTAAACTGCTTCATATGGAATAGCAAAGTACTGTACAAAATACAAATGAAAATTAGTGAATGCTTTTTGAAAATAACCCATTTCATTCAGTGACAACCTCCAGGGATAATTACTATTTAATGCAAAAGACAGGAATCTGTTTGACCATAGGATGAATAACATATTAAAATGTTTTTACTGTCTTAAATATGACAAATAGAGTATTCAAGAGAAAGATGCCCTTTACAGTAAGGTAGCACTGTTTCCCCTATATCTTTTGAGTCAGGGAAAAAGGAAGCTTTTAAGTCAGTTATAATATAAGACCTGCTAAATATAGATCTGAACACCTTTATTTATTTTTTTTTCAGAGCATAAATTTTTTGACCAACAATGGTGTTATAGACATCTTAAAATGACTTTGATAATTTGACCTTAATACAGTTCACAGCTGTTGCCTTTATAAAAGACAACGGGCGACCTGGTTCCAGGGGCAGCACGGCGGTCCGGCCCGTCCAGACCGCTCAGGCTATCGACAAAAGACGCTGGCACCAATGTGGTGGATGATCGAAAGCCTTTATTATCTTATCTCATGTGTTTAAATAGTCTTGGGGGTCTTTGCTACGTCAGAGGGGGGTTGTGGGGTCTCAAGGGTTAGTCGGGAGTGGAAAACTACTGGGACAGGTGTGGTCACATGCTTTGGAGTTAGTAGATAGCGTGAGGCAGGGAGAAGGGGGGAAGGGTCTCTCTTTCCGTCACATCCCGTGATCTTCCGTTCGCCTGTCCCTATCTACCACACACAGCTGAATTCACAAAAGTACTGGAGCAGACTTTATTTCTGTTTTATCTGGTGACTGAATGTCCTGTGTAGGACCAGTCCTAGCTCTCCCTAAATGGTCTGGAGCTCTCCTACCATTACCCTCAGGAGAGAGATCCAACAGTTCTGCATTTTTTTCTTGAAACTGCTCTTTTTCATCAAATACTGCCTGAAAAGGGTATCTGGGCTGTTTGTCCCTCAACAGGTGTTCTGACCACCACCAGGCACTGCAGAATGAACAGTAAAACAGACATACAAAGCAAAACAGCTCTGACAGGACAGACCAAGAACTTTCCTTAAACCTCTCCAGTTTATGGATTTGGGTCTGTTGGTAACAGCACTATGCAGGTCCTCTGTCTGAGCACAGAAGTGTTCGAAACAATCTTTCTTGTGTCCTCATAAAACCTTCCCAAGTGTCTGTGTGTCCCTCAATCTCTCCTAATGACTCTGTCCCATTTGCTATGAAATATTTAAATTCTAATTGAGTCAGAAACTTATGTAACTTCATTGTCACTTGAGATCATGAGGTTGACTTCACTCCCCGAAAAAAATGAGTAGAGGACTGGATTTCTCACTTTGTTATTAAAGTATCTCAAGAAGAACACCATGGACCATTACTAGCACATTAGAGTTCACTTTTTCTTCTCCTGATTTTTATTATAAATGTTTATCTATTAACTCTTGCACTTTCAGCTATACAAAATAATTTTCCTCATTCAAATATCACAGGTTTGGCAGGGAAAAAAAGCACTGATCCATGCATACATGGACTTTAGTTTTGGATGACATGAAATTTTTGGTTTATTGCTTTTGGCTTAGCACTGAAATGATAAAGTAATTTTTTTGTTATCCCACTGAGATTAGTCTTTTTAATTTAAGAAGACATACTTAATTTAAAAAAATACTATTCGATAGAATTTAATGTATTAAACCTTTTTTTCTGACCTTTGATTATTCAAAATGTTCTCAAAAGATGACTGGCTCCTTTGAGAGACACTTAAACCTTGAACTTGAAATCCACAGCTGGCTCTGGCTCTCCTCAGGCACTGTCAGTCACTTGTGAATGAAACAGGTCCTTGCTTGGCTTGTCCTCAGGCTATGGAAGAAACTCCAGCAGGATCCTTGGCCTGTCACAAGCATCACTACTCCCATTCGTAGCTGAAAGAACAAAACTTGTTGTCTCTGATGAGCAAATAAACCAAAGGAGAGAAGGAGGAAAAGGGAAAAGGCTACACAAACCTATTTCTCCTTGGGATAATATTAGAGTGAAACAAACCTCACATAAAAGCGTTGTGGCACTTACTGCACAACTGGAAGAGGCCCAGATGTCTGTGTCTTTGCATAACAATTGTAAAATTGTTCCTGGTTTGTTTGGAGAATGTATGTTACTAAAAATTCAAAATTATTTGATGTAACAGACCAGCCTGACAGCCTGATCTTATTTTTTGGCAACTTGCTATTTCATATGGTGCAAATAATCATAAAATCAAATGGCATCTACTTATAATTATATAGTAATAGCTTCTTTAACACTTGCCAGTTTTTCCATAATAGCATGTATAATTAGTACATAATCATCAGGCATAAATAATTAAAATTAAATTTAAATTAAAAATTTAAAAAATTAAAATAAAAAGCTAAACATGCAAATTCATATCTTCAGCCACCTGTGGAACTATTTGATAACAACATGGATGAATTTATATCAGTAACATGTAACCCTCTAGTTAGTTTATAGTAAATGTTATGTACTTACAGACTAATTATTTGCTTATTTGGACTCACTCTGCAAAATAATATCTTTCTGATGAAACACTGAAGGAGACTTCTGTAGATTTGGTGTTTGAAAATCATTCTTAGAGCTGTCAGGAGAAAGAAAACAAGATGTAATACGGTTATTGAAATTAGAAACTGTTCATCAGCTGCTACATATTTAGGGTGATGATAAAAGAGGAGACAGATAAAAATAAAAACTCAGTGCAAAGATTTATTGAAATCCTAAGAAAGTAAACAGGCACATCTCAATTTCCTCTGGATTCAGATAACAGGGAGCTCTGGGATGAGAAACAGCAAGTCAGAGTGTCAAGACAGTGTTTTGTTTCAGCTGTTTCTCTAAAGCATGGCTTTGCCTTTCTTTTTCCCTGTCCCTTACACCCACCTTTCACATTCACTTCCATTTCCTTTCATTCTCTTTCCTCCCTTGACCTTCTTTTTTTCTTCTTCCCTTTGCTCCTCCCTTTCCTTTTAGCTTTCCCCTTCCCTTTCCCTTTGTCTTACCATTACCTTTACCTTTCTCTTTTACCTTTTTCTCTTCTTCAATGAATCACATAAATTAAAAGAATTCTATTTGATAAACAGAAAAATCTCTGACTGGCATGAAATGCATGAGCCACTGGATCTCAGGAGAAGAAAGCCCTGGATGAAAAGAGTTACTCAAAAATTGCATATTTTAGATTACAGTGAATATTGAATAAGTGAGTTGGTACACTGCATTCCAGGAGGACAGTTTTGTAACTACTTTAAAACTGTGATATAAATATAGTTCTAAAACATCCCTAAGATGATTTTCTCTTTTTTTTTTTTTTTTTTAAGAATTTTTCTGAGGTATTTACAGAGGATACAACATGAATTAAACCACTCTTTAGCATGTTTGCCATGATGTGGGTCCATCTAGAGTACAAGTGCAGCCTGGGAGGAAAATGGATTGAGAGCACTCCCAGGGAGGAGTACTGGAAGGTGTTGGTTGATGAGAAGCTCAACATGACCCATCAATGTGCACTTGCAACCCAGAAGGTCAAACCTGTCCTGAGCTGCATCCAAAGCCCCGTGGGCAGCAGGTGAGAGAGGGGGTTCTGTTCTTCTGCCCTGGTGAGGCCCCACCTGCAGTGCTGTGTCCAGCTCTGCGGTCCCAGCACAGGAAGGACATGGAACTGTTGGAGTGACTCTAGAAAAGGCCACAAAGGTGATCAGAGGGCTGGAGAACCTCTCCTGTGACAATCCGAGAGTTGGAACTTTTCAGCCTGGAAAAGAGAATGCTCCAGTGAAGCCTTATGATACCTTCAACGCCTAAAAGGACTGCAAGAAAGCTGGAGAGGGACTTTTTACAAGGGCATGGAGTGATAAGACAAGGGAGAAAGGTTTTAAGCTGAAAGATACTAGGTTTAGATTAGATATGAGGAATTCTCTACGGTGAGGGTAGTGAGGCACTGGAACAAGTTTCCCAGAGAAGCTGTGGCTGTCCCATCCCCAGAAGTGTTCAGGGCCAGGTTGGATGGGGCTTTGAGAAACCTGGTCAGAAAATAAAAGGTGTCCCTGCCCATGGCACGGGGATTGGCACTGCATTATCTAGGAGGTCTTTTCCCATCCAAATCTGTCCTTGGTTTTTTGATTCTATGATAAATATTTGTAAATTTGCACTTTATGACTTTTACTATTAGGATCTGAATACTACACATCATTTAAGAGACGAAAATATCATCTCAGTCTGGTGAAAACCCATTGAAGACATGCTATTTAACCTGGAACTGATCCATATGGTGAAACTTGTGATATTTCAACATTCCTTTAACATCTAATGACTGGTTTGCCAGATAATTTTCCTTCTTTCTCATAAGAAATTGAACAGATAAAACAAGAAATATAAACTAAGTAGGATGGATAAAATGTTAATGTCAAATAGAAAATTCTGAAGTAGAACAAAAACTGGAATACAGTTTGGAAGCTAATTAATAATTCTTCAAGTTGACTCCAGAATCTGATGTGCCTGTGAATTGGTGTTATGAATTAGATTCAGGCTCCCTGGAGAGGTGAAATGATTTCTTGGTAGGGAGAATTTTGTGTCTAGAGCTAGGCTTTATGCTGGAAGATTAAGAAAATTAAAGAGAAATATGAAATAAACCACTTTTGGAATAGGAATCACTGTGAAAAAGTGTCTTTTTCTCCTATTTCATGGAAACTGAAGGGCTGGGGCTGGAAGGCACCTCTGGAAATCATGTGGTTGAAATCACATGCCCAAAGAGGGATCTGCTGGTGCAGGTTGCCCACATCTGCTTGGGTTTTTAATATCTCAAAATATAAAGACTCTGCAACCTCTTTGAGCAACCCCTGCTCTTTCTTGCTTTCTTTCACTCCCCTGATCAGATTCAGCTCCAGGTGTGTTTTGGATTTTCCAAACCCACCCCTATCTCATCCTTGGGATATTTTTTTCCCAGTTTCCTCCTCTCCAGATGCTGAGCTCAACCATGTAATGGTCATTGTTTGCAAGTATAAGGTCAGGCAGTGTTTCTTCTCTCATCAGTTCCTCGATCATGTGTACTAAGAAGTTTTCAATCTCCAAGAAAATTTCTGGGTTTATTGTGCTCTGCTGTTTTGGTCTACCCACAGATAGTGGAGGAGTCAAATCTCCCAGAGCCTAAACGTGTGAGACTTCTTCCAGTCACAGCACAAAATATATTAGATTGTACGGTGCATAATATTGACATGAGATATGAAATAATTGAGATATTTTTGTTAATTCATAATTGTTATTATTGGGTTTTATTACAACAAACAGACAAAAAAATCAGAATTTCAGTTCTGATCTTGTAATTAAATTTCTACATAGCTGCAGAATTTTATTTTGAAAATTTTTTTACACTATAATATACAGTCATAAATAATATAATTTTTATATAATGGAAATTCCACTTTTCCATTTTTATAATAATGGAAAAGTGTTCTATAGTGTGGGTGATGGTATAAGAAACCAATATGAAACATTTTCTTTCATTTAATATTACTAAAGAAAAATATTCTTATAGAATGGTTTGGATTTCATTAAATATGAGCTTTTGAGGAAAAAAAAATTAGTTGAAAAGAAAAATTCCATTTTTATTCGGTAACAATTATGCAGAAGTTTAATTACTGGTGACCGACACTGTCATTTTATTACTTCACAGTGGTCAGGTAATTGTGCTCCACTGAGTGAAAAATACAGTTAAGATAAGGAACAGAAAAGCAGAAGACAAGCAATTTCATGTTCCTGTGTGGTACTCCCAGACTGCATCAATGGACACGGTATGAATGTCAAACAGGGGCTGGTGTGTTCCATCCTAGGCTGCACACAGACACTCGCTCCATGTTGTTACATTTCATGGCATGCCCTGGAATTTTCTGACTCTTGGAGAAGACACAGTCAAATCAGCCCTTCTTTGGGTCTGCTCTAAAATTCTTCTTTCAAAAACAGCCCTGCATGCAACACTGAAATTTGTTTGTGTTTGTCTCCAATAAATAAGGGCTAGGGCAAATAAATGCTGAGGTCAAAGTATTGCTTAGGGAGAAATCTTTTCTGGGAAAGAAAAAAAAAGATATTTCTTTTTCTATCATCCTAATATTTATCTGAAACAGGTCTTATGACTTCAGGTGAAATCTTCCTTCAGATCCAACACAAAAGCTCTTTGTCCTCGGTCTTTGCTGAGCTAACACCAAGACACATTATCTATAAATTTCAGAATGTCCAAACCAATCACACCTGAAACGAGGACTCTTGACAAGTCAAATTTCATTTCTAAATGTATAATTTGTGAAAACCATTTATGTTAAAATGCAATTAAATAAGAAACTAGACTTTTTTCTTTCTAGAGAGTGAGATATTTAGGTCCTATAACAGTCTCACACTGATTTTCACATCTCAACACATTAGAAAAGCCTGAAAAAATATCTTACTGATGGCTTGCTTCCCAAGCTTACCCAGAACTAGACTACTGAATAATTAGGAAAAAAAAAATGTTAAGGATATGGGGGATGAAGAGGTAGGCAAGAGCTTCTTCAAGTAAGGATGTTCAAAAAGAATATGAATTAATTATGAAACATTACAGAGATTTCTGATTATGTTTTAAAATTAGCTTATCACTGTATTAAACATTGAGTAGACAAGAATGAAATGTCAGTCTTCCTCAGATGAGTTTTTTACACACCAGGCTTTAGAGTTTGACCTGTAAGTCCTTGAAAATTTGCACAAATCTGGCTTTGCTATGGCCCAGGTTGAACAAGAGGCTCAAAAGGGATGCAAGTCTCAGTTTGTCTTAGAGTATCACTCTGAAAATTGCTGGCAGAGGTCAGGTATCCATGAATCACTGAACAGAGAAGATTTCTTGGTATTTATTCCAAGTAATGCATCACAATCTTCAGTAAAGGTCCAACAAAGAGAAGCCATAACAAGCCAAACAGGTCTGAAATATTATAATTTCATTGAGCTGTCTGGGTTGCTCTCCTGTGCTTGCTCTTGAATGTTCTTCTGTGGCAGCACAAATAGATAAAACCATGAAAGTTAAAATTTTGCTGTCTAGGCAGGACTGCTTTTAGGGAGAAGATATAAATCCAAAGCTAACAGCATCTTTAGTTTTTCAGCCTCCTTAATTTAACATTTATCATACTATTAACCATTTTGTTCACAAGTCATTCCCTATCCACACAAGATTTGCTTTCCCAGAGACATATCTTTTATTTCTAAAAATTAAGATCTTGTTTGTGGTTAAAAATAAACAGTAACTGTCCAAAAAGGAAAAAAAAAAATCTTTTTTATAATGAATCATCTATGATACTATGAAAACAAAGAGAGGAAGAAAACAACACAAGGATAAGCTTTCACATATCATTTTTATGAAGGGGAAAAAAAAAAAAATCAAAATTCACACCACTGAGTTAAAAGGCTGCCAGCTCATTTAAACTTCCAATATCTTAGATCAGCTCTGCACAGGAATCACAGTAGAGTTGCAGGCTGTTATTTTGCTCCATCTTTAAATGTTATTTAAAGCTGCCTATGACTGGAGCTCCAACTCTCAGAGATTTAAAAGAAGGAGCATGAAACAGCTGTTCATTCTTCCATTTCCAAGAAACACATTTTCAGATGATCCATGCTTTCATTTAAAGTTGAAAGGCCCAGAATAAATATGCCTTGTAGGCTAACCAAAAGTTAATTTGCTATCAGTTGCCAAGGCAGCCACTTGCCAATGCTCCCAGTTTTAGCAAAATGCTGGGCAGAAACTGTAGCAAAAGGGGGAAGCAGGATTCATGAATAGCATTACCTCAGAGAAAAGCACCATTTCTAAACAGACTTTGCTTCTAATCCATCAATAAGGAACTGAGTTCTAAAAACACCTTGGAATTACATTTATATGCAATTGTGTGGAACAAATCTAATTATACTCACAATTATAACACTTATTTACAGCAGAGACAAACTGCTAAAATGCATAATGTAAATCATAGCAAAAAGAGTGAGAAAAAAATTCAAAGACTACAGGAAAAACATTTTATCTGAAGTTAAAATGCAAGGATAGAAGAAAACACAGAATTTCAAAACATTGTTTAGAAGGCGGCTCTTTCGGGTGGCTTTTTTTTTTTTTTTTTTTTTTATTTTCAAGTTTTGAAAATTATTTTCTTTAGTGAAAACAAAACTTCTCTAGATATTTGTGCGGAGGGATTATACCACTGAAGGAATAATTATACCACACATTTGGATAAACAGACCACAAGAAATTGAGCGAGGTCTGTCCAGTCTCTGGTCAGGAGCACATGGCCAGGAGGCATCACAGAAAGGAGTTAACACAGACCTTGCCATGCTGGAAGGACACACAAGGCTCTGTCCAAGAATGTCAGCCTAAAGGCTGATCTAAACTACTGCTGCTGACTTTGTACTTAAAGAGATGGAAAGAGTTCGCTCCAAAGGCACCTTGCTTACTTTAGGCATCTGTTACAGGAGGCAATTATTATTTTAAAAATATTTCTGTAACCTCATTAAGGAATTTGCCCATGGAATTTGCTAACACTGAAAGCTTAAATTGTAAGTACCTATGATAAATCAATTAAACTTGTATCCTTTGCATGCACTGAGGAGCCAATCTATTGAGAAATGAAGTTTCAGAACATGAGGCAGAATACCTGGCTGATCTCAGATTTAAGTCATTTGGTGGAGTCCTTCCAAAGACATATTTAACCATTCATATTTTCCTAAAGTTTCTTACCACCAGTACCTTTTACAGTAATATATCTGCAGTATTTTGGAAAGCTCTTAGGAAGGTCACAGGGGAGAAACAATTAATTTCTTTTATGACCTTGATACCATGGAAAGTCCTGTTTTATGAGTAGTGCCTATGACTTGTCTAACCTTCCTAAATATTTGTGCACAGAGGGGCATGAGGGGAACTCTTGCTTGCCATAGAAAATAATCTTTTCATATCCTGATGGCCAATATATGCCTCAATGAAAATCCCAAAACACAGGGAATTATCTCTGACAAAAACCCCTAATCCAGGAGTTCTTTCATCTATTGTAGAAAGCCACTTAAACCTGACAGGGTGCCTGCAGCACACCAACCAAACATGGTTTACAATTAGTTGTTGATTTCCACAGTGGTTTCCTGGGTGCTGAATCCATAAACCCATCATCTTATGTGCTACCTAAGACAACCTTGAGGTCCCAAAGTAACCCCACATGCTGTGGCAGCTGGCAGTCCCTGAATGGGAGGGAGAAATCCATGTCACTGCTCCAAAACCAAGTCTATCCAACAGTACAGATCAGGACCAGAGACACCTGCACTAGTGTAGTGTGATGCATTGTGGCAGTGTAATATTGTGTAGTGTAGATATTTTAATTTTTGCCTATGCTGGCCATTCACTGCTTGAAAACCTTTCCCACTTCCCCCGTAATCTTGGATTCATACAGAACATTTTGTTTCTGTCAAAGACACAGAAAAAGACATCAAGAGTGTACTTTACAGTTTTTCTTTTGTGATGTATGTTTTCAGGAATAAGTATGCACTTTGCAATGCTGATGAGAAAACACTTGAACCACTGAGAGAAATAGGGTAGACCTAACTGATTATTCAGTGTAAATAAAGGTAGCACATCCTGAATCTGTACAAGTCTCTTTCAGACTAATAAACGACTTGCAGTAGAATTGAGAGTAAAGAAAAAGAGATGGGATGTTGCATGGGCAACTGAATTTAGGCTCGTGGTGTGTATCTGGATGAGCATGAGATGTCATGACCTGGTGACTACAAAAGCATGAGGTTCTCTGGGTATAAATGAGGAAGTCAGCTCCAGAAATTCTATTGAAGGTAAAAACAGTTATCAACCCTGGCAAGTGATGGTGCATTCAGCTTCACATGAACACAGCTAGATTATCTACTTCCTCCAAGACAATGTCATCCCTCCTTTGGTGGAATGATCTTATAGAGATCCATGACATGGATCTTACAGAGATCATGGTATGTGACTGATTCTGGCAGTACAGCCATCACTAACACAAAACACTGACTCCCAGTGTGCTTGAAGTGAACCTGAAATAAGAATATATTGTTGAAGTTACGCCTGGCTCTTAGTCCAGTTCTCCAGATGGTTTAAGTCCATGAAGTTGAAGCAGAAGTTGAATTTATAAAATAAAACTGAATGGAAAGCACCAAAATAGTTGGATGCAAACCTGAGATGGATATTGAGCATATTTTACACAGATTCTATTCTATTTCAAATGTTACAGCTTCCAAATACCTATAAATGGGCAATTATGAAAGAGAGAAAAGAATGATAGTTTATGTATAAGCGTTCAGAACAATGATAGACCATTAATTGAAGTGCTAATTACCTTTCATAAATGTTTTATGGGCAGATAGCTTCAAATCTACTGCTATGAGCAACACTCAGAGCATTATTTCCATCAAAGCTTTTGGGCTGAATTGCACTATTGTTTTTAGGTGCTCTATCTCCCTTCAGACAGCCTGCACATTTAGATACTTGTTTCCATGAAGCAATCTCTCATTTTTATCTTTTATTTACTTCTCCACAATGCAGAAACTCTTTCTCTCCTCTGCCATTCATATTTTTTGAGAGTTTACTCTGTAGAGCTGCTGTGATGTAGAAGTTTAGCTGGATGAGAAGAAGCAGCCCTGGATGAAAATTTCAGAAAAACATAAAAAAATCTAAAAAGAGTGAAGTGTTTGCCAGGATTCCAGGGAGGTTCCAGGACTCATACAATGAAGGCAAGACATCTGTGAAGGTAATCACAATTCTTCATGAGAATAAAGATAGGAGACTCAAAACTGAAATAAATGTCTTCCCTGAAAATGAAAGAAAATATGACCATGATTAGTATTATTTACAAAATCAAGTTAATCATAGAAAGATAATTTATTTGAAAGCTTAGAGATTATTTTTTAACTTTGTATACTTCTTTATTGATATAAATGAATGCTACATATTTATTGTAAATGAATTTACACTTTTCACTGGTTCATTTTTTCTCTTGTCTCTGCTGCCACACATTGCAGTCTTTGAGACTAAAATTTTGGCAAGTGGTGATTTTTGCCTCCTATTACCTTTTTTGGTGGTCTTTGTCCAAAAGGCCTTTGATTTGAATGCAATTTTCGCTCATATGAAATCAGTTTTTCAAAAACATCAAGATGGACAGCTGCTTAGGACCTCTTATTTGCATATGAGGTTTTCTGTGCATATACATGCAAATGAGAGTGTGCATATGTTTGGTAGTGTGACTCTGTTATGAAGTTCTATCATTGACTGGATTTTCATTTTAATTATCAACAATTACTTGATATTTGGAGTAATCATATAAAAGTATTGCTTATGTTTTGATGTGCTGACATTAGAGACTACAAATATGGTGATTTTGGGAAGCTTTGTGTCTTAAGGACTGGTCCAAGAAATGTAACAGTTTTACAGAGGAATAGTTATCAGAAGTTGGTTGTTGATAAATATCCAAGGGCATGCACAGGACAAAGACTTATTTTGATTGATAGAAATTGATAGAGGAACTAACCAGGGTATTGGTGACATCTGACTGAGAAAATAGCTGTGGGATTAATTCTTTCTCATCACAGTGTTTATTCAAGTGGAGGTTGCATGCACATCTCCTAAAGAGGCTTCACTGTTGTTAGAGTTAATAAGTGGCTTATTTCAAGAATGCTCATCAGAAATCCTGGGGAAGGCCCTGATATGGACTATCAGCACAGTGCTGTGCTGTTTACCCAAAGCCATCTGGAAGAGAACAGTGAGATAAAGATACTGGCATTATTTCCTTAGATTGAGTGAGTTGTCAGTGCTGGTAAGAGACACACACCATACACACCCCATAAGTTATAAATGTGTTTTACAGGCCCAGTGCCAAGTGTTGGAGATCCCAGGGCCCACCGAACAAAAGAAGTTACCAAGGAAGAACCTGAGGCTGGCCTAACAATCAATAGGTTTCATCTGCCTTGGGCGTAATTTATTGATAAAATAAGACAGACTGAGAGAGTTGTAAAGGCTTGCAACAAGTAGGAAGGCAACAGAAGTGTAAAAGAAACAAAGTGGAAAAAAAATATGCAATTAGTACTTAAAATGACAAAATCCAAGTGATGATGAGGGTCTCTTGCCTAAATTGCAAATTTGACTTTAGGGAAGAGAAGAAAATAGAATAAGAGTTTTCATTGTTTTAATTGGAATTATGAGGAAAAATTCCAGCATAGTGGTTGTTTCTGCAGACTGATATTGTTCTGTATTTATGATGGAGGTTCTCACTTCCTGACCAGGGAATTTAAGGTAAATCTAAGAATGGATCAAGTAGATTCTGATTTATTGAATGATTTCCTAATAGGAGTAGGGGGAGAGAAGGGAGGATAAACCAGCAAAATTAGATTTTTATCTTTGAAAAGTGAGTTATCCATTGTAGAATATTTCAAATTATCAACCAGTCCCACAAGGTGTTGTGCACACAGAGGTTATGCTTGGGTGTTACTTGAGTGCAGCACAGATAACTGTGCCTGTCCCAGTGGGTTTCACATTTATTCCCTTGGCCTTTATTAATCTGCCTAAAGAAGCAGCAAATCCAAGGATCCTTTCACTGGCATCAGTGAGCTCTGACAATACCCCAGGGCTGTCTGGGTTCTAAACTGGTTCACACAGTTGATTCCTGAGTCTGCCTAAGGTTGCCAGTAAGCAAGGAATGTATTCTATGCAGACTGCAGAAGAAAGGATCTCTCCAGTCAAAAGACATCTGGACAGAACTCCTGAAGTCAGCTATCCAGACACTGTTGAATCAAGTACAACTGAAGTGCTGAACAATCTCCTGACAACATGAGCCTGGTATGCACAAATATCCCCAGAAGAGTAGCACGTGTACAGGGTCAGATTCCAGATTGTGGCTCCACTCTCCCCAAGGAAATATCTTAATGGCCACAGGCTCTGATGAGCTGGTGCTCACACAGCAGGAGGGGAAAGAAAAGGAGAGGAAAAAAGCACCATGGATCAAGCACCTCATTGGTATCAGGAGGCAGGCAGAGCCAGCACGTGACATTATATCAGAGTTCTGCTTTCACAAATTGTTTTGCTAATTATTAGTCAAACTAAAATAACAATTCTGTGAGTTTTTCCATACTGCCCCTCCCTCATTCCTCCTCTCATGGTACAGCTTCTATTGTGTCTCTCCAGTCTCTTACTGAGATAAATGGGAAAAGCTGACCCTGCTGTAGGAAATTAAAACGCAGGGAAATGTTAGAGAAAAGGATTACAGACAAATAATTCTCTGCTGTGTCAGGTTCCACAGGAGAGGGAAATATGCACGTGTGGGAGAGAAAAGAATATGAGACTAAGGCAGAAGAGAATCATAGATTCAGAGGCTAAAAACCCTTATGGTAATTATCCAGTCTGACCCTTGTAACACAGGTGATAAAATTGTACCCAATACTTAGCTCCCAAAGCAAACTCAAGAGCTTGCAGTTGACCTGCCAGAGATAGCTGGACAATCTTTTAGAGGTAGAATCTGTCCTGAAAAGGTTGGATGGAGGGAGAACTGCCCTCACCTCTATGAGTGGTGTGTGCTCCCACCACCACCTTTGTCCATAACCATGGGTGGGGGTTGTGGTGGCTGCACCCAGCTTACTCTGGATTTTGGGGGACAGATGGTGACATGGTAGCCAAGGGCTGTCTGGAATGGTGACCCAAATCACTTGCTGGTGTGCAAATACACTTTATGACAATCAACTCGTGTTCTAAACAGTGGAGAGCTCAGGGCCCACTGAGCTCCCCTGCAGGACACTGGGCTGCACACCAAGACCTCCCCTCAAGTGGTGACACCTTTCTGGGTTTCTCCTCAAGGCTGAGAGATTCCCTGCTGCACCTGGACTCCTTTCAAAGAAAAGGGTTCAGAAGGCAAGGGGTTTCTTTTGGATCGTAGTGGGAGGGTCCCCCTGACAACCTCACCGGACCCCATCTTCTATTCAGTAAAGAATGAAGTGTACCCTGATGTCAAATCTTGTTAAACCAACGTGGCATTTACCATTGAATTTGTTAACTCACTGGTTTATATCAGTAAAGTGTATTGTTGCTTCTCTCTTATGAGTGAAGTGCATGACACCCTCTGTGACAACCTCATAATTAAAGAAAGGGAAGGCAGAAAAACAGAACAAGGAAGAGAAATGGCCCTGCAGTGCAGGAGCATTGAGGAATCTCCACCCAAACTGGATTAGTATGATTTGAAAAGAGTGATTTGAAACCCAATTCCTCTCAGTGAAAGGATAACAGGCACCGGGAAAATTGAAATACAGTAAGTTATTTAAGGAAACATATTTTTACTGTGAGGATGGTTGAACACTAGAGCTGTTCAGCCAAGAGAGGCTGTGGAGCCTTGCATCCTTTTTATATTCAAAGCCACACTGTACATTGTCACAAACAACCTGTTTTAATTGTCACTGCTTTGAACAGAGGATTAGACTGGAGAATCTCCAGAAGTCCCTTCTCATTTTAATAATTTTATGGTTCTTTGCGTGAAAGTCATGGTCTGTAAATATATCTGACTATTGTTTATTTAGCATAAAAGCAAAGAGATGGAGAAAAATAATGAATCACATCTAGACACAGTAACTGTCCCAGTCAGGAGATATCAGGGTCTCAGATCACAGCTCAAAAGACTTTACTGGGTTTTTTAGCAAGGTTTTGATAGTGTAGGGCTACATGTGTGGATTTTGTGAGAAGACACGAAGATCTGCCCCCAATATCAGAGAGAATCAGTTTCAATCAGCTCTGACAGACCTGTCACAGATCATCACCCATTACATTAATCTTTCCTGAGTGTCTTGACCACTTGATTGAGGGTATTTGAGTGTTTTGAGTATTTATTTGGTGATTTTCCTGTCCTTATATTCACCCATAAGATTTTTGGTCTTGTCTTGCCCCCTGTCCTGCTGAGGAGTGGGAGTGAGGGAACAATTTGGTGGACACTTGGAAGTCAGCTGAGGTTGACTTCATGACAGGGATTATTGAGGGAACCTCCAAAGCAACAAGAGGATGCAACCAGAACCCCAGTGGTAGAAGTATTGAACAAATGCAAAGAGGCTTTTTTTGAGCTCTTCAAAATATTTGCAAGTAAAGAAGATGTAAGATCTAATTAACCCATTTTGGGGGTGCTCACCAGAGCACAACCTATTTTCTTCTAATCTATGTTGTACCAGCACATATGTAGCACAATGGAGAGCTACAAAGATATATTAAAACTAGCTCTGCAACATGGAAACTATGTTTTTTACCCAAAACTTTTATCAATCATATGTATTCTAGGCTGACTCAGTTCAGTAAAAGAGGCTGCAACCCCTTCTTGTGGGATTTCTTGGTAAGAGGCCTGTTCTTGTTGCCTCAGTGACTGTTTGCAATCACCCACACAAGCATCATATTGCCACATACCTAATCTGTACACATACTACCCACCCTCATATTTAATGTTTTTTTAAGGAAGAAACCACATAAATATGTTATATTCCCCCACTAAAGATCACTTGCTGTTTCTGGGGCTTGTAGAACAGAGCAGCCAGCAACAGTTTTGTCCCTGCAGTGCAAAGGGAACAGAACAGATTAAGTGTTGCATGTTCCTCCTGTATTCATTTTTTCCTCTCTTGATGGACAGTTGGAACCGAAGCACATTTCTTTATGCAGTTTTTGTTTAGACAAAAAGTTGTTTAACTGCTGACCTTGTTTCTTTGCTTCAGGAAGATCCCATTTCATTGTGTATGGTTCTTCAGAACAAAGGTTTTTTTTATTCAGCAAAACAGCAGAGTGGTCTCCTACTAAAGTCCAAGCCATTAAATTCTTCTACCTGTGACCTTCAGGTTGAAGCTCCTTTTTTTCATTATTCACTTTCTTTGTAAATCTTATGCTTTTACCTATGCTGAAACAAGGTTATTTCAAGGCTGGCATTTCTTACCCTGGTTGTCAGAGTTGGACTCAATGGGTTGGTTATAATTCAGTTCTCCTGCTTTCTAAAGAAGTGGTTCAGTCACTATGCTGTGAACATATGCACACAGGGATTTTTTTTTAAATGTTGTTTATTCTCTAGATCTAGCACAGTGGTTTTCAAAGTTTGAATTGTGGAATTCCATGCCTTATAACCTGTAAGAGCTTACAACTACATTTAACAGCTTTTTCATCAGCATGTAAAAACAATGAGTTTTCCTCTGCCAAAACACATTTTTCTGGGACACATACCCACTGTCTAGACATTGTGATTTTCTTTAATTCAGCCCTGAAAATGACATTTTAAATAAGATGTAGAATATTGTACTGCTTAAAAACTATGCAACATCAGACTTTGATGCCTCACAGAAAGAGTTGCAGCTTTTAAAAAACTTCAGTTGGGGCTCTAGAGCAACCACATCCTTTGTGATTTTCCCTGCTTCCCAGGACAGTCTCAGAACTGAACTGGCTTGGTTGCCTTCTTTGCTTACATCCCAGGGAGACCTTGTAAAATGAAAGTGATTTCACAAGGTAAGATTACATCCTGTGCTTTTCAAATTGTATGAATGGTCTTAATTTGGTCATTTTACAAGAAAATAATTTCATTTCTAAGAAGGAGGGGAAAAAAAGCTTTTAAGACAAACAAATCAGAGGCCAGGATAAAGAATTACTTTTCTTCATACAGAAAAAAATGTTCTTTATACTTTAATTCATCTTTTTTTTTTAAATAAGACAGAGAGAGAAAGAAGGATTCACTTTTGTATGATGTCATGTTGGCTTTGTTTTTCATTAGAGTATCTTCAGGGACAGCTTCACCTACTAATGAGGATTAAGTAGCATAAGGGATGTCTGTGCAAAGCATTTATTTCTCTCTATCTCTTGGATGCCCATAGCAATTAATAGTCATCCAGAAGTTCTCAGATGCCATGTAATTACTTTCCCAAAATTCATGAGACTTGGTTCAGCCCTCTCTGATGCCTGTATTTTCTATACTTATAACCCTGAATACAGGGATGACCCCTAAGGTTGTGAAAGGCTCCTTTTCCCCATGTGCTATAGTGAATTCCCTACCACCTGTAGCCTAATTGAAATGTCAGACAGAAAGCAAATCTGGGGAAGCAGCTGCACAAATTATGAAAGCACAGAAAATCTTTGTATAGGTGCTGTGAATACTAAATTTTGAACAGCTCTTACCTTTGTTTATAACACACAAGGAACTAGATCTAAATAACATAAAACCTGGTCTAGTGGAAAGATGTCCCTTGTCCATGGAAGGGGGTGGGAACTGGAGGACTTTTAAGGGCTGTTCCAACCCAAGACAATTAATGATTCTCTGAACATCTAGGCACCAACTCAGGCTGAAAAAAAGCAATGAAAACCTAATTTAAGACTTCCACAATACCATCAGCTCAAATCTGCTACCCAGAGCATTTCTGAAGGTACTTTGTTAGATGATTATATAAATTATCTGATTGTTTTCTCAAAATGAAAATATTATAAACTTGGAAAAGTGTTTTGTGTTATGGTTGGTTTTGTTTGTTTGTTTGTTTTTGTTTTAATTTTATATGTTCCTCTTCTTAGCAGAACTCATTTAAACTTCTCAAAAACAGTTTGTTTGGCAGCAGTGCAATAAAGGGAACACCTGAGCCCATTACAAGAGAATCAGTGTTAACACATTCAAAGAAACTAAGAGAAAATCACTCAGAACAAATAAAACCAGATTTTTTTCTTTTTTTTTTTCTTCACTCTAGAGTTACCTGTCTTTGTGGTTCAGACTAATAGCTTGTCTGACACGCATGCCCCTCTTGCATAGGGTAAAGGCAAGTGATGATATTTGAAAAACAGCAGGGGAAAAAATGAGCATGTAAGAGGTAAATATAAATCTGACTCAGAGGTAAAGATCAGACTGCATTTGCCTTCAAAGGCCCAGACAAAAATCTAATATGAGGGCTTTTCTAACGCTATCTTATCATATGAACAAATTTCTGCTTTCACCTTTCAAAAAAAATTTATGGTGTAGCTGTGTGCCTTCCCATAAAGTTCATGAGTGCCACGCATTTCAAACCCACAAGTCGGCTGCTTTGCGAATTTTAGCTTGAATCTCTCCTTTAGATCAGAGCAGGTGTCTGCAGAAACAACCCCCAGCTTTGCAGCTCAATTGCCTTAAATAAAGCTGATAAATCCATAAGGGGGGCAGACTGCTAAGTACTTATTTACCAACCTC
The DNA here is from genome assembly GCF_048771995.1 of Taeniopygia guttata. Taxonomy (NCBI): domain Eukaryota; kingdom Metazoa; phylum Chordata; class Aves; order Passeriformes; family Estrildidae; genus Taeniopygia; species Taeniopygia guttata. The sequence goes on along the minus strand of NC_133026.1, from coordinate 145,379,495 downwards.
TCTGCTGATTGAATTAACAACAAGCCCACAATTTCATAAACAACAGTAAGTTAGTCTACATAGCATTACAGTTTTCCAATAAGCAGAGCAGTGACATAATAAAACAGCAAAATAGCAAAATAACATTTTATTTGCTCAAAATGCAGAACAGTGACTTCCACATTTCTCTTCATATGAAATAAAATTTAAGGGAAAAAAACACCTCACACTTTAAAATATTTCAGGAATGTTCAAAGATATCAGGAAGTAAATAAATTCTCCTGAGCATTTGGTTTTATAGAGCTCAATCATCCACAAGTACAACATATATAAGATGTAAAGCCATAATTAAGCTTTCTGATGTAGCATACCATTTCCCAAATATTCTTTAAATACAACCATTAAAATTTCCTCAGACATAACCACCAAAATCCCAGTAATCATATAGTTAGTATTTCAAATATTCTATGAACCTGATTTCATTAGTGTTGATCTTTCAGAAAGAAACAACAATTTTTCTTTCACCCCTCACTATACCTGGACAACATCTCCCTGGGAAAGGACTTTTGTCTTTGAAAAATGTAGCCATTTATTTTAACTGCATAGGTGGAAGCAGCACCCATATTGAGTTTTACTTAAGAACAAGTGATTATTTGTCTCTTAATAACTTCTTGTTTGACTTCTCTGAAATGTGTTAAAGATTTAAACTCCTGCTTTCCCTATTCTCTTCCTATTTCCTGTCCTTATAATGATGAACAAGGAGTGTTTAACCTGTACAGTAGAATAAAATTTAGGAATGCATACTTCCAGGCTTTGCAATAATTATGTGATGAGCTGGCTTATGTACAAACAGCAAGACTTGTGCCTGTGTATTTACTGGTGCTTGGGAGGTAACTGCCCCAGTCTTTGACTGAATATTACTGTGGTAATTTTGAGAACTCTTCTGAAATAAACTGTAAACATTTAACTGAAACAAATCCACTTGGTAAGCTGAGAGAAATATACTTCAGAAATACCTTCAAAATGCTTTTTTGACATCAGATTTTTGTCATGCAACCATCACCCATAACAAAATAAGTAGGGTGTTTTGTTTATGCATTTATCTTTCTCCAAAACTTTGTAATTCAGTTTCCTTCCTGACAGGGCCAGTAGTTATTTCTGGAGTCAAATGATTACTTTCCAGTTCTATGTCTTTATAATAAGCTGATGACCAAAAATATCTTCTTGAAATTGTATTAATCTTTGCACTAATGATATAATTTCATTACTACCTTTTCCCCATAGGAGACAGCAATTCTTTAAAGGCAGCTTCAGTTTCCTGAATTAGAATGGCCTGAATTGCTCTTTGGTTATTTAATGTAACCATCTCTAAAGTTTGCAATTATTTGGCAAATGGAATTTTGTTTCTGAAGCTGTTAGCTGTTCAGGGAAAGACATCAAATGGAGAAACAGCAATAACTTGGCCCTTAAATATTTTCCTCTGCATGAGTAGATTCAGGTCATATAATCACTTTTAAAATTAAGTACAGCATCATTTATGTATTCTGGTTCCTCTCATCAATGAAGTGGCTATTTTTGTCCTAAGTAGCTTTACCAGTAGTTTATGATATAAAAGGAATATTATTTTTTCCCCTGAAGAGATACAAAAGAAATTTAATAAAATAAACCAAAAATGCCTAAGGACTTTTGTTTTCAATTCTCTTCCATTGTGAGGTAATTTTATATCAGCTGCTGGTTCTGAAATCCACTTCATATTTTGGGAGGTTAAAATCAAAGTGGTTGACAATGCTATATATAACTGGAATTAATTTTCTATCACATAGCCAAAAATAGTACAAACACTAAGATACTTGGCAGTGACCATAAAAATATTTTTTTCAGTGGGTTCATTTGTTTTATTCTTACATGATTCCTCAAGTAAAACTTCTGGCTATTAAAAGCCAGGAAGTTTTAGAGTTTAGGTATTTTATATAGAACTGTTGATAAGCAGTGTCTATGGTGGCTTTTTCTTCCCAGAATGTCTCTTTTTTTCTTTTTGTTTTTTCCTCCCTCCATCATAGATGGAAATTACCCTACATCCCACATCCTCTGCAGAAGAGTGTGAGTGTGAAGTAAATTGCTTTATATTGCAGTACAGTATTTTGGACAACTGGTGAGAAGCACAGCTGATGCACAATTAGTACAATTGATCCTCAAAAACCTTCCAAGAGAGACACCATGCAGCAAACTGAGGAAAAAGAAAGTAAGTCATTGTAACAAGTGATGAATTATTTTCTTTTGAGTTCTCACTACCTGGAGTGGGGCAGATGAAAACTGCAGTAGGAGGAGAACTGGAGCAGGAGATATTGTCCACAGCAGCCTACAGGAGATGGCAGAGAATGTCCTGTACAACATCCAGGAACTTATGAAGAGATGGGAAGGTCTTGCACTAAAAATGCCAAGGAATAGCACAACACTGGGATCTGTACCCACCTGCCAAGTAAACAGCACCAGAACCCAAACTCCTTGGCTGTGATGTGCAAGAACTGCTCAGTCTTGCCCACTGCAGTTTTGCTATTTTTGTTGTAGGTGGGGAGTAAATTTAATGTCCTGAAGCTGCTGGTAGTTGATTGAGTCTGTGGGAGTCAAGAGCAATCACCTTCCCACACTGTGGAGCTCTCCTTTCCCTTTGGAACTGAGCTGAGTGGGTCGCGTGCCCTCCTCTGCTAACGGGCGTGACAGGCACGTTCTCATGGGGAAGAGTCCATATCTAGATAATTCTGGTGCCAGGAACTCTGAGGAGGATGAAATTCCCGGGAGGAGGGAGGGAGGAAGGGAGGAAGGGAGGAAGGGAGGGAGGAAGGGAGGGAGGAAGGGAGGGAGGAAGGGAGGGAGGAAGGGAGGGAGGAAGGGAGGGAGGAAGGGAGGGAGGGAGGGAGGGAGGGAGGGAGGGAGGGAGGGAGGAAGGAAGGAAGGAAGGAAGGAAGGAAGGAAGGAAGGAAGGAAGGAAGGAAGGAAGGAAGGAAGGAAGGAAGGAAGGAAGGAAGGAAGGAAGGAAGGAAGGAAGGAAGGAAGGAAGGAAGGAAGGAAGGAAGGAAGGAAGGAAGGAAGGAAGGAAGGAAGGAAGGAAGGAAGGAAGGAAGGAAGGAAGGAAGGAAGGAAGGAAGGAAGGAAGGAAGGAAGGAAGGAAGGAAGGAAGGAAGGAAGGAAGGAAGGAAGGAAGGAAGGAAGGAAGGAAGGAAGGAAGGAAGGAAGGAAGGAAGGAAGGAAGGAAGGAAGGAAGGAAGGAAGGAAGGAAGGAAGGAAGGAAGGAAGGAAGGAAGGAAGGAAGGAAGGAAGGAAGGAAGGAAGGAAGGAAGGAAGGAAGGAAGGAAGGAAGGAAGGAAGGAAGGAAGGAGAAAAAGCTGAATATCATGCAGGAAGAGAAGAAGACAGGAATTAAATTAAAGTTTTGTACTGGAAATGATAAAAAATGATTTTATAAGAGCAGGATGACTCCTTGCAATGGTGTGGACACAATCCTTGCAACCTCACAGTAACTAAAACAAATCAGTGCTATCAGTCTCCAAGTAAAAACACTTAATTAGAAGTCTAAGTTATTACAGTCACAATCAGAGTACTTCTTCCCCTTTAATAGTGTTTCTTGGGTTTGTTTTTTTTTTTCTTATTCTTATTTGGAGAATAAAGAATATTAATAATTTTGTCAATTGAGCTTCATGTCTGATCATCAAATATTCCATGCATACACCCTCAGGCTGGCAGGAATCTTAAGAAATGTGCAAGACACTAATCCCAGCTAGGTGCCCTTTTGTTCTTTTCAAAGATTCTCAAAGAGAAGCAAATATTACTGCAGGTTATCATGGGAAACATGAACCTATGAAGTGCACAATTATACATGTGCTAGGGCAAACTGTTCCACCACCATTGGCTGATATGTTGTACAACTCTGCAAAGTGACCTTTTTTAAATGAGAAGCTGTTAACCACAGTTTTTGAGCTGCTGGCAAAATAAAGAGATGGATTGTCTAATTTCTGATGAATAGACTGGGATTACATACACTTGTGCCAAGCAAAAGACATATGTAAAGAACATAAAGACTTCTGTAGAAATATTTATTCTTTGTCTTTGATTTAGTTTTGTAATTAGACAACAAACCTACACAGTAAAGAAGACATCACTGTATCTCATTTTCTGTTGATAGCCCCTGCCTTTTGTTAACTGTCACACACTAACTTACCACCTACTACTTCAGCATTACTGAATAAAGCTATTCATGTAGTGTTAAAAAAATGCATTTATGGGCCCTGGGATTGGTCTGAAAACAGTACATGAAGAACAAAATAAATGAACAAAAGCCAACAACTTCAGGAAATTAATCGCAGGAATAATTGAGTCAGTTGCTGTCAAATGGATTTAAGTAAAAGCCAGGAGGAAAGGCTAATCTAATGCTTAAGAGAGTGATCTGTGATTTTACTTCTACCTCTGCCAAAGGTGTTCTGTCTACCCTCATTTGACCACAAACAATTTAATTCTCTGTCTTCAGACTGTAAAATGGGGATGATGTTCTGTCCTTTCTGATTTCCTGTTTCCTTGAAGTTTTATCTTGTTTTAATCTGGTTTTGCTTGAGGTTTTTAGGTGCGATGTAAGCAAGCAAACCCGCCCATGTGATCTTCATTGGTGAGACAGGTCTGCTGTGTTTGGAGCACAGTTTGGTTGTGCTCTCTGCCCTGCTCCCATCAGACATGGACTTACAAGGAAGTACTGGAGACAATGTCCAAGTTCCAAAGTCATTACACAAGGAGGAGAGAAAGGATGCCATTCTGGCTCATACATTACTGAGAAATTTGAATAAAACCAGAAGTGTTCTTTAAAGATAAGATTTTTCAAGGTCTTTTAACTGTGTAACTTCTGAATTACATTATATTCCCTATATAATTTAAAATATAAATAAAAATGCCATTTTAAAAATTTATATTTAAAGAGTAAAATTATTCACTATATATTTTAAATATGGATCAATTAAGGGCCTTTGCAAATCCTGTAATAGTATGACAAAGGAAAATGTTCATCTGCTGAATTCTTCTCTGCTGTTTTTACTCATTTAATTATATTAAGTAATTTGTGTTCTTCATATTTATTTCCTTCTAAGATACTTTAAAAATCTTCAAAGGGAAGGGAAGGGAAGGGAAGGGAAGGGAAGGGAAGGGAAGGGAAGGGAAGGGAAGGGAAGGGAAGGGAAGGGAAGGGAAGGGAAGGGAAGGGAAGGGAAGGGAAGGGAAGGGAAGGGAAGGGAAGGGAAGGGAAGGGAAGGGAAGGGAAGGGAAGGGAAGGGAAGGGAAGGGAAGGGAAGGGAAGGGAAGGGAAGGGAAGGGAAGGGAAGGGAAGGGAAGGGAAGGGAAGGGAAGGGAAGGGAAGGGAAGGGAAGGGAAGGGAAGGGAAGGGAAGGGAAGGGAAGGGAAGGGAAGGGAAGGGAAGGGAAGGGAAGGGAAGGGAAGGGAAGGGAAGGGAAGGGAAGGGAAGGGAAGGGAAGGGAAGGGAAGGGAAGGGAAGGGAAGGGAAGGGATCTCTTATAATCGGATCATAACACTTGCTTGACTTTTGACTATTGTTCCATTTCTTTGAAATAAAAGTTGTTTCATGGGATAACTTTTGCAGCGACTTGACACTTTTAGATTATTTTCACATGCTTAAAGGGCGTAATTTTAATTTTCTACTATATATTTCATTAATTTCATACTCCTTTTATTAAAATCCTTTGCTTCTTTCTTTATTTAAAACCCAAATCAATGTATGCTCTATTTTTAAACCCTTTTGGAAGTCATTAATTTCTTTTTTCTTACCCTACCCATATTATTTCTGGAGAAAATCATATGATAGGGTTAGAGCATAGGTACATAAGAACAACTGCCTGGATTTGTTCAAATCATTTGACATTGTCCCACATGACATTCTTGTCTATAAGGTGGACGGACAAATGGTGCACTTGGTGGATGAGGAACTGGTGGATGGTTTCACTCAAAGAAGTGCTGTCAGCATGTCAATGTCCAGGTGGAGACTGGTGACCAGTGGCACTCCTTAGGGATCAGTGTTGGGACTGGTGCTATTTGATATCTTTACTGGTGGCATGGACAGTGGGATTGATTGTACCCTCAGCAAGTTTCTGGTAACACTAAATTGTGTGGTGCAGTCAACACTCTGGAGGGAACGGATGACATCCACAGCGACTTTGACAGGCTTGAGAGGTGGGGTTGTGTGTACCTCAGGGAGAGTTCAACAAAGCAAAAAACTGCATCCATCTCTAAGGATATGGAACTGGAATTGGATATGGATATGGAAGATGATCAGAGGACTGGAACATTTTCCTCATGGTACCAGGCTGAAAGAGTTTGGGTTGTTTAGCCTGAAAAAGAGATGGCTCTGTAGAGACCTTATAGCACTTTCTAGTACCTGAAGGGCACAAGACAGCTGGAGAGGGACATTGGGCAGCTATGTATAGTGGTTGGACAAGGGGAAATGTCGTTAAGCTGAAAGATGGGATTAGAACAGATATTAGGCAGAAATTCGTTACTATGAGACTGATGAGGCACTGAAACAGGTTCTTGTCTCATCCCTGGAGTGTTCAAGGCTGGATGTGGCTTTGAGCAGCCTGGTGTAGTGGAATGGGTCCCTGTCCATGGCAGGAGGGTTAGAACAAGATGAGCTTTAAAGACTTTTCCATCTCAAATCATTCTATGATCCTTTGACATAGATGATCAGGGTAGAGGACTCATCCTGCAGGGTTATGGACTGCAATCAGCCATCTCTTGGCCTGGCAATAAGAGTGTCCAGTTTTCTCTCCCTTTGTCTTTTGGCCTGAGTCAAAGCACAAGCACAATGTCTCATTCCTGATATTAAGACCTGGTTATGATCTACATGTTAGAAAAGCCTCTGTCTCTATATTCTTGTCACCTGTGTGTCAGGTGTGATATACTGCCCTCCTTGCCTTATGAAACCTTTATTTTTTGATGTCTCACTCATAATAATCCTCCGTCTTTGAAAAATTCCTTTTTTTTTTTTTTTCAAGCTCTCTTTTATTTCCTAGTTCTTAGGATTTTTTTGTGAAGGTAGATTTTTTTTTTCTTAGAAATTACTGGGAAAATTTTTATACTCTTAGTATGTTGTAGTTCTTCATGCTTGCATTTCACAAAAATATAGTCAAATAGTCATTACACATAGAGTTACAGTTGTGCTGATGTATCATATTACTATGCAAATTAAAATCATGTGATTGTTGAAGTTAGTGTACTCAAAACGAGATATCAAGAGGAAATCATGTAAAAAAGAGACATATATTCTTCTTCCTTCAGCTGCTGTTGTGCATAAACAAAGTTATCAGAACTCAATCGGTGGAAGAACCTTCCCATAAATATCTTCTGAGTAGAGAGACTGAAAAACACTCCTAATGGAAAAGAAAACAAAACCAAAAAGAATCAAAACAACACAAAAAATAAACAAAAACAAAAAACCCAAAACAAAACCTGATGTGTTGAAAAATAAGATGGAAATAAAATCAAAATGTGGATTCAGTTAATCTCAGAGAACATTAGACATGATCAAGTATGATAATAATATAATCAAAAGTGTATAGAGCAGCACTCAAATCAAGCAATATTAAAACACTCCAATATCCAGAGTCAAAGTGCATTAATAAACCATTACAAAAATGTAGGCAAGAACACTTTCTATGCTGAGACTGAGCAAGAAGAGGAATTTATCAGAAATGCCCTTTCCCAGTAAGCAGTGAATGACTTCACCAGGCAGATGTTTTCTAAATTCAAGACTTAAGGTTATAGCCAATTCTGTTCTCAACACTCATAAAAACACTGAATTCTGCCAGGGGATGTTCAAATCAAAGTATTCTTGCTTGTAAGATGAAGACAAGCTGGGAAATTCAGATTCACTGCTAAATAAATCCAAACTCCAGTTTCACTCTGGTCCTGAGAAATTGCCATTAATAACTTTTTCAATGAAAAATAACAGTATGAGCTAGGTTGAAATCACTGAATGTTCCCCTTTGGCTTATTTCTGTTCATTGCAGAAAGCTGGAGATTTTATAGCCTATTAAATGGCAGCAGATGCTGCAGAAACACATGCAGACATATATAGACACATATACACACAGATTTTAAGAGAGAGACGCAGAACTTCCAATTCTTTATCAGTTTTGAATTCTTTTTGAAGGCAGTTATATGTCATATGAATAAAGTTTTCATTTAGCAGTTACAAAATGAGAAAGAGTGTTGTATTAATCCACTTACCAACAATGACACTGAACTTAGAGAAAATGCTCAGAAAATCCAAGTGAGATAAGGTCAATAGGTCAAGCCACAAATTGCAAATTTCTCACACATCTTCAGCATGTTTTATAAGGTGGCCTTTGTGCAGTTTGATAACAAATGTGCTCATTATCAGGAAGAGATAAGCAGAAATTTCCTGGAAAAGGTTGAAATGTTGAGGTTCAGAAATTTCTGAATTTCTGCTGCAAACCTTTTTTAACCTTTTACATTTCTCTGCATACTTGGAAAGGCTTCTACCAATGCAGAACATTTTCAAAAAATAAGAACTGTAGCAAATTCAAGCACTGCTTCACCAATGAGTAAATCACTCTAGAAAAATGATCTGTAGGACACTTGCTCTAAGAGACTGAAGAATAAACCTATATCATTGTCAAAGGATGGTTTTGGCTCACCATTGGAACCAACACAAGACAACAGCCTGATGGTATCTGTCATCCGACTGTTGTTGAAGAGCTGACAACTCAAGCCAAAAAAATGTAGGGAAACTTTAATTTATTTGCCTGATCTCTGCAAAAAGAAAAGCTATCTAAATAAAGTGTTTCCTTACGCCTTTGTTTAAATAATATCATTGTATGAACATAATCCCATAATCAATACAAATCATATGAGCATTTGTGTGAAATAAAACAGATATGTGTGGGGAGAGTGAGAAATCAACTGTTTTGTTTTCTTCACCTGCAAATATCTGGCTGCTGGCAGTACTTTGAATTCAGAGAGAAGCTGGTGAATTGAAGCCTCTCCTCATCCACCAGGGACACCATTTCTGTCTGAAGAACAATTGGGTGCAATTCTTTCTTCATTTTCTGGGCTGCCTCTGTGCAAACTGCCTCTCCTGCCATGGCTAGTCTGCAGGGGTTTAACCCACAGAATATATTAGAGTATTCATATAGTCAAATGTTCTCACATTTTAAGGTAAGACTAGACAAGAATTTTTATTTCATCAGGCTATAGTCACGTCAACTTTTAGGAAAAGCATTTTTCATTGTGCTACAGTCATTACAGTAACTGTCTAGCATTTGTTTTATGTTCTTTTAAAATTGGTAAGACATCTATCTGTAAGTGATTAGGCTTGATGGAGGCAACCCAGAGTGAAATTTTTTAGCCTTTGATATACAGAAAAACTGATAATTTTCTGCAGCAGTTTTCCTTTTTTGTCTTGAAGCAAGGCCCAGGGCTCAAAGAAATCAAAGATGTGCATAATCAAAATTGCTCAGCACAGTCCTGTTTGCTCTCACTCATGTTATCAAGGATACAATTTGAAAAGTCGCACAAGTTTCTCCACAAGTTAGGACAAACATGCTTAAATTTAGGCATGCTTAAGACAATGTTTTGATTTATACTTAAGCTTGTCATTATTCTGTTATTCTGCACAGGCTTTAGTTCTACATGCTTTTATTATGCTGTCACTCTTTTTTATTTTTTTTTTAATCAGCTTCTAAGGACCAAATTATAAAAGATGTTAGTTGAAGAGTCATTTCTGGCAACTACTTATATTTGGATGCCTTCTGTTGATAGTAGGAGATATTAAATACCTTTATAGAACTGATATTTTCAACATCTTTAAAAGCATTTTTAGAAATAATAGTAAAGGCTATTTTAACCTTACATCAGCATTTTGACTCATGAGGTTTAATATCAGGCACAACAAGACTAAAAGGGAAACACTCTTAATTCAGACAGCTATTTCGAGAGGATCACCCCATACCAGACATATCAACTTTGACCACGTTTATTAAATCCCTTGCTAATGCTGTGAGATTACACAGATCAGACTTTCTTTGGCTGGTAGTTACTGAATAGTCTGCATAGGAACTTTTTCCCTAACAGAAGAATTTAAACTCCATTAATAGCAATGGCAGCACTGTAGCTAAAAGAAAGTAGGTTTGTCTGATATTTTGTCTAAAATAGCCAGGGTAATGGATGATGAGAGGGAGAGAAGGAAAGAGGGACAGAGAGAGAACAACCATTATCTCAATGATTGATATAGGCCTTTTTCTAATTACATCAGCCCTTTCCAGTGGAGACAGGTCATGGTACTTATAGATCTGCAGCTACAGGTTTAAGACTATTTGACAAATAACCATAATTTAAAATACAGTTATTGAAAAGATAAGATGGATGCTGTACAACTTTTTCTGCACATGTAGGACACCAAAGGAAGAATGGAAAATTTTCCACAGCTGTGAATATGACAGAATTATCTTTAGAACTCTGTTATACCAGCATTACAGAGGGGAGGTTTTAACATTTTATCATTGAGAGGATTTCCCTAGAACTATGTGAGGTGAACACATGTGATCCAAATAATAAGAATGTAAAGATGAAACACATTTAACTCCTTAGTTTTCATTGCTAGGTAAGGCAAGGTTCCTAGGTACATGACTTTATAGTAAGAGCTTCCCAAAAGTGAATGCAAAACTACAGCAAGCCAAACATTTCATCAGTGTCATTAAAAGTGATGTAATGAGTGAAAATCTGTAACCTTTTAAAGGATGGAGACTGATATACAAAAATGTATGACCTCTTATATTTCATATTTGTGTATGCAGAAACTTTGAATAAAAAGGATCTCTCAAAAATTTCAATATTAAAGATTTTTAAAAAAATCTCTCTGGTTATAAAATAAAACCAGTTTTCTTTCCTTATAGCTATTATGTAAATTTAAAAAATCAATTAATTTATCTTATAAACAGATGAACACACATAAATCTGGTTTTAACCTGTGAACAGTCCATGAACTGAATACTGGGTGATACAAAGGACAACACAGTCAGCAAGAGAGCCACATGTCCCATTAATAGTATGTTATTAGCTCTCAGCTGAGGTAGGTTTTCCACTTTGAACCTCACTTTTCAAGTCAGGTGTGAATTGGGGGAGCAAAGGACTATTAATCATTCCCAACCAGGAAAGACTGAAATAGATGGAGCTGTTCAACCTAAAGGGAAAGAAGACTGGATAGAAGCTATGTAAACACTCTCAAAATGTCTGCTGCTACAGAAGGAAGAAAAATCTTTGTTTATGTGCCTATGGTGAATAAAAATATCTGAGGTTAAATTGAAGAAGGAGTGATTCAGGAATATACATGGGGAAAGCTTTTACGGGGAAGTATAAAATGCTGAAATAAACACCCTAAGGTTATTTTGGAGTACTCCTTACACATCTCAAAGAACAAGTTAGACAACATCTGTCAGGAATAACACTCATAATGTTCATCCTGCCCTAGGGAAGAGGTAGGAATTTGACAAAGTATTATGTTCCTTCCTAGGCTTATTTTTATGACTAAAATAAGCAAGCAAAATACTTCCTAGAATAAGGCTATTTAAGATTGAAATTCATGAGCAAAAATTCAAATGATAATAGATTTTATTTAAGTTCCTTGACAAATACTCTCAAAGATTTCACAGAAATCTCCAGTTGTATTGCTTCTATGAACTATATTTAAAAAATGATAAAAAATCAAACAGAGTAGATTCAAAAAGGTCATGTTCTTGCTGTGAATTTCCAGTTATAAATCCATATGCTATCCCTAAAGCTGAATGTTTTAGTTTTCAAGAAGAACTACCAATACAAATGTTGTTTAAAGCATAATATTTATTTATTTATCGTTTTTTGTAGCAAAAAAAAAAAAAACATCAGTAATTTTCACTTCTTAATCCCTTTTCCCTTTTGTCTTCAAGCAACATGTGGGTATTTATTATAGCTTAGATAATTTGGTTTTATTTTGTCCATATATTTTTTGTTAAGGAATTGAAAAATATAAATGAAGATCCTGAAAACTTTTCCCAAAAGCTAAGAAGTATTTCTCATGGAAATATTTCTTGGCTCTAATACTACTTGTTCCCATATAGAATCAGAATAATAGAATTAGGCAATGGTGTCCTTGAATTGGAAAGAACCTTAAACAGGTTCTAGTTGAAGCTCCCCTGCTATGTACAGGAACACTTTCCACTAGACCAAGTTGATCAGAGCCTCATCCAACCTCGTCTTGAGCAGTTCCAGGGATGGGGAATGGGGTCCACAACTTCTTTGGTTGTGGACCCCAAATCCAGTGCCTTAATTCCCTGAGAATAAAGGATTGAATCCTCCTATTGTAAATAAACCTGCCCTCTTTCATCTTGAAGCCATTCCCCTTTATCCTTGTAGGCTCTCCCCATCATTCTTGTAGGTTCCTTTAGCTACTGAAAGACCACAACTAGGTTACCCCAAAGTCTTCTGTTTCTAGTCCAACAATCCCAATTCTTTTAGCCATTCCTCAAGGAGTTGCTCTCTCCCTCTATTGGTCTTCATGGACCTCCTCTGGATTCACTCCAACAGGTCCCTGTCCTCCATGAAGAAGGTGCTGGGGATGCCAGGACATTCAGACATTCTGCTGTGTTGTGTTTCACACAATGTAAAAGCTCCTGAAACAATTCACATTCAAAGTCACTTTCTGAAGTAAAAGGAATAAAGATGAATTCTCCACACTGTGACTTTGGTTTTCACTACGTGGGAACGTGAGCATGGTGTAGAGCTCAGGGTGAGATTTACTGGCCTGACTTCCATCTTAAGCTTCAGTTTCAAAATACACCATGGGCACTACTAAGATCAATCCCGTGGAATAAACTAGTGGCTTTTAAAGGCAGCTGCAGGACACTGGGAAGGGCTCAAGGAAGACTGTACCCTTCTGGTACCACAGCTGAAGGCCAAAGAAATGCTCCAGGATTCTTTACTTGAGAATCACACCATGGTTGCTCACCGCTCCTGAAGGCAACTCTGTTACTTTGCATTTCTCTCTGTGCCACACACATCCACAACACAAAGCAGTCATGCAAGTTTGGTCAGCTGGGTTTTTTTCTTTCATCAGTCAACACATAGTGGAATTAATAAAGCTGATTAACCACAGCTTACAGCCTGATAGCATACAGCTAATTTTTAAGTCACAGCCTGGAAGTGTTTAATAATTTGAGGATTTGGACAGATACTCAAACCTCAAGACTGAAATTGGGCCTTTTTCTAATTAATTTTCACTAATAGGATAGACTTCAAATTCCATCACCGATCTTAGGTGAATGGTGAGATTAGAACAGCACAGACCAGAAAAAAAAAAAAAAAAGTTGTTCCTACTTGGTGAGACATGCCAGCAGCCACCTTCCATAGAGAAATTTCAAAAAAACAACCTGCCCATTTTTTCTTTTAGCATATATAAATATATGATAATGGACTCTCTCTGACTATTCCAATGAATCAAACCCAAGTGCTCTGCTTGGGTCTAGGATCTATTAGCTGTTTTAAAATCAGTTTAAACTTCTCAGTCTACATACGGAATGCTCATTAACACATTTTACTCTTGCTGGTAACTAGGAGCTCGCTGGAGATCTAAATTGTACTGAAAAGGAATCTTTACAGTGCATCCTGCATCCTCTTGTTTCCATACTTTGTCTTTTTCCTTCCAAGAAAAAATAAAAAAGGAGAAAGAAGATAATGGACAAACCAGAAAAATGAGATGAAGCAGAACTTAGGAAGAAAACAAGTAATTAAACCAGTAGGAGATTTGTGGAATAAAAATAAACTGAAAAAAAAATGAAACTGAAGCCAGACCCATAACGATTTGAATTTGCCTGCTTCAAATCATAGGACCTATGACACACTCTATTGTGCAAAATAGATAGGTTTTGAAAAAGCACAGGTTTTCTATGATGTCCATTAATTTCACAGTTTGTTGTTATTTTAAACTTAGGATTAAATGTTCATAAAGAGGATAAATGAAGACTAAGAAGCATTGGTAAGAGGATAGCTTAAAAGTATCATCTTACTAATGAGAAAGCAGAATTATTTCATGCAGGATCAAGAGCAGTGTGTGTGTGTGTGAGAAGATTAAAAGTCTGTTCTGTTCATGTGTTTGTTTTCCAAAGAAAATTATGTAAACATCATTACTTAAGTATTTAAAGCTTCTCAGGGAGAAAGATCTAAGCAGTATATTTTCCAAAGAAAATGATGCATCCTTCCAATATTTAACTGTCACCTTGATGTACACCTCATTTGTACCAGGTTCAAAGGATTACAAACATTGATATGACTTGGAGAAAATGCATGTTAAAACTAATGAAGCAGAAGTAGTCAAAGAAATATGCTCTTTTTATTGGCCAAAAATATTCAGAGAGTGGCTCTGTGCTTTTGAAATCTAGACTTTCCAAGTGGCTCACACAATATTGCTTCTGAACCATTTCTGTCCTATCATGACTCAGTGATGTCCTAAACATTTATCAGAGCTTCCTGAGCAGGATCAGGAATGACTCCCTTTACCCACAAGGAAATATGAACTTGAGTGTGGAATTCTAATGCTTGCAAATATGAATTATGCTGGTGGCAATTCCTAGCATTTTAGTGCATCATTTTAATCCCTTTAAAAAGGTTTCATATTCTATCTTCCTCTATTAGACATATGCCACACTTCACCCAGTTCCAAAGAGGATTATGAATATATAAATCAATCCAAAGAATGGTATCCCAAACAGGGAGCTCTGAATTTTTTATTCTAACCCTATGCACTTTGTCACACTGGGATTCACAGACTGCATTTCACTAAGAGGAAGCAATAAAATTTCTCCCTGTTGCACTTATTTGCAACTCATTCTTGGAAAAAATACCAACCTTGACTCAAGACTGACCCTGAAACGGGAAAGAAAAAAAAAGAAAAAGGCAAAAAAAGAATGCTGGAGTTAAGACAAAGCTAATACTGTCCAACTGACACAATGCATAACACACAAAATCAAAATTCAAGAATTCAGGCCAAGCTTTTGTGTCAGTTGTGACACATCTGTCATCTGCACTGAGACATTCAAAGGCCCTGAATGAAACTCTTAAGCTGATTTAGTTTTACCTGTTTCAGTGCTCTTTATAATAAAATAGACATTTAAAAACAAATTCACATCTTTAGGCAGCATATTTCATTGCAGCAATTCAGAGCAATATTCCTGATAGGAGGTATCAAGGCTTACAACCTACTTCAGTCTTGTCACTGTTTTATTCATGGAGCCCTGACAACAAAGGGTGGTCCACATATATATGTGAACATGTATATACACACAGAAAGAGTAACCCCCACATCAAGTACTAACAGCTCAGACTCCTTTTTCTTATTTGATGTCTAAAAAATGTGCATCTGAATGTGAATGAATGCAGTGCAAAAAATGGTTCACAGACTTGTAGTTCTATAACTAAAGTAAGTGAGTTTAAGATTTTTTTTTTTTTTTTTTTTTTTGCATTTGAGGTGGTTAGATGTGGTTTAGAATTGGGAAGCAAAGGAAATAAAAAATGAAGTCTGAGAAATTATGATCTATCCTGGAGTTTATATTAACATATTAAAAGAAAAGGAAAGTGAACTTGGATTTTGGGATCATGGACTCGGCTTGCCCCAAGAGTTACCAGCTGTTACCACTTCTCAGGGAACTGTATCATTCTTTAGTGTATCAGGACTATTATTTTTCTCTGCCCAGTCTGCTTTAAGAAAAGGGAGCAGTATGTAGAGCATTATTTTTCTAACTTGTTCCTCAACAATGAAAAGCTTTGAAATTCTCAAAACAATTTGTCTTTGCTGCCTGTGGACTTGAAATGGTCTGTAATTTCTCCTAATAGACAAAAGATCCATTAGCTTTCGAAATTTTCCATTTGGTTCCTTTCAAAAAGAAGGGAGACCCATGGTTGGTGACTGTGGGGGGAAGTAGAAGTCACACATCCATTTATTCATTCCCAAAACACTTAATATTTAAGGACTTTAATAAATAATAATGATTACATAATTAATAATGATTAAAGGACACCTTCTCAGTAGAGGGCTTCAGTGTGAATATGAAGCCCAGCTTCCAAAAAATCTATTTGACTACTCTTGAATAGAGATTTTGATGTTAATTTTTTCTCCAGAAGGTGCAAATTTTACTCTCTCTACTTGAAATTGGATGCTTCAAAGATTACATGACAGAATAAGGAAATCATTGGCAAAAGCAAAAAAGAACAAGAAACGCTGGTCCTCAAATGAATATGGAATATTGGCCTTTCCCTAAAAAGTATCATTTTGGGGTTCTCATGCAGTTATTCATACATACTCATCTATAACTGAGAACACATTTGAATGAAGATGATTTAAATAATTATCAAGATGATTTGGAACAGAGAGATCTATTCATTTAGATCCACTTGTTTGCTTAACTGACAAACAAATTGTCCTCCAAAACTAAATCATTAGACCCATGTTGTAGTAAACTGTATTGCTTTCTCACTTGAACCTTTTAAATAAAACTGAACACTAGAACCTGACTACACTGCATCATACAATTTACTTTACAAATTGATAATTTCTATAGAAATAACTGATTTTTTTTGCATCCTGTAAATGTTTCAATATTGAAAAGTTTGAAAACCTAGAAAAATCGCTCAGTAATTTTGCTCCTTTTTCCATCCAAAAAAGTATTTTGTTCTTTAAAATCCATTGTATAACCAAAAAAAAAAAAAAGGATTAGGAATGCAGCCTGGCAAGACACTACTTGTCCTCATTCCTTTCTTTTAAATTACTTTTGTGTGAAAGACAGAAATGACAACACAGAATAAAGAATTTATCTTTTATTTACTGAAGAGACACAACAATGAAACTTCAAAAGCATCTTTGAAAAGGCTAAAATATTAGTTGACAAGGATTTGGATAAAGATTCTGATCTCATTTTTGCAAGAATAAATGTAAATTCATCACCTTCAGTGTACAGCAAAATATATCACAAAGTGGCCTCCAATTCTGCAGCAGCCATCTGTGGTTGAGAGACAAAACAGCCACAGGAATTTCTCAGTAGCCTTTCTAGGGTTCATTTTCAACAAAATCAATTCCAACACAACCTGGTTTTCAACACTTGAAACAAACCTTGATTCTAAGGAGAAAAGCATAGGATAAAATGTTAATAAAGAAAAGTGCATGTTTATGTACAATTGCATAAGATTAGTTTATTATTGCTATATAAATGCACATATATGCTTTAGTGATTGCTATAACAGTTCAGAATTTCTTAATAGAGGACTGAAATAAAAATAGACAATGAATTTCACAATATCATGTCAAACTTGGCTTCTGCCAAGAAAAGTCCATGAAACTTTGAACAAGTAGAACTTAAGAAGATCCAGGCGACACAAATTGTCAAAGTGCATGGATCCACTCCCTTCTGTAGTAGTTTGTACCTTTTTCAGTATTTCTATGACATTTAGAAGTGTTCACCTGCCCACAATTTCCTTTCAAATCTTTCTGTGCTCACAGATCTCCATTTTCCCACTTATCCTTCAGCCTTTAAAAAAAAACAAACTAAACCAAACCAAACCAAAAAAAAAAAAAAAAAAACAAAAAACAAAAAACCACCAAACCAAAACAAAATGAAAAACCCAAAAAACAACCAACCAACCAACACCCTCTGGAAAGGTTAGAGGAACTCTAGTCTCCGTCACAAAATTTTAGACAAGGGATAAAAAAGTCAGGCCAAACCTTCAAAATACCTCTTATATGAACAGCTTTTCAGCATTGAAAAAGCATTCAACCTGTTCCAAATGCTGGACACAGCCTGGTCCCAGCTGGAGTTTGTTCTCCCTGGAGAACTGCAGCCCAGGGAAAGGCCCACCCTGGGACAGAGGGACAGGGAGGAGCAGCCCAGAACACCTGGAAGGGACTGACCACAGCCCCATCCTGACTTTTCTGGGTTTTTCTGTGTTCTTTCTAGTTCATATCCATTTAGGTGAGGGAAAATGAGTCCTTTGTGCAGTAACAGAGAGGGGCTGAGTCACAGATGCTCTGCAGTGCTGCTGTTTAGCAGCTGACACAGATGCATGCCTTGCTAAAGGGAGAGAGTTCACTTTCATGGATGCAATTAGTCAAATTTCATGACCCAAATTATGCTTGGAATCATGATCATATAATGAAATATTCAGATTACACAAAAGATATGAGATCTGATTCTCTGCTAAGTTACTCTGCTTTAGGTCTGGTAAGTGTCTTCTAATTATCTCTTGTCTCCATGAAAGGAAAATGAGGTCCATACTTATGCATCCATCTAAATTAGTTTACATTTTCTTAGATTAGGTGAAATTGTCTAATGCATATGTAAGAGCTATGAGTAGAGGGCCACAGTAATACTAACATATTACTGCTAATAAATTCTCTTCTATACTTAAACAAATTAAGCTCTCATCAGCTGGTACATAATAGTTCCATTGTCATTGACTTAAAAATAAAATGACCTGATAGCAAGGAGACACTTTTGCTATTGCCATTATCTGCTTTTGAAAAATGTGAATTACTTGCAGGCAGCAGAGGGTTCCACTTGCAATTAAATTAGCACTAGTGGACATTTCACCCACATCCAGAGAGATCACTGGAGAGGAGAAAAAGACAGATTCTAATTTATCAAAAGCTACTAGTTCTTTGTGAAAGAGACAGGTTTAAGCTATTCTTGTCCATTTTCTGAAACCCACAGGAGCTTGAAAATTATCTGATAATCTAACTGAATGATTTATAACTCCCTTTTGGCCCCACGCAAGGATTTGCCCCCAACAATTAATCTTCCTGGATATAATTGGAGTTAAAATTAAAACTACATTACTCCTCAATTCATTGGGATGCGCTTGGCATGGACTTTTGTAACAGCTTCAGGTAACGCAATCATTAACAATGGCAAATGATACCAAGTTTGGCTGGCCAAAAATGAAAATGAGGGAGGGAAAATTAACACAAATAACAATCTTTTATCAAGACATCAATACCTTCCAGCTGCTCATTTCTATGGTACCAAATTGCTGCAGTAGCAATTACCTGATATTGGTAAATGAAGCAATTCTTAAGCCTCAGAGGTATAAAGCACAATGTAATTCAAGAAAAGTCACTAGAAAAAGTAAATTTCTGGTCCCCATTCAAACCTAAGGAAGAATCAATAAAACTTAAAATGGATTAGCAGAGAGACCCAGACCTGTTCACAGGCCTCAGGGGACCCTTCTGGGTACAGAAGAAAACAGCTTTTTTTGGCCAATGGCCTGACTGCTCATTTACAGAGGAGAAGCACAAAGTATAAGACTTTTCATGAAAGCTCTTGTGTATTTTGCAAACAAGATTTCACAAATCACCATAACAGGGTTAACATTTGAGGCAGAGCCTTCAAAAGGGAGACTGCTTTTCTTCCCATGGCAGAATCTTGTGAGAAAAGTGTCTTGTGAGTTTCATTGACAAATTTTGTTCTGTAGCTTGTTGAGTGTAATTTTCCTAATTTTCTTCCTCAGGGGGTTTCTTGATTAGGATACCACAGACAGATTCTCTTTGCCAAATTATGGGCATTCAGTGCCATGTTAGATGCTATGAAATACATTCCTGACACCTTGCTTCAGTTCCTGAAGAACACAGGTACCCTAGAGGACTGTTATCAAAGCTAGTGGTCTCAGGCAGGTATTTTGTAGACTCTGGCATAAATTAGTCTACAGGCTGGGATTAAGGTCACTAATGTTCACATTTCAGCCATTGCAATCAGAATACTTATGACAGATTATCCAACAGAGGAAAATATTAGGCTGACTTTTTGGAGGAATGTTACTTCCAACATAGACAAAAGTGTTAGCATTTACACCGACACCTTACTTGCCTTATTTTTCTCACCAGTGAAATGGAGTTACACTCTCCCATATTCTGCAGGATAAATTCCTTAATATCAGTGAGCTCCTGGGATATGTGAGAACAAGAATGAAGGTTGTACTGGTATATGTTCAGCTTTCCTCTCTTAGACTGGTTCCTGGCTGGTCCATAATGGTTTGGTATAGGAAGGTTGAGCTACTCCATTCAGTGTCAGATGGGGAAAGTGAATATCCTGTTACATTTGTGTAGCACAACACAGCGTGGCGCAGAAGCTGCAGAGCCATTCCCTCTGTGGGCATCCAAAGTGATCAGAAAAGGTTTTTGTAGACAACATAGGGGTGTCTGTCCACTGCTGTGCTGGGTATTGTAGATTAATGCTGAAAGCCCTATCTCCTATCACTCAAAGGCAGCACTAGCATCATTACCAGGTTGTAGGTGACACAGTCTTTTATAGTGAGGGTTTAATTCAATTTCTGCTGCTTCCATTGTTTGACTTTGCAGGTTTGTTAATCTTCCCCCCATCACAACCCCCCACCATGCTACCCCTTACCCTACATATTTAGAAACCCCCTGAGGTTTCAGGTGTGCCATAATCACTTTATTAGGTTATGTCTTTTCAGTACAAGACACCATCCAGGAGGAATAGACTACTAAATGAAGGCTCTGTTGACATTATATCTTCTGTTTCATACCAAGACAACACAAACTCCCACTGTGTAGGCTGAGCTACATCCAAGCCCCGAAGATTAGAAATTCCAGCTGTAAAAGTATCATGGATGAAGGACTTCAGCTTGACAATATAATTCCTTCCACATCAATTTTTGTCAATCTTCATGCAGCTTAATTATCACCAGCAAGCACTCTATTTTTGAGAAGCATGAGAGGATTTACAGGCCCATAACAACGGGAGCAGGATTCAATCAGGAAAATAAATAAGAGCACTATTAACAAAAATCCTCTTTGAGATTGGGACTCAGCTTTATGAACACAAAAGGCTAATCCCTAAAATACAGCCTTATGAATACTTTCTTACTAGTAACCTTGCTGTGGACAACAGTTCTCTCTCACAGAAGCTCTCACTAGTAAGAAAAGCTCTCCTATGTTCTCCAAAATAACAGACACTAAAAATTACAAGGCAGAAGAATTGCTCTTTTACCCAAAGCAATATGTTGCAGAAAGCTGAAGTGTGGCAGCAGTGAGAGCTCTTGCTGGTTTGCTGCGTATTATAATATGTACACTACCAACAAATAGTGGCATTGTCAGTACTGATGTGTTAAGTTTTAGCTTTCATGTTTTCCAGATTATGTACTGCATTAGTATATAACTCTGAACTTCACATAAAGTGTTAGCAAGTTCTCTTCACAGTTTAGTCAGACAAAACAATCCTCCTCCAGCCATAGAACCAAGGACACCATTGCAGCTTCAGACCCAAAAAGTACAAACAACCAGGAATTGAGGAGAGCAATCTGGGAGGATGGGACTGCATAACCTGAAGCTGTAATTGGACAATTAACCCCAACATGTAAATGGACCAAAACTTATAAAAGTGTAAAAACTTGAGACTGTGCATCCATCTTTTATCTATCTTGGATCCATCTTGGGCAGAGCCATGGCCATGCTCTTATACTGCCCAAGATGTATCCTTTGAAAGCCTTTTAATAAATACCTACTTTATTCCTTTAACTCTCTCTAGCCTCAGTTCTAGATAGTTCTTTTCAGGCATCAGGACATTAATAAAAAAGTCATAAACAGGAAGTAATGTCTCCTGCATCACAGGGCTAAGACACCCAGACAAAGATCCCTTCAATTCAAGCTCTGTATGCCTGTAATAAGAAGGAGACACATAAAGGTAAAAACATTACAAGCCAATAAGATAAAATAGAGCAATACTCCTACTTCCTTTTAAGGGTGGAGAATAAGAAGAAGGCAAATTTTAACAGTCAAGCCTGGAAAACAGATTTGTGCAAACTGTGTCCGGAGCAGTATATAAGTTATTTGTCAAAGGTCATACATGAAACTTCAGGCAGACTTAGCAGTAAAGATCATTTCTTTTGAAGAATAATATTCTATTATTTAGTCCCTTAAAGAGCACTGCAGAATTTTGGTTCCCTTTGTCCTGTGTTCTGCCAGGTATCACCAGGAAGAGGAATGGAGTGGGAAGGCTTTGCTGAAAGCCTGTTTCCTGGAGAGGGAAGTTCTACAAATGTCCATTGGAGGTGAGAAGACAGCCCTTGATCCTCCAACACACCTGAAGAATAGTGATCCTTGTCAAATCCTGAATAGATTTCAAATTGGAAAAGCTCCTGAGGCAAATAAGATGTACCTTTGCTGAGAAGAGGAAATGAACTGAGGAAGATTCTACCTCAATGTATTGCCACTTGGGTGTTTTCCCCTTTTACTGCTCTAACAACAAAGGATTGTAGTGAAGCTTTACCAAATAATGAAGACATATGACATAAGGGGATGAAAACTGCTCAAATTGTCAACATATTTTGTTTTGCTGCTCAGTGTAAATCTTTTCTTTGCAGATGCAGATGTTATTCATTATGTTGTAGATAAATTCAGAAATGTGGTTTACACTGATTTAGCATTGTACTTAATTGGTTTTAAATCTAATGCACTGCAATAAGCCTTAAGTGCTACTTTGCTGTGAAATTTAAAAGTGAGCAGTACTGTAATTCTGCTTTGGTAGGATTTCTCTGCAAGCAATATGCTTCAATTCAACAGCCTCTCAGTGGGAATAAAACAACAAAAAAATCCACTTAAAATGTAGCTTTCTTAATTGACCTCGGTTTTTAAAACTCACATTTGAGGACTGGGTTATTAGTGGGGTTAAGTCTGAGAGACAGATACAATGACAAACCTCAAATCATGGCACTTAGCATTGAGCTCCTTATAGTGCAGAAAAGCCTCAGACTATCAGCGAGTGACAGCTGGTGAGCCAGAGCAGAGCATGTTCTGGAAGCACAAAGGAAAGCAGCACAAAATACTGCTGGAGTTCTGCAAACCTGAATACCCCACCTCTAACTCCTGCTGCCTATAGCTGGACTGTAAGCATGGGGCCACTCTTCTCCTTAATAATAGATAATCTTTAATTGGAGCAGATGGAACCAGATGCCATTTTAAGGTCTTTTCCAACCCAAGCCATTCTTTGATTGAGAGCCGAGATACTTTTTCAAGTTGGATTTGTGTGCTATCACTTCTTCTGAATCCAAACCCCAGAATATGTTTTCCACATTTTCCATGCACTTGAAATGTCAAGGATATTTATTTTAACTGCTATTTTTCAGAGAATAACCGTACTGAAGATATGCCATATAGCTACAAAGAATCCTAGCACAGCAGCCCAAATATTAGTCGTCATTTCTCTTCCTGAAATTCTCCTTTCGTTTCCAGCCCAGATATTGAGGATTTTGATAATTTTTTTTTTTATTAACTCATCTGCATAATCTACCTCCTAAATGAAAATTTGAACATATTCTCCTTTTAAAGAAACTTATTGGCTCCTCTATTTTCAAATTATTTCTTTTAAAGATCACTCTTCAAAAATCTTCAGCCAAATTCAAGTAAAACCCATTTTAAAACAAACATCTATATTTTTGTATCTCTGTAAGTGACATACACAATATGCTTGTTCATGATGATCTTAATAACTTTTGAGAGGTAACCATCCAGTGCTTCATTTTTCTTGTTCTCACACTCAGGAGTCTGATCCTTAAAATAATCTGCATGTATGACTCTCTATTCTAACACCCCATTTTTCCTTGTAAATTATAAAACTTTCCAAAATAAGGCTAGGACACGAAGGGTGAAATAGTGTTAAAGACAAGGCAAGTGACATTCTCTCTTTGAAAACATTTGTAAAAATTTTAGTAAGGATTTAAGGTAAGAACAACACAGACTAAAAATGGAATTTGGCTATTTTTGACTCTGGAGCCTTGGCCAACCATGCGAATGCCAGACCTCCCTAGAACCTAGAGATGGCTGCTCACAGAATTACCTACAACAGTAAATGGTATATTTACCATGGTGATTCCTATCAAAAACATACTGGATGCCTTGAAGGCAAACCAGCTGGAGAGAGTTTTCTCTGGAATGTGAGAGGAGCAATGTGGATGTCCCAGACAATGACAAGTGGATGGCTGTGGAGCCAACCAAGGTTTGCTGATAAGAACCTGCTGTTAGAAAGGACAGCTTTTGGGCTGTAAAAGGGACCTATAGGGAATAAACGTTTCCCAAACTCAGACAATCCTTTCACATCAGTCACTTATGGGCAGAAGCTGCTTTTTAATTCATGGTGAATCAGGGAACTCCTAGAATTGATTGACATTTTCTTTCCTGTTTTTTTCTTTCCCCAGACTATCCAGAAACAGCATAACCTCTTATATTTAAGAGTTAAATTCTAATTTTATTATTGATATTTTGTTATTTGGTGTGTTAGGCTTGTGTGGGTTTCTTTGGAGAGGTTTTTTTAAATAAATGTAAAGATACATCTCAGAAAACATCAACCTGAAAATGGCTTTTTGTTATAGTGAAACGAAGTGGAACAATTACCAATTTAAAAATTCCTTGGACATCTTAGTAACCTTATTTACATGCAATCTTTACAGGAAGTGAAGAATATCCTGTGACTTGCAAGTGAAGCTTATCTGTTAGTTTTCAGTAAATTTCCTGGCATCTTACAATGTTTCAGGGAAATAAAAAGCAAAAAAAAGTCAAGTACAGCCTCCCAGCAACATATTATTTGCTTTAAGTAGTGCCAGCTCTGCAATATGAACCATCTTTTTTCAGCTTATTATTTTGTCAGTAGCAAACAAAAATACCTGGATAGTCCCAGACACAAGCTGTGTACATCCCAGTCTTTTCCTGTCATCCTCAAATCTGATGTCACTTGCCAGTGTGCTCATCTCCATGTTCTCCAGCCTGCATTACTGTATTAACTCTGCCTCCTCACTTCCCAACACCATTTATAGATGCAGCTATCAACACACATTCAGTAGCAGCAAAGTTCATCACAGTTGGTTACTAGAAACAGAGATTACTCAAGGATAAGAGGGGAAAACATAGATTATGCAATTCAGTTCATGACTGTAAGTTAGTGAGCAAAACCTAATTAAGAGTGCTATTGACCACTGTCAGCGTGCATTTTGTGTAGAGTATTGATCATAAGTGTTACAAAAACATATATGCTGATTAATGGCAAGTATTAATAACAAACTCTATGATTACTTAAAATTAATTTCTTGTGAACATTATATACCTTTTCTAACTCTGCATTTTCATGTGATATGCTAAAAAACAGGTATAAAAATTTCAAGTTGGGATTTCTAGTGGTGCTTTTCAAAATAATCCTAAGGGAATATTGACAATAGAAGTTCATTGATACAAAATCAAACAACATAAGTAAAGGTACCAACCAGGGTATGTACCAATTTCTGCCACGGGTTTTTTCCATGACAACATCCATGTCTATGCATATGTCTTTCTGTCTTCTCTCCCTGAAAACTTTCCTGTGCAAATCAGTTTCAAATCAGACAGAAAATATCTGAGGAAAGAGAAAATGTAGCCTTGATCTACCCTCAGGAAAAAATCTCAGATAAATCCTGTTTCTTTAGTAACAGAAGCCCTATTTTCTTAATTCCCAGAGGAAATCCTTATTAGTAGTGCCTCCTGGGCAACATGCTTCAGAGGTGGTAACTTATTAAAAGTAGTTAGAATACTTTACATCTCTGTTCTATGGAGATCCAGTTCTGGCTTTGCTCAGCTTCAACAGATGTTGCTGCATTTCCAAATTCAGCAAAACAGTAGAAACACCATATTTTATTTTTAATCAAATCTTATTTCTAAGACAACATTTTTAAACTGTGTTGGGAAGAGGAATTTGACATATGATATGACAAAGCCTTTCAGTCTAATCATGACATGAAGGTATATGTATTTTGCTGGCTCATGTGATTACAAAAAGAAAATATTCCTCAGTGTTTGGCATCGTGGAGGGGATTCACATCATGTTTGAGTGCAGTTGCTGGTCCCTTTTATTCTCTGTCATGTCTGTGCAACAAAAAATGGGACATATGAGACTGATCAGTCACAATAGTGTACAGTCTACACAGGGGAATATATATTTGAGCAGGTTTAAGGGCACTTTAGGGTATTCCTCCTTCAACACAGCTGGCTCCCTCTCAAATTAGTCTAAAAGGTGCTCCTCTAGGGAGGCAGTGTGTGTGTACCCTCAAGTCCCTCAAAATATCTCATGTTTTGAACATAACCAATGTTTTCTAGACCTTTTACTTCAAAGAAAAAAACAGTCAAATCTTCCAGATCTCTGAATTACTATACCTAAGATGTAGAGAAATCAAAGAAATAGGTATCAAAATACATTTTTATTTATGGAGAATTCACAATAAGGCAGAAATTAACTTTCCTAATGCCAATAAGATTTTGCTATTAGCGTTAATGGAATAAGGACTTAATGCTCAGACCTTAAGTCAAACAAATTTTCAGCTGCTAGTAGGTCTGAAATGCTGTCATCTGCATTTTTTTTTCTTCAGGTCCATTTGAACAATGTGTAACAGATATGCTGAGTCCTCATCAAGTGTGTTTAAAAAAACATATTGTTGAACTGGTCATTTAAAATTATCAAAGCTTTTAGAAACAGGACACTGCAGCCAAGATTTACAGCTCAGGAAAGTACTTTTTGTGGAGGTGTCCTAATGTTATTCAGATTTTCTGAAGATCTTGACATGATTCCAAATGAATAAATACATATATATTTAATGGAATTTTCTGCATAATAATTCCAGCCACAGGAATTCAAGTTAAAATCTAATATACCTATTATTAGTTCTTGATATGGAACAGAAATAGCTTACTAGAATTTTCTCACAAATTCCTTAAAATGTGCTATGCTGGTTAATCACATAGGCACATTGATATGATCTTTTTACTTGTTTTTGCAGTATAGTGTTTAGCACCTTTACTGCTATTCCACAAAATCATAGCAAGATGTCTACACATTTCTGCCAACAGGCGCCTTAAAGATGGCACGGGTACAGTCTGAGAGATGAAAAGATATTTGCAGAGAATAATGCAATTTTTTTAAACTCAAATCTGATTACTAAAGGCTTTGATAAAAATAGAGGCCATAATACAGATAAGTAAAAATAAAATTGTTTAATTTTTGTAACAGAAAATACTATAGGGAAAATAATCATTCTCATTTTAGATTTGTGTGCAGAAGAGTGAAAGGAAGACAGTTTTTAAAGAAAAACAGGGCTTAGTGTGTAAAAGGAGCAAAAATACTTGGAAAATCTACTTGAGCTTCAAGTGCATTTTTCTTCTCTTGAAGAGTTTAATGAACCTGAGGCAGTCAGTCAACAGAAACTTGGTACAAAACCTCTCCATGATCCTTGGATCAGCCTGTAAAGGCTACTGGGGGTAAGCCAAACACGCAGCTATTAGCAAAATGGCAGCTTCACTCAGGACTTTCTAGAACTGATTGTGTCCCCAAAATTGTTTCAGTTGTAGACTTGGTCAACAGTGAGAAAAAAAACATAATTATACACACAGAATAATTTATTTTCTGTTTATTCTTGGGGGAAATAAAAATATAAAAAAAAAAGAAAAAAAAAAGTAAAACAGAAAGAAGTTTTGGAGTTTCCTCAATATATGGAATGCAAAAATACCCGTGATGATAAATGAGATCACTGCTGTGCTCATCAAGCATTTTTATTTTCTTCTTTCTTTTTTGGATCATATCCTGGAAGTGCAAGACACTCCTTCAAGTTTTAAGAGCTGTTTAGGATTTTAAGCTGTTCTATACCCAGCCAGTTGCAGAAGTCCTATACTAACAGCTAAATCATCAACTGATAGCAGAGTGCATCTCACACAATTTGAATAGTTACAATATTTGTATTTGAATAGTTACAATAAAATCAACAATACTCTCAGAGTAAATTACAGTTCAGTGTAATGGCATACAGCCCATAGCATCTTAGAGAAGTCAATCAATACAATCAAGATTTCTCTCTCAATAATAGTATCATATGTTCCATTAAAAAAATTATGAGATTTGAGTAAATATAGAATAATTATAGAATCATAGAATGGTTTGGGTTGAAGGGACCTTAAAGATCATCTATTTCTAACCTCCTGCCATGACCAGGGGCAACTTCCATCAGACCAGATTGCTCAAGGACGCATCCAGCTGGCCTTGAAAACTTCCATGGATGAGGCACCCACAACTTCTCTGGCAACTGTGCCAGTGTCTGACCACCCTGACAGTAAAGAATTGAACTACCTTAAAGTATTTTTAATAGCAGGCATAATTTTTAACCACCCTCTAAGTCTCTGCTTTCTATTTCAAAAAGTTCATTGCTAAAAAAAAACAAACAAAAAAAAAAGAAAACAAAAAAAAGTATAAGCCTTTGGCTCTCTAGCAATATGGAAATGTATCAGGAATTTAAACACATTTTTTACAATGTACCAAACTTTATCTGTTGCAATTTTCTTTTTCAAAGGTATAATTACAGCAGCTAATGTAACACTCTCATTAATTTATACTATAAACACAGATGATCTGTCACAGAGCAACCTTTGCATAACACTTCTTAGACAAAATCCTAAGCTATTAAAAAAGTGCGAATTACAAATGCCCACTTGCTTAAGATAGACTGTGGAAAAATTAATGTGTTTTAGCTAGTCAAGGGGAAAGTTATTGTTTATTATTCAAAATACAATGCTGTTTTGAGGCAGCTCCTACAAAGTATATGGAAGGAGAACTGTTGTCAGGTTTTCTAATCAGGAACTTAACTGTGTTGTCTTAAAAACAGATATTTGAGAAAATTATTACAGGGTTTCTATATATGTGGACAAGTTTTATATGTGTTTGTATATATCTTTATATATATATATATATATTTATGCATGAGACATGTTCATATAATGCTTTACTGACTTCTTCTGGTAACTATATCACAAACTCATAAATGAATACATTAAATTTGTTTCCCAAAGAAATCATGAATGCCCCATTCCTGGAAGTGTCCAAGGCTAGGTTGGATGAGGATTTCAGTCTAGTGGAAGGTGTCTCTGCCCATGGAAAGGGGTTGGAACAAGGCAATTTTCAGGTCCCCTCCAACTCAATTTTTTTTTTTTTTTTAACAGTATAAACACTGATTTTTAAATAGGAGAAGTTTTGTCCAGGTTCTACCTTCAATGACTCTTATTTTATAGCTGCAGCACTCCACTCTCATCCTCAGACATCAGAGACTTTGGCTACTCTGTGTTAACATCTGCCTGACTGCTCTGTTTGGCAAACAGGGAGCTGGATATTTGCTACTCATGCACAATAAGACTCCTTTCTGTCTGCATGTGAATTCTTGCCAAGACTGGACACAAACATGTAATGGCATCACTCTGCCTTCCTTAGGTTACTGTGCTAGAAGTGCTTTTCTTTTGATCTGCTGTTAAGAGACCAGTGTTTAATGAAATGGAGCTGCATGCTGATGCCTCCAACTCTGCTCAGCAAACACCCTGCATCTATCAGATAGATATACCTTATCAGCTCACCATTGCAGTCCACTGAAAGGATTCCATTAATTTTGTGCTTGCCCAATGTATTTTGTCTTTCAGAGAACACTACAAAAACAAGGAAATAAATACTTCCAAGGAAAGGAACAGCATCTGTAAAGAACAGGTCATCACAGACTGAAGAGCAGGTAGGCACCAAACCCTGTACTGCAAAATTTTGTTTATTTACAGCACTAAAATGGAATTATGTATCTGTGTAGGAAAGTAGATGCCTAGACACATTCAAGAGCCACATTCAGTGAAATTCCACTGACATTTGAAGGAAATAGGACTGAGAATTAAAAATTCATAGTAAGCTCTGTCCTCAGAGTACCACGCTCACAGACATATTTCTCATTTTTTTTCCACAGGGTTTGTGTTTTGAGCATCTACCTTTTGACCAAAGAATATTCCTTTTTACATCTAGAAGTCTGATGTATAAGTTGCTAAGACATTTGATGGACTAAATGCCCAGATATGTGTGGGTGTCCAAAATATCTCTCACCAGAGAGTCTGGCTTTGCCTTACATGCTTTGGTAGTGGCCAGGGAAGGAATGTTTATGTGATAGGAACTGAACTGCAGAGGAAAGCAGTGGTATTTCCCAAAAGTAGCTTCAAATCAAAATAAATTCTTGGAAAGTTTCCTTGTATTTAACAACTGAAAAAAACCTGTGATTGAACTGGGAATTAAGTCTTGCACATTTAAGAATTCATGTGGTGCCATCAAGACACTGAAGTCAGAGAGGGCAAGGGGCAGGCATTGTTGGTATATAGAATTATTTAACTCACACTTTACAGAACACAACACAGTCTTCCTTTCATCCTGCTGAAAGCTGAAGAGGCTGTTTTAATGTGGAAAAGACAAGAACCAAGGTCAGAAAAGCCTCTTTCACATGGCCACATATCAGATGCTGTGTTAGGGCAAGAGGGAAGACACAGCAGCACGGCAGAACTCTCTCCCCCAAATTTCATTCAGCTACTCAGTATGGAGAATGACAGTGTAGGAAACCTTGCCACCAGAAACAAAGACAGTTTGATCAGGAAAGTACTTGGAAAAGATCCTCCTAGGGGAGGAGAGAAAACTAATTTAAGGCATCAAAAGGTAGGTGACTTACTTGCTGAAGTACAAGCTTTTGATGATTTAGATTGAACTGACTAGAACTTGGGACATGCTAATCTCATCCCTCTTCATTGATAATAAGCTTACAATAAATGTCTGACTTTTAGGTGGCTGAATTTTTATGGGCAGTTTCTGTCATAAATCACAAAAGATTGGTTTACGCTGCAGGCAAAAGCTGCGTAAACATAACAAAAGTAGTATACTGCTACACCAAAATTAGATCAACTATAACTACCCAAGCTTCTGCTGAACCTTTGGCTGCAATTTCAGCTCATATTTCATCTTTCTGTGCTCAAGTTCCTTATATATACAATGGAGATAAACTTTCTCTATTTGTTAAACCAGCAAAGTTATATGGACAATTAGTCATGAGATCCTAGTCTGTTCCAGTTATATAAGAAAGATACATTAATTTATTGTCAGATTAAATAAAACAAATTGTGAAATCAATGTACATTGCATATGAGATGGGTAAATTGCTCATGACTTCACTAGCAAAGCTTCATGTTAGAAAAGGGAGAATCGTGTAATTTGCTTAATGTTTAGTCACCAGTTTCCACCTTGCTTATGTTCAGCCTGATACTGTCTTTTCATTTCACAAGTTGCAATATTGCTAACACCTAGTTAACTACATGTTTTTGTCAATAGAGAAATCCTCTGTCAGGTTTTAAGTTTTTCCTTGAAATTCCTCCATCTGTGATGTCTCTTTTCTATGTCACAATGTCATTCTTGCCTTTGTGTTACAGTGTCTCATCTTTGTTTAAAATATTCCACCCATGGCAATCGAGACTTTAACTCAATTGACATGCCTTTGTATTGATGTGTAAGGAAAACAAAACAGTATGAAAGAAGAGAGAGAGGGGAGGCAGCCTGTGACTTCATTATTTAAACAAAACAGAGTTTACTTGCAGAAAATGATGTTTCTTTGTTCTCATTCACACCCAAATAAATTACTGTTTTCTTAGTCTTCCCTAATGACATTGATTGTGGCAATGGGCAGTCTCTTGCATTTATACATTTGAACAGTGGAAAGACAATGAGACCCAATCTCTAAAAATCTGGTATTATCAATTGTTGTAAAACATAATTTAGCAAATTTTAGCCATCTGTGTTTGGCTATACTGCTATGGTTTTGTTCTCATACTTCAGCATATTCCTGAGTTTGTTTGAAGGACTAGACCATAGATTTGAAATAAGAATTTTCTTTTTATTGCAAAAAAATAAATGTCTTTAAGCCCATGTATATTTGCTGTTTTCAAAAGCAGGTGACTTAGAAAAGATTGAGATGTGAATACACATTCTGTGTTTCTTTAGCCAGAACGTCTACAAAATGGTGAGGCTAACTTCAAAAAAGCTGAAATCTAAATTTATATATTATTATATATATATATATATATATATATAATATATATATATAAATATATATATATTTATATATAGGTCTTTGCAAACCTAATAGTGTCATGGATTTCACGCTGGTGCAGTGAAGAGCAGAGGTGCTTTATTGTTTAGTTAATGGATCACTGTGAGATGTCTGGGGCCAAACACTTCTCTTTTTTTCTCATGTCGTTTTCTGAAGCTTAAAATAAGAGAGATTGTGTATTGCTGACATGCATACTAGCAACCACAGCATGTCTAACTCTTCCAAATGATAGGTAAGTTACCCCCTAGCCATGGAAAAAAAAAATCCATAAGAGATTTAATTACCAGATTTATAGAGAAAATCACTTTGTCTTTTTGCAACATACACAAGTTCACTAGAGGAATTAAATACTTAATGGTTCAGGATTAGACATTTTCCAATCTTTATTGCCTCCCTTTGTGAAGACCTTTGGAGACTATACAGTACCTCTTGACCAAAATTAGTAATTGCCAGACTTAGCCATTTCTTAGTAATTACAGATAGCAAGTTCCTCGGGGCAGAGGTCAAGCACTGTGGCCTATTCTGGGAAAATGCACAGGAAACACTTGGCTAGAGAGATAAAAAATGAACACAAATAGTAATAAATAATAAATACCGGTAAATGCCAATGTTTGGGGGTAGCTATTTATCTTCTGTAAAATCACGTAACTTCTGCCAGCTACAGTAGGATGAGTCAGTTTGCACAACAAAAAGTCAGAATTCTGTCACAAAAGGGACCCATTTCACCCAGTCTTCCTGTTCTACTCATCACCTACACATAAATACAATACTTCAAGAAGAGGAAACTAGTTAGTTTTCTTGGTAGGGATATTCAACACATTTATAGAAATTCTCCATCACTTGGGCCTATGACCATGCTTTGCTCCCTGATTCCAATGTTACAGAAATGGCATCTTGCATGCCTCAGGTGCAATGCATCCATGTGTCAAAACCATCTCAAAGTTGCTGCTATGTTGTGAGGAACTCACTGCACAACTCTCTGTACATTCCCCAGGCACCAAGGGTTCTGCAGCTGAAGTTACAGCCTGTGCTACTCTGTTGTTGCAGTAACGATGCACAAAATTACAGCTGTTATCAACTCTCTGAACACTGTCAAAAAATGTTATTTTTGCTCTTTTGTCTTTTTTTTTTTTTTGCAGCATCATTATCTGGAAGAGAATGCAAGGACTTGAAAGGGATTAAGGACTCTCTTCCTCTGTAGTTTACCTAACAGCAGAAACTATTATTCATCTGGGATATGACAAGAAAGTCCTAAACCCACTTAAAGCAAACAAAAAGAGTGCCTGCACTCTTCAAAGACTGATTTAAACCATATTTTTTAAAGTGAAAGAAAATTTCACATGGACTGACACATATATTTCCATTTCACACCCAGGGAATTTGAAGCACACTTGGTGCTAAACCCAGAAACTGGAGCTCATAGTGGCATTCTGACATGCAGCATTCCTTTGAATAGTTTGAAGGATATTGCCATAATGAAAGTAAGATCTTTGTAATTTTCAACACTTTTTTCCAAATTTGTCTTATCTGGGATTTAGTTCATGTGGCCTATCTACATTTTCCAAATTATTTTAAGCATTACTGGTGGCAAAAATAGTTGAGAGCAAGGTCTTTGCTGTAAATAAAATTGGTTTCACTGAATAAATTGTTTTATTGACACCATGTTAATTTACATTAGGCAAAGACTTTTTCTTAGGGTACTGCTGGGAGTTTCTATCTGGCATGATCTGAACTCTTTATGATTTAAGTTAGGTTGGTCAGCCTGGTTCTAGACATCCTGTAAAATTAGCACTGCTGCTTTTCATGGGGTTTTGATGATCACTTCTCTATCAGTGAAATCAAATTCACAGACTCACATGAGTTCTGCTTTGTGCAAAACAACTCAGGAAGGGACAGATGGAGAATGGTCTGAGGCGAGCAGCATGAGTTTAGAGGCCTTGAGGATATGATCTGGGAGGAAAGATTGAAGAAATCATTCCTGCTTAGTTTAGATGGACTAAGACAAGCAGGAGACATAAAAACACATGGAATATAAGAGGAAATATAAAGGACATAACCTTCAATCATATCTGCTCTGATTAGGAGTTCAAACACTGGGCATTAGAAAACTGATGAAGGGTAGAGATAGTAGGGCACTGGAATACTTTTTTGAAAACATGATTGCTAGAGATTTTTAAGAGTAACCTAGAAAAAAATGGGCTAGGAATGGTATGAGCATATGGAACCTTGTCCTTCTTCATGTGATTTTTTAAAATTTTACTTTATTAATGTGCTTCAAACTCCTTCTCTTACTTTTTCTACTTTCTTTACATTTTTTTAGATCCGTCTCCCTTTCCAGAGCTTGCAAGTACAAGCTTCCATCTATTCAGGGACATGTGAACACCCTATAGAAACTAGCAAGCAGCCAAAGAGTAAATGCAACTTTTTCAGCCATCTGATCCACCTTTCTTGAAGTGTCAACACGCAAATCTTTTCCATGTTTTCTTGTCTTCTCTCTTGGCTGTCTAGAGAGGCTCTGTGAGTTTGGCTTCCTCACTGACCTGACAGGCACTCTATGCTGGAGCACGACATTCTCTGTGACCCAAGCAGATGTTTCCATTTTTATGGAAGTCACTGAGAAATGGTTTCTTCTTCTCAGTCTAATTTGCCTTAACACAACAATTGGGTTTGTGCTGTGGATATTTACTCTCCATATCAAACAGAAATGTACTTACCACACAGAATAAAAAGCAGTGTAGGACACTCACAGTATGTCAGATCTCCCTTTCTTTGCCATTAAGTGGGAATGGAAGGGACTAGGAGAAAACTTCTGGAAGAAAACTAACATGTTATATCAAATTCTCCTCCTGATGTTGTGAAAGGTGCCTTAGAGATACAGACACAAGAAATAGAACAATAAACATAGCTCATGTTTAAAGTAAGTCTACTGCTTTCAGAATATTTTAAACTATCTCAACAAATCACATTCTTTTAAAGCTCTTTATAGTTTGAAATTAAGACATACACAGATTTTTAAAATAAAAAAATAGACTATCAATAAATTTTGGGCTTAAAAATAGTGGATTTTAATAGAAGAACATAAATTTAAAATGTATGGTGCAATGGTATCAATTAATTACCACATAAAACAGAAATAATAAATGTTTCAACACATTTCAACAAAAAACATGACAAGTAGAAGACAAAAGATAATTTCTTCATTTGGGAATGATGTGTCAGAATAATCAATAAGAGTTCATTGCATTGCATATATTTTTTCACAAGTAAAGATTTTCTCGTATATATCTGTGCATGTATATATATATATATATATTATTAGTGGAAAAAACATATAAACTGTTAAATTAAGCACACAAAATATCAAAATATAGCATTGAGGAATTAGAAGTTTGGTCTTGTCTCTTATTTATTCCTCGTCCATCTGGCAACATCAGCTGGAGAGCCATTCTTGACATTAATAATTGTCATTCATGGTACATTCCTTCGGAGGGCTGCCAGTAGGTCCTGCCATATCTCCCCATCTTATGGAAATACATTCCCCAATCTCCTTTCAGCACAAGGAAAAGGCTCATTTCAAAGCAGACAGCAGAAGGACATTTATGGCCCTCTAAATGAGTTCTCACCTGGAGTACTGTGCAGCAACCCACCAATCTTACACACCATTATACTCTACATGGATAATGCCATTCCTCAAATGCTTGTTATTAAATTTTGTTCAGCATGGACATTCTGAGAGCATTGATTTAATTACATTTTTATGCGTAATAATATATCTTCATTGAATCTGAGGATTGTGCAAGATTTAGTGTTTATACGGTGGGAATTCAAGAAAGAGAGAAATATGCATTGCTTGGAAACCTGAATTCAAATGCAAACCTAGAAAAAATTTTGCAAAGCTCTGCCAAAAGGATTTTGGAAAGCAGACAGAAATCTACCCTAGCCTAGGAAAGATGGTAAAAGAAACAGGCCAAATAGTTAAAAAGTCTTTTCTGTCTGTGTTATGGAGACGAACACATTCCGTCTTCTGGGTCAGTCTCCTTTCTGACTGAAAATTAGGCTCCTTAATTTTAATTGCAAACCTTTGTTTTGGTCTCTTGTGACCATGAATTTCATAGGCTAGTCAGACATTCCCTTTTATCAGGTCTAATTTTCTTTTTATCCCCTACTCCCTCAGATTCACCATGCCATGTAAAATAACAGCTGCAGATCCTATTGACCTGAATCTAATATTTATACACAGCTCCGGGCAGTGAACTGTTTAGCACATCATTTCTCCCAGTCCACAAGTGGCAGGTTTGTACATTACAGCTGATCTCACACAGTCCCAAATTCACTGGCTTGTACCCTTGAGTGTCTGTTCTACATGGACATTAGGGTGGAAGACATTTTTAAAGTGTGTTTAGCTCATTTTTCAAGCAGCGTTATCACTTGCAAAGCAACTTTTATATACAGTGCTATGAATCACTTTAGATCAAAACCAGGCCATGGCAATAGATTGTCATCCATATTTAAGAAAATATGACTTATTTATAAGCCACGGAATAAATAAAACCACTGGAAAAAAAATCCAATCAGCACAAGAATAGCAGAAATGAGGATCACAGAGTAGCAATGAGACAAAGAGGGCTCTCATATTTCAGAAACTCAGCCAGACTCTGCCTTAGCAAATGTAGAACAGTCCTCAATAAGGGGAAAACTTCTCATAACATTGGAGTCTAGACAAGCTGCACTACCAGAAAAAAACACTGTGCTAAAATAGCATCACCTCCTGCTGAACTGCATCAAAAGCCTCCATGAGACATAAACATAACAATAAATATGACTATTAAATTAAAAAGTGAAATGGAGGAAGAGGGAGGAGGGAACCCCAACAAGCAAAATGAGGCTGAACAAGCTCCAGCCCAGCTGAATGTCAGGGGACCCTGATGAAAAAGCACACACAAGATGAAAAGGCATGTAATGAAGTCCTTGCTTGCAGTTTATCAGCCAAGCCACAGATTTCATAAAGGTGGAAAGCTGAAAGTATCTCACACCAAAGTAACCAATTGCATTACAGAGGAGGTGAATAGCAAAGCTGCTTAACAAATGTATTACACTTCAAAGACAGCAGCCAGCAAGAGGCATCATTAGGCAGCTATGAAAGGAAAGGTGGGACTACAGAGCATCAAAAAAAGAAGGATCAACAGAAAATGGATTGCAACTATAGGTAGCATGATATTTCTGTAGACTCCTCTGGAAAAACAATATGCAATAATTCTCAATAAATACACGTTCATGGTTGGATTTGCCAGCACAGCTATTCTATATTCTTTTTTGTTTTTTCTACTTGTAAGGTGTGATAATTTATTCCTACTACTAAACATCTGAACTTTATTCCTATAGATAAAGAACCTCGATGAAAGTAAAAACTTTTTTATTTAAACCACATTTTTAACAACACTCAAGGTTAACAATACTCAAAACAATATTCAGTGTTATTCAAAAAGCCCCTCCTGCTAACCAGTGCTGCACAAGGAGGCAGCCCTGCCCTGAAAAGTTTGATATCTAAGACACAAGGTAAGAAGCACCTTCCAAGAGAGAGAACACAAGTATTAATTGTCTCATTACCTAATCTCCAGACAATAGAGTTGTAGCCCTTGACAGCTCTGTTGAAGGCATCATAGCTAAAGCAACTTCAGTAATCAAAATATATAAATACTTGAGAAGTGTTTATAGAAATGTAGAGTAGATTGTACTGAAAGGGATATTTAAAGGTTATCTAGTCCAAGGCCCTTCCAATGAGGATGGACATCGTCAACAAAATCAGATTTCTCAAAGCCCTGTCCAATCTGACCTGGAATGTTTCCAGAGACAGGGCACTCATCACCTTTCTTTGCAATCTCTTCCATCGTTTCACCACCTTCATTGTAAAAAAATTCTCTCTTACATCTAATCTAAATTGACCCTCTTTTAGTTTACCATTACCTCTTGTCCAGCCTTTTAACTGGTTTTCTTTGTGTGGACACAGAGGAAGAACAACCTCACCTAGATCATGAGAAGTGTACAACAGCTGTGTGACAAAATTTAAAATTCATCTGATCAATCTTTAGGCATCCATCATGCAAACAGAGACACTTGGGACAGAAATCAGATAGAAAAATGGAGATATATCCCAATTACAGCTATATTGATCTCTAAGGCTTCAGTGACTGCACTTGTTAAATCTCTGCTGAGGATGGAGGGAGTTGAGATGCTTGGTTCACATGCAGACACCTGAATTGAAGGCACCTCGATGAGATGTCTGAGCCTCGAGCTGAATCCACTCCCTGCAGTAGGATTTAATTAACTGAATATGGGCATTTAGTGTCCTTTTAGAAATGCCCAGCTTCCATACATTGCGCCAGAAAAACACAAGTGATTGTCCTGAGTTCTGTGCACATCCACCATCCCCACACAAATCTTTTGGATACCGTAAGAATACCAAATGACACAAAAAGCTGATGTTCCAGCAACCAAAACCACTTATGGGAAGTGCTAAATGCCCAATTCCAAAATGCAATGTAACCAACTCATTTTATATGTCTACCTTAGGATGAGTTAAAAAAGGAAAAAACAGGAAATACAAATATATATATAACATATAAAATATTATGATATTCACATAATAGTTTACATGTCTCACGTTTCCCAGTGAAATGCCAGCTACTGTTTTATGCACATTTTAAGCTATATTGAAAATATTAATTCAGGTTTATTGAAAAAGCTATGATGTTGATATAAATTTTTAATTTTTTCATTTTCAAAACAGACATTTGTCAATCTGTTTCTTTGGCAAATGATGCCTATATGATCAGCCTGTGCATTATGTGTCTGTCATTCTTTTTTCATCTCTGCAAATATCTTTAAAACTTAATTTTCAATTTTAAGCATCTAGAGGGAAAATATCTCACAGCTATAAAGGACAAAGTTTCATTAAAAGGGAAGTGATGTAAAATAGTGAACCTGCTGTGGAAATGTCGAGAGGTTTTGATTAACAACAAAACTAAGCCACTTCAAACAATCCATACCAGCAAAAGGTACAAGAAAAGCATCAGCTGGAATGGACACTTTATTAGAGACAGCCTTGAAACACTGAGGCAGAAGGTTACAGACATCAGAAATCTATTTTTACAAAACTTCAGAAATATAGAAATTGTTTGGTAAAGAGGTTAATATGTAATCTATCTGTTAAATTAGTTAAAATACTAATTTAAGTAATGTTTGTAATATGGTCAGATGAAGAAAAACCTATACAGAGAGAAAAGAAGGGGCAAGAATCTCAGATACATAGAAGGAATTAGAAAGGAGGATTAATAATACCTTCCAATGAAACTCCTGGTAAAGAATGTTGGGGAGAGATGTGAGGCTTAATCATGCTGTAGCAAATTTCAGTTTGCAATGAGGAGATTCTGACTCACATTGAAGTGTAAGACACTGAAGTACAGACAGGACACAAACATTTTTCTAAATGTGAATTATCATTTGCATTTTTGGCATTTTATGGTTTTTAAAATTTTCAGAATATCAATAATAATTAATTCTGAGTGCTGTTGACAGAGACTGTAATGATAAACAAATCTGAACATCCAGATTGCCTTTCACCCCCTCTATTTTAAAATCTGAGCTAATCAACTGGTCAAGAAAAAACAACCACAAAAAAATTACAGCAACCAAACAAACAAACAAAAAAATCAAACCCAAACAACCAAACCCTAATTGTTTATTCTATGATAACTGTATTATCTTGGAAGAAAGTGCCTTGAGAGGGCAGCATAGACATCTATTGAAACAATTTACTGTGCATGCCACCTCCAAACTAGCTCAGGAAACCAGTTTGGGAATTTATAGTGAAACCCAAAATATGGTCCAAAAAAGAGAAATGTGCATGATAAGGATAAAAGGCCAGGTGCACATATGTCTCTTTGGTGCACAGCTTTGTAAGCAGACACCTAAATTCCCAGTAAGGCTTTTTTATCATACTTGCATCTTTTATTGGATGTAGCTCAAGGTTTTTACACTCTCATATACTAATCTGTACTACTTTAAGATTCATTACAACTAGGAGACATCAATACAATAGATTTGGGGTGGGAAGGGATTCCTCTTCATTCATAAAATGCCAAAATGAGTAAAAAAAGTTAAATAGAATTCAGTATTTTACATA
This sequence comes from Taeniopygia guttata, assembly GCF_048771995.1. Lineage (NCBI taxonomy): Eukaryota > Metazoa > Chordata > Aves > Passeriformes > Estrildidae > Taeniopygia > Taeniopygia guttata. The sequence goes on along the minus strand of NC_133026.1, from coordinate 145,339,282 downwards.
TCCTTGTGAAGAAATGAGAAGTAAACTTGTTTCCCTCCTTTTCCAGGAAAATTATTTTCCTGCTTATGAATAACATTATGGCAACACAGAAGCCAATAGAAATTCTGCCACCAGTTTCAGCATCATTAAAGTAACACTGAAAGCTATAACATGTTGAAACTCTCTTACTAAACTTTCTGCTGTATACGATTTATAGATACACACACATTGAGATCTATATACATCAGAAAGTTAGCCTTGGAACAGCATTCCCCTGATTCTGTGAAGTGCTTCTGTGCTTTGTCTTTCTGGTTTTGGACAGAATCCTCTGCTTCCTTTTTATTTTCCCTCTTTAGGGTAACATAGAAATAGTGGCACAACCAGAAATGGAGGAGGAGTTTTCTTCCTGTGATAAGAAAAAAACCCCTATTGCTCAATAACTTCTACCAATTACTTGACAAATATACAGCAAAATTTGCAAGTGAATATCACTATCTCCTTAAACCTATGCAGAGAAAATTTGGATTTATTAAGCAATCAGACACTTTCTGATCCTGCTCAACAAGAAACAACAGCTGGCTAATTTAAAGTCACTTATAAAGCTGCGAGATTTAGTACAATTTAAACAACATGGAGAATTCTGTTGCATAAAGTCCTGAAGCAGTGAATCCTTCTCTCTTTTACTTAATTTCTAATCCAATTTAAAATCTGCTAGTTTCACAAATAGAACCCAGGTGTTTGGGGAAAACAACTGTAGCAACAGAAGTCTCCCTTAATGCATAAAAGTCCAAGTCCCTTACAAAACTCCACACCTCCCAGAAACACTTACAATTTACCAGGGGTACGAGGAAACCTGTGTAGGTACTCCCAGGAGCAGGAACCTGCATTTCTTGTTGAACTCCATAAGGATCTCTCCATCTGCCCTTTTCTCCAGCCTGTCAAGGTCCCTCTGATGGTTGCACAACTGCCTTGTGGATCATCTGCTCCTGCTTTGTACCTTCTGCAGATCCACTCCAGGCACGTTCTGTCCCATCACATAAGCCATTAATGGAGATGTAAAATGGTATTGTTCCCTGTAGCAGCATGATTTCCCTACCATACATCCTTCATTACTCCTCCCAATCACCTCCTTCTCCTTGGAAATGTATAAAGAATCAGTCCATATTCTTCCAGAACCAGTTATTCCATTACATTTCCAGGAACTGAAGTGAGGAGGACCAGTTTGCAGTTCCTTGGATACTATTTTTCCCTTACTGAAGATAGGACTGACTTTTTTTTTTTTTCCCATAGCTTTTTTTTTTCCCACCTAATACAGCCTTTCAAATATGGTCAACAGTGGTATCTCACTGACAGCACTGACCTGCCTCAGCACCAATAGCTGTGTCCTGTTACCTAATAAAAGGCATGGGCTATTGTATGGCCAGTTTCCTGACATGACCTGATCTTCTTCCACCAGGAGTCAGTTTTCCTTACAACAGACTTTCCTTTTGCTCTCAGTGACTGGGGATTCCTGCATCTGATTCATCAGTAAAGGATTAGTTAGAAAAGCCACTTTGTCATTGGGTATCCTGCCCCCTTGGCAGCAGATCCACCTTTTCTCTAATATTTTTACTCCATCTCTTGCCAGCTCCACCTGGGCTTTGGCTTTTCCAACTGCTGCCAATACCCCTTACATGCCTCCAGGATAACCTGTCTCTCCTCCCACCTCTTTTATGGTTCTTTTTTATGGTATATATTTTTAGGACCTCCTTCTTCATCCACACAGGATTCCTGCTGCCTTTGCTTGCCTTCCTGTAAATCATGATTTTTGTTCTTGAGCTTGGAGGGTGATACTTAAAAATCAATCAGCTATCCTGGGACCCTTCTTTCATCCATGACTGTCTCCCAAAGGATTCTTCCAAGATCACCATAGACTTATTGTGTAGTGAAAAAACAGAAGGCTTCAGGGCTTTATCCCAGAAAAAGGGATAAAGTCTGAAAAATAGTGCAGTTAGACTTTATGAATCCCAACCATGGCAGGGTTCAAGGCCAGGCTGGATCAGACCTTGAGCCATCTGGTCTAGTGGGAGGTGTCTATCATGGAGAGATTGGGATGAGATAATCTTTAAGATCCTTTCCAAACCTTAAAATTCTATTATTCTATGATTGGAATTTGCCTTGCTTAGCTGTCTTGGTGGTGGTATGTTTTCTTCATTTAATACAAATATTGTTTCTTATACTAATTAATTTTGGGACTGGGGAAAACTAGGTCACTGAGCATCAGAAATATTATTTTAGCTCTTGTGTTTCTCTGTGGAAGCTCTAATGAATGTGTTAATATTTCTTCACATTAGAACCTAGTTCTTGTTGCCAGTCAAGTTCTGGCAGAAGAGTTGCATTATTATTATTTTTAATTATGCATTTTAAGTATGGTGATTGCCTTTCTGAGAAGAAAACAACAGCAAGAATAATAAAAAATTAGGTATCCAAATACCCTAAGGTGATAATGCTTAGCAAGAGACACATATAATTGTTTATGAACTGTGAAAATGTTCCCTGTTCCTAGATCATGATGCTGCAGCAGATATCCTCTTATGGGGTAAGTAGCTCGAATGCTAAAATGATAACAAAATGTGTTATCCATAGAGATGTCCCAAGGCCAAGGACCTGAAAAATACTGCAGTGACTGCACGAGCAGTGGCAGTTTAATAACAATGCATGTGCCATTTCCTAGCTCAAAGGAGATATTTGTTTAAAGAACAAAGTGTGTTCAATCTGCAGGGAAATTAAGCAGGATCAATGTCTCTACAGTAATTCATCTCTTCAGTTACAAAGAGAGTGTTCCACATGTTGAAGTACACAGAAATTAAAAAATAAGGAAATGTTCCTGTGTTCCTGTTTTCCTAGTTATTAAAGAAGGAATAAAAGTAGTGTCTAATCACATGATTTATGGAAAGGGTATTTTTTTTTAACCTGTGAGTGTAAAATAACATAATTAACTCTGTCCCTGATTTAGAGAAATTTTTGAGTGTGCCCTTAACTGTAAAGTACATACTTATGGTTCATTGGCTTTGTAGGGACTGAGCCAAATAGTTAATTGGAGTCAATTTAATTCCATGGTTAATGTAATTTGTTTATTCTTGACCTATAAGAATGCTGTGATATGACAGTCGGAGAGGGCAAATTAAATATAATGTTGAGGAAGGAAACACATTTTTTCAGACAGCCAAGGAATTTTTCCAGATGAACAATCCTAGGTAAACAATTGCAAAAGATTTTGATGCTTGTGGAAGCAAAGAAGGTATTTTGATTGCACGTAAGGAAACCATAAGGAAGCTGCTGTTGTATTTCCATGCTCCACAAATTCATCTCTCCCTTGTTATGCTTATGAAAAGTGATGCAAGAGGTCCTTGGGCCTTAGCAGTCATATAACCAAATTTGCATCAAAATGCAAGGCTTTCTGTCACTTCTCTTTCCTCACTTATTTCTTCAGCTGTTTAAAACCATAAAAATCACCCAAACCAAGCCAAACCCAAAACAAACAGGCACACCCCAACACTGCAGCCAATCAGCCACATGGAAAAGAGTTTAGGAGCTATACATTTGTATAAGGCAAAAACCACAAAAACTTTGCTGTCATTTTGGGACTTTGGGTACTTCTAATGAACAAGAATATCAGAAATCTGACTATACGGAATTACATAATAAACAATTTTGTTTCTCCCTTCTTACTATCGCCGCTTAAGATTCTTAGGTTTCAATGATGTCAACAGATGAAACAGGTATAAGAAATACAATAGTCCTAAAGAGTCACCTAAAACAAAAAACAAGTTAATATTGGGCAGGGTGTCCAACTACTCAGCCCAGCTAATACTAGCTAAGCTATAATTATAAAGAAGCAAGACATATGAATAAGAAATATGAAATAAGAAAACTACATTAAGAATGCATTTGAAGGTAAGATAAATTGAAGAAGCGTGACTAATGAGAGTCATTAGTGAAAACAAAGATGAGGCCTTAAAGCAGAGATTATTTGTAAGAGTGTTCCTAAAAACTCTGGATAGGGGGTTCAGTAAGAAGTGTATGAATAAAGTATATGTGCCCAAGAGCATGTCACAGGTTGAGGAAGCCTTCACATCCAATGGCTGCAGAACAAGTAATGCTATTTTGTCTGTCATATTGGCACACAAATGTCAAAACCTCACTCATTCATTACTGAGCCTGAGATCCAGGGCAGAGTTTTAAAGGTCTTTCATGCCACTGCACACAGGGCAAGGCAGAGATAACAAAAATCACAAAAAATACTGTTAGCAGTGAGCAGACCATAGAACCCAAACCACCAGAATCAGTGGCAGAATTATTTTCAAAAATATTTTCAAATGCAGTGCTCTTATCTACAGCAGTTTTCAAAGTTGGATAGAGAAAGAAATCAGCTATGGGCTTTACCGAACTATACTTTTCTTTCTTCATTATTGTTTTCTTTAATGATCTTCACATACCTGGTGTGACTTTTTCTCCCTTTCTATGATTCAAAACAGTTATTTAAAACAAAAAGTCTTTCTCAGATATAGAAGAAAAAAATCTGATTACAGTAAAAAGGACACACAGAAATAAAAGGTTTTGACTCGTATACAATCTCCAAATCTGAGGTGAACACAGTACTGCTAATCCCATTAAATTATGTAAACAGAAATCCTAATTAACTCAGACTGAAGGTTTGGTTTGTGTCTTTGACTTTGTCAACACCTTGTTTCTAGATGGCTTCTGTAGTCTAGATATTTTATCCATAGTGCTGCCATTAGTAAGATGTAGGTTGTGACCCTTACTCTCTCTCCACCCAAAAGCTGTTCTAATGTGCTGACATTCTCAATCAATCACACCTCTAAGCCCAGTTCCACTGGAATATAGTCTGACTTGACTGACTTGGACTAGCTGTTTCTTTATGCTTCTGACACACCATTTATGCACAGAAAGTTCTTCTGTGGAAAACATTATCCCCTGGGAGATGAGAACAGATGGTGTAACTCTCTTTACTAAAGCAGTTTCATACTGACCATGCCCTACAGTTACGAGACTGTTATTGATAGCAATTATGAATGATTGCACTCAGAATCTATTATCGTGGTGAGGAATAAAAAGTCCCAAAATATGTCCTAAACTTATAATTTAATAACACAGGAGAGGGAAAACTATGAGGCAACCAAAAGCAAAAAAATATACTGACTTCTCTAGAAGTTTGAAGAGATTTAAGTGTTAGAGAACCATCCTCTGAAGCTCTAGATCTTCCACCTTCCCATTTTGTTCAAGAAAAAGTTATTTCTTCCTCATTCCTACCTGCTGCATCCATTTACACTGGCTCATGGGGCACCTCACGTGGGTACAGCTCTAAATCTACAGTATGTATGGAACTGAATTGATATTTTCTGTCGTGGAAAGCTTAAAAAAAGTCAAAATAGCAATTTTGATTAGCATGATACCATTCAGGCTGTGACAGGTCTCAACTAAAAATTTAAGTGTCAGGTTGCTATGCATACTGGATTACTTGTACTTGCTTATTGAAAGTTCGCACAAGTAATGTGACTATAAAGTAACTCTTAAATTCTATGAAAAAGTTTTTCAAGAAGGTATGAATTTCAAGAGAGTCATTTTCTACAGAAAGAAAGAGACAAATTCACTCCTTGTGTACTCATTTGGTTACAATTATAAAGTCCTCATGACGCTTAGCTTTCTTCAATTTCCCTTGCTAGCATTTGTTTTCAAATCAGATCAATAGTATAAAACTTGAAGCCTTGCATAACTTTACTTTGAACAAAGCCTCTCTTCAGGAACCTGTGTTTCTATCTGGGGTTCTTTTTATTTTAAAAGCCTGCCATAGTAGGCAGTTAAATCTCAGTATACATAGGAGGTTATTTCAACTGCATAGTAGAGACTGTGACATGTAAGGACTCTAACTGCCATTTTTAAGACAAAGATTGATGGAAAAAGGAAAGAAATGTCACAATAGGAGTCCATTTTATTGACAGGAACAGCAACAATAGAAATAGCTGAAAGAGAATGCATCAGTTGCCACCATGGGTTTTTAAAACTATAATCTTTGTCACTTTGTGTGTAACGAGTGTTTCAGATGGCTCTGCTATTCATCAAGAGCTGGGCTGCAACCAACCACCAGACACTGAGTACTCCACAAAGTTGAGTGGAAAATGATGAATAGAAAACTGATGGGAACAAAAGATGACTGAAAGGGTACCAAGCAAACTTCCCTGCTCAGTCCTAGCAGCAGGTCTGCTCCACTGTTTTCTTTAATATCTTAATGGGTTTACTGTTGTCAGATAACCCAGTAGGCAGCTCAGCCCCACTGTTTTGGTCACAAACCCAAAACACAGCACCATATGAGCTACAGTGAAAAAGATCAACATTATGCCAGCCAAAACAAGTACAATTACTTACATTGTCTGCCTTGTTTGTTATCCAGTCATCAGTAGCTCACAGCTATTCACCAATAAAATCATGTCTGTTAGATTTTCTCAGGCAGCTCTCATTCCATGGTGTCTTTATCCTCTCACAAAGCAAAATATTCCCATTCAAACTATTCTGTGTAAAGCCCACAAAGTTCTTAACATTTTTTGGTTGTTTTCACAACAAAGAGAAACAGAAGACTTTGAGCAAGTTTGAACAAAGATAAGGTTAGGACATTTCCATGGACACCCCTCTGTCATGCTCTGTCCAAGGCCTTATTTTCATTCTCAAAGCAATGAAGACCTGTCTTTTCCTGTCAGGAGCAATAATACAGGTGTCTCAGAAATGCTAAGAAAATAAAGAAATCTTTATTTTCTTACCATTCATGGATCTGATAGATGTATTTATTATATTCCAAGGGAACTTGCAGAACACTGATTGAAACTGAGTCAGCTTCTATCAGTATCTGAAGTAATATTAGCTTTCCAGCTACTCTTTTTCCTTATCCGTGGCTTTTTCTGTTCACCACAAACTAATTTAGTACTCCTACAATTTTTTTAGAAGTGAAAACAAGTCCAGAGAGATTTTATTCAGTCTTTATAAATATATGAATGTTGATTTTTTTATGTTGAATGCCATTGCTGAATGTTACAAGAGTGTGTTAATTCCTCACAACCTGTACTAGCCATTTCTTAAATACACAAATACATACAGAAAACATCTCTCCTACACTTCATGGGTTCTTTGCTAAATCCAAAGTACCAAATTTCAAGAACTGCCTACACTTAATATCACCATTTTTTCCCTGCTGAAAAGATGAGTTTTTCAAGGTTGAAGAGTAACAACTGAGAATTTTAGTCCTCAAACAACACTATTGCTACCGAAAGCACTTTCAAATTTTCCTCTCTATGCATTCCAGATCCTGATTCACTTTAGCAATCACTACTTAATAATTTTTGTTGGTTTTATATTTTTCTACAAATGCCTTTTTTACTGTGAACACGAATTACTTGGGCATATGAAATAAATCTCATCAAATTTGATTTCTGCTGTCACTTCTCTTGTATGTGCCCAGTGGTACAAAACACCAGAGAGAGCCTGAGCTGAAAAGATGCTTTTTAGCCTGTAGTTGATAGTGACATAAGTAGTTCTTTTATATCCCTTCATAAGCAGCTCCTTTATATTCTTTCATGTAAACCTAATCTAGCAATATAGTGTGCACAGTCAAAAATTCTGCTGGATGTGTCTTGAAACAGCTCCCTCCCAGCTAAGCCAATAACTTGTCTCAGATGGAAGAAATTATTCGATGCTACTGCAAGGTCTGCTCTGAGAAACAGTCACCAGTGACAAACACGAGACCACAGAGCTAATGAGGCCTACCTAGCACAGGGCTAAATTTCAAATGAAATAGCATCTGTTTCTTTCCATGGCCATGAAACACGTACCAAAGCAGTACCAAGCCTCTAGGAATGTCCCCCAGATTTGTCCCATGGTTGAGTCGTAGATGTATAATGTCCACAGGTAATTTGTAAGGCAGTGAGGCAGGAAAGAAGATTTCTGCAGCTGCTTGATTCCAGAACTCTTTCTATGGCTCACTATCAAATTACTCTGGTTTTATAGCTTTGGAAGTATATCCCTTTGGTCCCTATCTCTGTGGGAAGTGATAGCTATTCCTGCACCACAGCTAAAATATCTTTGCTGATTGGAGGAGGCTGTGTGTGTAATGAGTGTCTCCAGCTCATCTTCACAGCCCGAATCTGCCAACGTGCATCAGGGATTTGCTGCAAATAAGGGAAATGGAAACTGTAAATGATGAATCCACCATCATGCACATCATCAAGATTTTTCTGCCAGGAATCGAGGAAACTAGAGGCACAGCTGCTCCAGCCTTCAATTTTTGTGGCATTCGTGGTGTCCCTACTTCTTTATTTCAGAAGGAACTCCCCAGTGACCAACAACCTGCTGAGACTTCACTGGAGACAGGATTTGGAGTTTAATGAGGAGAGATTCAGCAAAGCATGAGCAACTAATGATGTAGATTGGAAGCCCCGTATTGTTTAGTGCACTGCCAGGTGTCAACTGTGATTCCAATTGTAAATTTATATTATCTCAGAGTAAATGATCTGGTATATGAAAAAGCTAAAACATCTGACTTCATTAGAAAAGGGTTGATCTCATGGGAGTGCATTTTCTACCCAATGCAGGATTATTTTTTTAACTTGGCGTGTTGGAAGCAAAACAAATCCTGCCAGCTTGGAGTGAAAATAACCAAAGAGAACAGATGTACAGTAGCATATAGAAGAGATCAACAGAGACAGCAGGGCAAAATACTGGGGAAAATACACTGATTGGGAAGTTACCACATCTGGACTTTTAAACATTATAAAATTAAAGCTATTTCCATCCTTCTTGCCTCTTCAAAAGCAAGCAACTGACCAACTAAACAAAAAAAAAAAAAAAAAAAGAGGAGAAAACATAATTTAAAAAAGCTTTGCATTTTGCAGTAGCTGTTTAGAGTCTCTGAGTATAACAAAGTGAGGATCAAAGTTCTATCTGGTTTGGCTCTCCTGTAATTTGGAGGTTACTAACTGGGACTCAACATCTCTGCTCTGTCGACCATTCATGGATATATTCCCTTCTGCATTCCTGATCCCTCTGGACTTCAGCAACCTGCTCTGCAGATATTTCACTGAACTGGATAAAAGTATAAGATGAATTTCATTTTTTTGAAAATAACTGGCTTTTGTTTTAATTTTCTCACAGAAAGGAACAAGGAGTAGTAAAAAAATCTTTAAGCTACTCTTTGATTGCATGTATACATTTTCATGTGCACTCATAAAACCCATTATCAGTTTAGTCAACACCCCTTTCACTTCCATTTAAACCTAGTAACTGCTCAACAAAGCATCTTTCTTGAGATTTTTAGTGTGTAAAGTCACTCTGGCAGAAACACAGGCTCTACAGGTGTTCTTTGTCCCATATCTTCCCTGCACTGCAGGTGCAATTACTGAGCAAGGAGCTGGCCTCGATGCTTGTCCAGAAGGACTCAGAATTTCTTCCTTTATGAAGAAAATAATTTAATTTTCCTCAGTTATTCCATAAAGAAGAATAATCAACACATTTCCAAAATGTGAAATGTACTTGGAGATATGTGGATGAGAGCAGAGGTTATTCTCACCCTTAAAAGAATTAATTGCAAATTACTTGGAAAGTGGCTGCAGCAAAAACAGTTAGGAACTTCCCAGTTTTCTCTTTTTCTTTAATTTCTTTGGCTGTTGTGACAGATAGCAGAGGTGTGTTATAGAGTGTGTGTGTTACTGTGATAAACTAATTCAGTCATGTGTAAGGTTTTAGTCCGAGGCACATCAACTGAGACGGCGATGTATAATTGCTTTGCAAATCCCATTACAAGGGAAAAAGATAAAGCTGGTTCTCTGACTAATAGACTTGCAAAAATCATGAAGTCTGATTGAGGTTTATTACAAAATAATGTTGCTCAGAGAGTGGGAAAATAACAAGGCAACTCCGTTGCCCCGTGGTGCACTGGGCATATGGAGCAGAGTAAGAAGGATTTGCTGTCCAGTGGGAGGTGAGAAGGATTCAGCTCCTCCGAGGGCACATCCTCAGCCTCCCCTTGGACTTATTGCTGATAATTCCCATAGATCATTGCAGCAGCTGCTGCACAGATTCAGGATGGATCATCAGCACATCTTAGGATACCATAGAAAATACTTGAAATTGCACTCTTGGAGCTACAGTGAGCATTGCTGCTGGGTTCTTTCACTTTTCAAATGTAGGTCAGCCTCTGGCTACTCTTGCTTTGCTTCTGCTTAAGCTACATTTCCTCTATTTTTTATCTGTTTTGATTTTATGTTAAAACATCTGACAGGAAAGACACTTTTCTAATTTTTGCTATATCTTGCAGTAAAGATATTAGAAGCTTATTACTTCCTTAATGTGGCACGAGCTGAATTGTCTGATTTGAGTGTGTTATTTTTCTTGGTAATGTCTTGCTAGAGTTTGTGCTAATGTCAAGCTTAATCGGGCCCTGCAGTTTTATGCTGTAAAGTGTGATTATCATTGAATTTTCATACTGAAAATTTTAAGTACATCATTTCATATTCAGTTTTAAGCACTTACTTTCAGTGGAAGACAGAACTTTAATCATTACAGCCTAATCCAGAAAGGCACATTTACAATAGCTATAAGTCTTGTAGGAGCAACTGAAAGAAAGGCATATTTCATAAATCAAAATTTTAATCTTGGGCATCTGCAACAAATTGCCCCTAGCCTTACTACATGGCCCTTGTTGTGCTGAGCTGTTAAATGGTCTGAATGGTGACCAAAACCACTGGTTACAAACCGTTTTATAAGTCTGTCCTTCAGGGTCTGGACTTCAAAGCTCAGTGTATCCCACACACTGCCTTTAAGTCTTCAAATAAACTGTCATCTCCATAAAATAGGTTTTCTACAAACTACAGAGGTAGAAATTAAGTTTTGATATGTACTTCATAAACACCTTACAGTCAGCAATCCTTCTCAACACAGCTGCTGGTTTAGTGCAGAAAAGCAGAAAGAGGAAAAAAAATCAAAATGTGCTTAGTTCATGTATGTGTCATGCAGTAACTGCAACTAAAAGAAATAGAGGAATGAATAGGTTTGGGACATTTATGTCTTCTTACAGTTAAGCCAACCATTAATCAGTAAATTTTTTCCAGGTTTTCTATTTGGACTGAAAAACCCAAATTAAAAGTAGGGTCACCTTGGATATAATGAGCTTTTGTGGAGTCATAATGAAACATGAAGGAAGTTTTAAATTAATGCAAAGATGAATATCTATTCATGGACATTTTGTGTAGTTTCAGCTCAAAAACTAAGTGAAATTCCCATGGTGTCAACCAAGTCTTTGGGGTTTTAAAAATAAGTTATGCTTGCAGGGTGAGAGTTTATAATGTTCAGAAGTGACTGTGCAGGCTGCCACCATCACTTTGAACAAGCTGTGGGGCAAAATCTGTTACAGCTAAATAACTTTCTTCACTCCAGTCCAGTGCAGACAAGATTTTAAATTGCTATGGCAGAATGGATACAGAAACATAGAGTCACAGCATGGTTTGTGTTGGAAAGGATCTTAAAGATCATCCAGTTCCAGCCCCACTTCAATGGGCAAGGACAACTTTGCCTAGAACTGGTTGTTCAGAGGGGCATTAAAGCTGGTATCTTATTTGCACAATATGGCTTAAAAACTGTATTACAGGAAAAAAAACCAAATTTAACTCCACTATGTACAAATACACACACACACACACACATACACATGTATATAGATTAGACAATGTTATGATTAGACAAAGCAATGCAAAAACATTCAGTATCTCATCTGAGTCAGATATTTAAAATTTTTGTTGTAAACTGTTTAATTAAAAATAAATGGAACTCAGATTCTCAAATGTTCACTCTCCACCCCAACCCCCAGAATCAGACAGACAGGAAGAACAAACAAACGAATGAATGAATAACATCTATGTATGTGCAGTGCATATGCCTATATGTTTACAATTTTCTTTTGATTGCAAATGTAATGATGTCAGACAGAGCTTTTGAGGTTCCATCCTTCAGGAACTAAACAGTTTCTGCTTGTGTTTCTTTTTTTTTCACTCTGAAGGAAGTAGTCCCATTCCATGAAAGTGCATTCAGTCAAAGAAAAAAAACTTTCTATCAAAATCATTTCTGTGGAACAAATTTCAACTGTTTCCATTTATTAAACTTAACACAATAATAAAACTCCCACACCAGCAGTGCTCATTAGCAGGTATTGCTTAACTATTATTTTTGTCACTGCAGCTGTCTAGATGCCTTACAGGAAGTAAGTCATCATTGCCATGAGGTACTTCTATGTCTAACAGGCAAATCCCAGCAAAGGCAAGGAGATGTAAATAGGAGAAATTACCAAAATGAAAGTAATGCCACCATCTTGGAAAGTATCAATTTTTATTTTCTTTAGTTGGTTCAAAGGCACATTCATTAGGTCCAGGATCAGTCAGGCAATGCCTGTCTCTTTGTGGGAGATATAATCCTTAAGCTTGTTTTGGAAGAAGTGTATTTAAAAAAGCACTTGTTGGATTTGGAGAAGAAGAGAAATTGCATGTCAGACTGAATCAAGAAAGTGATTATCAGTGTAATTGTGCCCTTCCCTAGGGATAACAAACATGGTCAGGAGATGACTGGTCTGATAGCCTGGGAAGGAAAATAGACAACAGTCATTGGCTCATTTTCACTGTAAATGAAGCTTGACAGAAGATCTAAGACCTCTCAATACATCAGTGTGAATCACTAGGCCATAACCAGGCTGTTATTAGCTGGTAGCAAAGCCTTCTACTAAGTATTCTGATGCTGCTTTTCTCTGACAGGTTGAATAGGGTCACAGCAGAACTGGAAACAAATCCATGACTTCATAGCTAGAAACAAACCTTTCACCAAGACTTAATCAGAGTTAGCTAAAACCCAAAGTTCTATTTTATTTCAGAGAGGAATTTGTATTCTTATGTGTTAATAGCAAGGTTTTTGTGGGGACAAAGTCTTTTTCCTGAGTTAAGGATATAGCTGAGATAAATGTGCAGGTCTTTGCTTGGCTGAACTTCAGGCAAAGTGTGGTGAGATGCTGAAGTTCAGGTTCAGTGAAGGGGGTTTATGTAGGTGGAGATCTGACTTTATGCAGAACTGATTGGCTTTTGTATTGCTAGGCTGAGTATCTCTCACCAACCTGCAAACTCTTGAGAATAAAATATGATTAATCCTGTGTTCTCCAAGTCTCTCCCTAGAGTGTGTCACAAAGATATACATACAACATTTCTATAGGCAAAGTGCTTAGCTGAGTTCCAAATATTGTGTCACTACTCTTCCTAGGCTTAAATCCTGCTTTCAGAAAACAGACCTTGGTTAATATATAAGGAAGAAATGAGGAGTAGAAAAGATTAATTATATGGAAATGCTTTATCTATGTTCCTTATTTTAACAAGCAGTTAATCAGGACTGTAGCATTTCCTGGAAACATGATCAAGTTTAATTTATTAATTTCTTAATAGCCTCCAACAAACACTGAATGTAATTAACACCCTTGCTACTTCAGACTGGTGATTTTTAGAGCTGAGTGAGTTTGATTGTCTTGAGAATGAACAAATCTGGCTCCAGGAATGGAAGCATTCAGCTAGAAATCCAAGACTTGCTGGGTAGTTGTTTTACTTTCTGATTTGGGGGGAAAACTGTTGCAAAGATGAAACAAGACTGGGAAGACTGGAGGCTGGACTAGAGTAGATGAATGAATTATAGGGATAGAAAAGACTTTATGCAGAAAGAGTGGATGAGAAGAGAGGTCTCTTAGGCAGAGTTTGTAGGCCATATTATTTTGACAGTTAATGTGTATTTCCAAAACACAACTAAACAACATGAGAGGTTAATTCCTATTTTCAAACACTAAATCGATAGGTAAGGATTTATTTAAAAAGATTTTGAGGTCCTTTGTTCCACAAAATTACTGAATGTTTAAAGGTCTCCACATGTTTAGTTGTGATTTTTACAGGTTTTAGTAAAATAAAGTTGTATTACAAATTTGAACATTTTTTCTCCTGTCAACTACAGAATCAAGTCTTTATTAACTTTAGACATACCAATTTATTATTTAAGTCTACTTACAAAAAGTGGAAGAAATTATATCAAAAAGAAAATTCAGGTGAAATGAAAATTACAGAGTGAATCTTAAAAAAACAAAACAAACAAAAAAACCTCCCTCAATTGCAGGCAAAAAAGGGACCATTATTAAGCAAATTACTCCACCTTAAAAACAATCTTCAAGCCCACTGAAGTCTAACGAACTGCAAATTTAGAAATATTGGCTGAATCTGAGCCAGATATACCAGAAGATAAAATGACACAGACTATTGATTCTCTGATAGAAATCCAAGTGGTGTTTGTGGATCATGGAGCCATGGTAAGTGGTTCCCAGGTGGTTCATGGAACCTTTTAATTACAGAAAATTGTAGTGTTTTGAGAGCTGACACTGTTCTCTTAGCCTCATGAGCTGGTGGTGACCATATTCAGGAGGTGGATGAATATGCATTTTGGACTAGAGCAGAACATTAAAAAACCCACAGAGTGGAAGAAAAAAATAATTGGCAAGAGATAGCATTAGGGATTTAGACTGGGATACTCCACATTTGCAGGATAGCAGTACATGATACCCACTTTCTGCAAAGATCTATCTTACTTCAGGAAATCTTAGCTTTCATTTTCTTTCTTTAATTTTATTTGTGTGTGTTTCTTTTTTTTTTTTCAGGAGATCTCTAAACCTGTAGTCTCAGTTTTGAAAAATATCTCATAAATTATAAGTGATACTCTGCTAATCTGGGTTTTCCTTCTGTCCCTCCCTCTCACTGGACACACAAAGTCTTTTGTGAATCATCAATTGAAAGTCAAAGTTCCTTGGTTGGAGCCAAAAGAGAAAATATCCTTTTTGTTTCCACATCAACTTAATTTCAGTGAAAGGTTCCTGTCTTGACAGCACTGCAAACTAATGGTCTGTCCTCATTCTTGCAATAGACCAAGCACAAAATGTGCCATTAAGAGCCTTCAGCTGCTGCCTCAACTTTGTACTTGAAGAATCAATTTTGACTGGAAATTACAGAGCAGTCTACAAGTATGATATTCATCTTCCTTATCCTTAACCATTGAGTATTTTGCTAAACCAAACCACCAGACCTTACAGTCTCTACTGCTCTCTGCAGTCCATGTAGAGGGAAGTCTTTAGCAGAGGTACCCAGTACAGGTGATCTGTTATTTGCCAGTTTACATCTTTCCCCAGTGAGCTAGAGGCAGCCCAAAACTTGAACTCTATTGAGTTGTAGGCTAGGATCACCTTTTTGACTGATAAAGAATATGGAATCAGCCCACATTTTAGGCTGCATCTATAATGCTGTGTCTACTTTTGTCTTCCCTCAGGCAAAAAAGCCATCTACAAACTGGGAGAAGTTCAGTGGCGAGCACTGGGATGGTCAGGATTAGAGGATTGGCCAGTGAGACGAGGCTGAGGGACTGGAGGTTGCTCATTCTGAAGAAGGGACAGCTGCAAAGGACCTGACAACCAGGAAATTATGAGGTTATCAGGAGAATGGAGCCAGGCTTCTCACAGCCTTGCAGAGGAGTTAATTTAAAGGTAAGGATACACATATGATTGTATCAGGGCCTCTCTCCTATGACCAGAAAATTACTTTGTTCAACTTTAAATGTTAAGAGACATTTAATAATTCCAAGGTGCTTGTTTTCTGAGACTTTGTGTCCTACCTTAGCAATCTAATTCTATTTAGGAACAAGTTGCTGTAGGAACCTGATGCTTCATAAAAGAGAAAAATGAGGGTTTCTGTGACAGCAAGGTTGTGTCGGGAATGGCCATACTGTGTCTCATAGTGAAACTGAGAATGAAAAAATGCTATTAATAGCAAACCAAATTTCTTTAGAGGGTATAGGGCAATCACCCTGGATGAGTCATCTAGGCTGAGTTTCACTTAGGACATCTGAGTTAAAATGTCAAAGGAATTTCCTCAAAGCTCCATTAATTTGGACAATTTTTTGTGCTGAGATCCTGGCTCAAACCATGACCCAGAGTGTGTCATATCCTTAACTATCTAAAAAGCTGTAGGTTCCAAAGTTTGACATTTAGGCACATATGGAGTAGATGGAAGGTCTAATTTTCCAATTTAAATACATCCTGGAAATTAGATTAAGAAAATTTCATCTCAACTATGGCAGTCACAGGGAGAACACAGATGTTTAGCATTTACAGAATAATGTTTCTTTTTTAAGGCATTGGTTATTCCTTGCTAACTACCCCAAATCAACTTATTTCCATTGCTTCCAGCATATCCATACCAGCTATCAAATTAGGATCTGCAACCATTCATTTCAAGTGCTGGCTTGACATCAGTGCTTAGTGGGCAGCCTAATAGAAAGGCTATTTACTAGCAGATGCATTTGGCTCTCTAATGTACACCATCCAGTTTTATCCACCATTTACCTGCCTCAGTTATCTTTATACAGCTAATTCACAGATGCAGCAAACCATGTATTATTTCATTTAACTGAAGGATCCATTTATTCCAGTCCCACTGCCAAATACGCACAGCATAGGAAATGCACCCTTATTATTGCTAAAGGGGGATTTGTTTGTTTTATTTTTTAACTGCTATGATTGTAATAATTTAGGCTTTTCTTTGAAGAATCTAGTCTTTTACAAAAATTAGAGATAAAATTATTTTTAAAAATAGAGTTCAGATTACTGGTTATTTCTGAACAATACTTTGGGTAGTTATCTGCACTTTGGTTCTTTGGTTGGCTAACTTTGGTTGAACATCAGATATCCAACATCAACAGAACAGGGGGAGAAAACACAATAAAAAGCTCATGGGTTGAGACAAAGACAGGGAGACAATTAACCAGTTACCATCACAGAAAAAAGAGACTTGAACTGGGGAAGATTAATTTACTGTAAATTGAAATCAGAGTAGGATAATGAGAAATAAGAGGAAATTTAAGAACACCTCTCCTCAATCTGTCTCTTCTTCCCAGGTTCACCTTTATTCCCAATGCTCCCACATCCTTTCCTTGAATGGCACAGTGGAACTAGGAATGGGGTTGTGGTCTGTCATAATGCTTCAGCTCTGCCTCTCCTTCTCCTTCACACTCCTGCCCGGCTTTAGCACGGAGTCTTTCCCACGGGACACTGTCCCTCACGAACTGCTCCAACACAAGTCCTTCCACGGGCTGCAGGTTCTTCACTACTGCTCTGTGTGGGTCCCTCAGGAACACTCTGCTCTACTGTGGGTGCCCCATGGGGTCACAAGTCCTGCCAGAAAATCTGGTCCTGTGTGGGATCCTCCCACGGGTCACAGGTCCTGCCAGGAGCCTGCTCCAGTACGGGCTGCCCAGAGGGTCACAGCATCCTTCAGACATCCCCCTGCTCCTCCCCTGCTCCCCCATGGACCCCATGGGCTGCAGGGGCACAGCTGCCTCACCAGGGGCTGCAGGAGAACCTCAGCTCCGGCACCTGGAGCATCTCTGCACAGCCCCGTGTTCCCTTTGGAAATGGTGGTCATACTCATGAAATTAAGAACATAAACTTTGGCTTCTCAGATCAAACTGCCATCTTTGTGGAATCCTTCTCCCTAGAAATCTCCCAGATTTGTCTCAGCAAGCCTTTGTAAACCATGAAGAACAGCAGTCCCACACAAAGTAGGAAGTTGGATTAAAGGGCCTGCAGAAATCCTGCCAAACCATCTTTGTATTTTCTTCACTATCATGATATTCACTCCAGTGGTTTGTCCTTCCCTTCACTCTCTTTTTATAGATCCAGGAAGACTTGAGACATTTTTTTATTTATTAGCCTTTGCATAATTACTTTTTTCCCTCATTTTTTTAGATTAGATAAAATAAGGCATTTAGCCTTCAGAAAAAAAAAAGAAACAAAACAAAACAAAAAAAAACCCCCCCAAAAAAAAAAAACCAAAACAAATGTTTTCGTGGGCACATTTAGTACTAGATGACCTGGTCTTTGAACTTCTAAAATGGTGGTGGAAGAAACAGAATTCTCCTGTCCCTCCATCACTTTTTTCCATGGTTTTCAAAATACATTTCCCAAATTGTTGCTCTATACTTCTAGAACATTTCCCAACAGGAATGTTGTGCAAGTGGCAGTTTCCTTCATAACCTCAGGGTGTGTGAGAGAGCTGCACGAGCAGACACAGGAAGTTTTTATGTGCCTGTTCTGATCCATTTTTTCACTTCCATTGCATCAGTAGTAATTAACTGTCATGAAAATCAGCCCTTAGAGGGCATCCTGTCTCAAAAAGTTATCACCTCACTAGGCAAAGCCACACCAGAACTTGTGGTCACCAGCTTCCCTTTTGTTTAAAGATCTGCTGTTATTTGTGGCTTAAGGTATAATTTCTCACTGTGGTCTGGAGGAGGGAGGAAATAATTAGCTGCTGGCAAGCATGTGGAAAGGAAATTTGTTGTCATCATGGACAAATGGAGGGAGACACTCTCAACCACAAATTGTTTTAAGTCCCACACATTTTCTCCAAATCTCAAAGGTCGTCCTGGAAGACTGGGTGATGATCTGAGTTCTGGGCTGCCATGAGATTGCCCAGCCAGGGGTAGCACTGCAAAAGCAACTGTACAAACACCCAGGCCCTGAAGTGCATTCACATCTATTAACACTCAGGTGGGTTTTTTTACACACAAGAAAGTCTGGATTTGCCATGGGTGGGAAATAACAAGGACCATGTGGTGATTGAGCAGCACTAAATGCAGCATATTTTACCTCCTTAAGTTTCATGGTTGTGTCAGCTGCTGCTTAAAAGGCTCCAATTTTCCATGTCCCAGATGTCTTCTATGGCTGACAAATAAGAAATTTCAGGGAATTATATTTGCAATTCTCACGTCCTTCATAAATAACGCTGTTTTGTTATTGGGAGGGCAAGAAATACAAAAGCCGTGAAGTCAGGCAGTCCATGGATGATCAGCAGGATGAAAGATGAATGCACAACCCTGTGGCAGCACATTTCTCCCTCTCTCAGGATTTTTCATAGAGGTGCACAGAGAGAAATGAAAGAGAAAAAAAATTTCTATTTATGC
This sequence comes from Taeniopygia guttata, assembly GCF_048771995.1. Taxonomy (NCBI): domain Eukaryota; kingdom Metazoa; phylum Chordata; class Aves; order Passeriformes; family Estrildidae; genus Taeniopygia; species Taeniopygia guttata. Next base: position 145,320,187 of record NC_133026.1, on the reverse strand, counting down.
TCCTTTTTTTTCCTATGTGGAATGTGTTTGGAGAATTGTTTACCTGGGGTGAGTGCTTGATTGGATTCTGGTGAGGAGTGTTTGAGCCTGATGGCCAATCCAATCTACCTCTGCCTGGGCTCTCAAGAGAGGGTCACGAGTTGTGTTAGAGTTAGAGATATAGAGTTAGAGAAAGTAGTATGTAGTTTTAGTATCTTCCTTTATATAGTATATTAATGTATTATAGCATATTTATAATAAAGAAATCGTTCAGCCTTCTGAACTGAGTCAGACATCATCATTTCTTCCCATTGGCTTCTCCTGCAACACAACCCTACTTACTCTCACATCCAAGGGTTTTGCCAAATCCTGAGATATGATAACATTCCAGAATTCCAACCGAACTCTTTTTGCAATTCTTTCAGCCAATATCCACCACACTTCTTTTCCTTTTCTGGTCTCTGTGAGGGTATCTATGAAACTCCTGACAGCACGTAGGCAGCTGGTGGGTCACGACTGCTGCCTATGAAATGGGGAGTGGTTGTCCTCTTGATACCTTGTGTTCCCACCATCTGTCTGGCATATTTGCCTGCTGTGTTTTGTTTCATCTTTGCATTGCAAACCCTTCAGGGTTGGTTTTCCGTTGACATGTATTTCTGAAGTGCAGAAAAAGGTAGGCTTTTACTTTAAAAGTCCCGGACATATAGAGAAAATAAATTATAGTCAGCTCAGGGTTTTTTTAAATCGTAAGAAGACCACATCTGGGTTAGTCACACACTCAGAGACATACAACTCTGTTCCTGAGCCTGATAGAACTTTTAGCTTATAAGAAAACAAATAGCTCTGTATAATTTTCCAAAAGAAAAAACTCTTACAGCAGGAAATAAAACATTAAGTGGAGTGGGCACAGAAGCTGAAATAGAGCGTTACTTTTACATGGTACCCACAATTTTGCTTTTCTTTTACAACAATATGAAAGTGACAGACACATTCAGCAGATGATATCTATTTCCCCTGTTGCTCTTTAATAACTATTGCTATATAGCTTTTTCTCTGGACACAAAGAGTAATATTCCTGTCCATTATATAAGATGTAACTGCATGCAGAAAAAATAAAAGTATTGGTATGACAAATGTATCTTTAGTTCCTTCACTGTCAATACCACTCTCAACATACCCCTCAGCAGAAGTGCTAATATTAAATAATAATTCAATATAAGGTGGAAATTAAATATATTTGATTTTGAAGCACTACGATATGCTTTTTGTGTGCCATAATTTGTCATTTCACTGGGGCATTCAAAGGAAAGTTTTTTTAATGTGGGACTGCTTCACAACGTAGCAGTTTCTCTTGTAAAAAATAAAACTGTTATCAAATCCAAAGCACTGTAATCCAAGCAAGTGTCTTCTGGATTAGTGTGCTTATTACACTAAGAAGCTGTAGTGAAGAGCAAATCAGACAGGAACATGCACTACAGGAGCACAAAACATTGATACCACTTTGATGGAGTGCAAATCTGAGCAGTAATTTGAGGGTTTCTAACCAAGAATATCTCTGGAATCTTATCTCTATTTACAAGTACCAAAAAAAGAAAAAAGTCAAAGGAAAATGAAATGGCTTTCTATTTGCGAAAAAAATAATTCACAAGATTCGCTAAACACAATATCTATGATGTCCCATTCAGTTATTTACTCTAGAACTGCTCTCTAAAAATAAGTTCTTCAATATTTATAAACTGTCCCACTGCTGACACCAATAAGTGGTAAATTATCTTCTTTATCACGGGACATCCTGCAAATACCCAGGTCTTGGTGGAGATATCACATAGGGAGCATGGGGTAACTTCAGAGATCCGGTAAGGAATAAAAATATTTTAGTTTAAAGAGATATAATAGTGAGGAAATACTTTTTGAATAAAAAAAAATGCCTTGATATTACCTGTATGTACATACAAGTTGTGTAACAGAAGAATGAATTACCTTTTGCTTGCTTGTTTGTTTTATTAATAGATGACTTGTGGGCAGCATATGCAAAAATCCATCAGCTCAGTGAAATGATCTAAGGATTTACAACACCCATTAATCTCTGGGAAAAATCCAGAGAAAGAAATATTAAATTTCCATTTTACTGACAATGCAGTAGAGAAATAGCCATGACTCATGGTGTTCTGGTTCCAGCATCAAAATACAACTTAAAATCTCAGGGTTTGCATTTTCCATCTCTTCCTTCTCTTTGGTTTTTGGGGTGTGGGATTTTTTTTGTTTCTTTGTTGCTTTTCTTTTGGTGACTGATTTTGGAAGTCACCTGACTTGGACATTCTCCTCAGTGGCACAAGGTGGGGCTGGCACAGAGTAGAATTGTGATCAGTCAAAGGAGAGGCTTCTCTCTGGGTAATACCTCATGAGAGTGCTGTGTCAGTGATGGAGACTGACACATTACGTGCTAAATCCTGGATGGCACAGTAGCACTGTAAAGAAAAATCTGACATTTATGGTGAGATGATATTTATTTCATCTTGAAGTTTGTAGAACATTCTTTTTGGTTCCAATTTCTGAGTTTGCCCCTGTGCAGGATTTCTCACCATCTCTTTCTACCGGTAAATACTGAGATCATTGCAAGCACATTTCCTATGCTACTATAAATAACACCATTTAAATATTCATCTGCAAACATGTTGCAATAAATTATATAAAGAGTACTCATGATTCATTACAAATTATTGGATCCTAGAGCCCTATGAAAAGTATCTGATTTTGAAAAATCCATGTGTTTATTTTTTTCCTAATGTGCGAAAAATAACCAAGTTTGAATGATTTTTGGGATACATCTCTGCCAGCCAAGGTTTGGGCTAATGTTGTGGAAATCAATAAGAGCTCTCTTGTCAATTGCATTATGTACTGTATCAGACCTGCAGAATATTATGCATTTATTTGCATTGATTACAGGCACTTTTTATTCCTACTCCTAGAACTGGCTGCAGTATTATCACTGCTTTTTAGGAAGGGCAATGTAGCATGGCAGTTTGAAAGATTGCTGCCTCTGGTCATATTAAATTTGCAAAAAAAAAAGAAAGATGTAATTTCCACATTTCTCAGGTCCAGCCTTATACTGAAACCCCACTACAAAGTACATTGCTCCTCTGTAATGCCATTATTCCCACCACACAAGTGCCACGCTCCACATCATTGCCTTCTTTGTGTCTCTAAAAGTTTTCTTTGTACAGGCCCTGGTTTCTCACACAAGAAATCACACAGAATTTCCCGAACCTACAACTTTTTAGCTACTCTGGGACATACTCATATTTGGGTAACAATAATTACAATAATAAAATAATTTTAGAATTGCAGAGCATCAGTCTCTTCTCCCAGGTAACAAGTGAGAGGATGAGAGGAAACAGACACAAGTTGCACCAGGAGTTTAGAGTGGATCTCAGGAAAAAAAATTCTTCACTGAAAGAGTGGTGGCATTGGAACAGACTGGACAGGGAAGGGGTGGAAACACCTTCCCTGGAAGTGTTCAAAAAACCTGTGGATTTGGCATCTGGGTACATGGCTTAGTGGTGGTTGGTTGGACTCAATGGTCTCAGAGGTTCTATGATTCTGTGCTGTTTTAATCTTTGAGGTCTAAAAAGAACAGCTCACTAGGAGGTGTCAAAATACCATGACAATTAAGAGCCAGGAGGTCATGGGAAGGTGGGAACAACTGGAACAGGACAATGCAGGTTTGTTAAGAGAAATCTGGGCTGGGACATGAAGTCCACTTATTTCATTGTCTGTCCTAAGATGTCCTAAGACAAACTGAGCTTCATGGCATATCTCATGCAAGCACTGCTCTCACACAATTACAGGAGCTTTCCAAGAAAGCAGAATGAATTTTTATTATTTAAGGATGAAAGCTAAATCGTCCTTAGTTTAAATTTTTTTCTCACATTTTAACCCATAAGTGGTGGCTTTTTAAAGCAACATGCCACAGAGGTGAGCTTGTTCTTCACAACCGAAAGGAATGGGAAACCCTGTGTGTGATTAGAGCATAATAAAGAATAAAAAACAAATAAACATACAACAACAACAATAATAATAGCAGAGACATACAAATACATTTTTTTAATTCCTCATAATTAAAGTGTGATTATTAGAGTGTGATTTTACTCATAAGTGGTAACTAAAAGCAACACTGACATTTGCTGTTGACATGCCTACAGACCTTGGAATTCCCCAAAGGAGTTCCACTGGAAAAGAGTAAGAGAGGACTAAAATTGTAAAATCTCTCTGGATTAGCACTAGAGTCAAAAACAATCATAAGACTCAGAGAAGAAGGAAAGAAGAACTTACCCTCTTTTTGAAATTTATCAAAGGTCTTGTTACCAGCATCTCTTTATGTGTTCCCAATCTCCCCTTTATTAACTTTCAATGGCATATTTTGAAATATGACAGTTATTCAGTGAAACTATAAATAATCCTCCTCCCCCTACTCCCCCCGATACAGTCTATTAGATCCAAAGCCTTCATTTCTGTTTTGCATAATTGACATCATTATCTGTCAGGTTGCTGGGCTCAGGTTTGCAGTCATTATGAGATCATTAGAAAAGGGGTTGTAATAAGTTCAGAAGGCCAATCGGCTCTGTTCTAATCACTGGAGAAGAGAGTGCTGATAGGGGCCTCAGGGAGAAAGTATTGAAGCGGCTAGAGGATTTTTAATGACCAAATCAAGTTAGGAAAATCACCACCTGTGCCTCAGTGAACAGGATAATTTCAGCTTGGGTGAGGGTGAGTGTAAAATGGATTTGTAATCACTTTTATTTTTCTCACATTCCTTTTCTATTTTTTCTTCCCTCTTTTTATATTTCCTTAGGAGTGGGATTGGTGACTGGAAATCTACAGAGCACAACAGAATAAAATAAGGAAAAAACTCCAGAAAATAAGGTTATTGAAGGAGAATGAAAACAGTATCCTGCAGCAGCTGAAGGTAGTTTAAGGTCAGAACAGAGATTTAGCCAATTGAAGGTAAAATTAAGCATTTCAAAATCAAGGGGAAGCAGTTCTGTAATGTAAAAATGAAAGTGTAGTCTTTTTATCAGTAGTCAGGAGGAGAGAGAAAAGCAACACCCACAGATTACTCAGTCCACTGTAGTTTAAGCGTCTGAGGTGATTGGACAGGTAACTTCTCTGGGAGTGTCTGCCTTTGTCTATTCTCTCCAGAGGGAATATAAATGAGTAGCTGAGTTAATAAAGATAATTATTAGACAGTTAAATGATCACTCCAGGAGTTAAATGACTCTCAGTCATGACTAACTCTAGCAGACACACTGATTGTGCCTTGGACTGGTTTGTATTTGAATTTGTAGTTACTCAGTCCTTCCCCAAGAAGCTGCAACTCCTGTCCTTTGTTTTACCCATCCAGACATCTCCAGAAAATCATATTTCTCTCTTCCACATTGTCATTTTGTATTCCTCAGAGTTATCTATACAATAATGTTCAGAATACTAGAGCTGATTTTACCTATGCTCAAGAGAAGATGTCAAGAGAAACCCTAAACACAAGTTAAGATAAAACATCTTTCATCAGCACTCGGTAGCTGGGGCTCAACACCATGTTATTTGTATTCACAAAGCTTCCAGTTAATGTGGAGCACAGGCAGACAAAATTTCCATCTGCTTTGGATGCAAATAGAATGAGCTCATGTCTGCTTAGAGGGCAAGAGCCCATGTAGGTGTATCCTACGTCTGGCTTATCTCTTAGAGAATAAATTAATCAGAGCAAGAGCAATCTCCATTTTGTATGTTTGTACAGCCCTCAGCACAGGAAATTATGGGTCCTGCTGAGGTCTGAAAAGGCCACTCCATTATGAAAACTGAAATTTAGAATGAATGCACTGTCATTCATATCTTCATTAAATAAATATATGAAGCACATTAAAGCCAAGGTGAAAAATATTCAGCAGATATACTTCTAATGGAAAGATAATTTAATTGAAAAATAATCTGTTCACAATATTCTCATATACACTATTTTATTAGATCATATTACCAAGAACCCATTTACTCTGCATCCTTTGGAAGGTATTATAGAGAAGGGAAAATTTAAGCTAGATGAATGGATAGTATGTGGGATGAATGAATCTTCCTGTATTAATATATCTCATGTTAACAGAGGTAGGTAATTAAAATAATCTTATTAAAACCAGATATAAGTAAGGAGACTAAGAAAAAGATTGTGTCGGGTCTTTTTTTTTCTTCTTCTTCTTTGTGACTAGTCTTTGTCAAGGGAAATTGCTTCCTTGAAAGCTTTATTTTTCCCCTTTTTTTCCACACAGAAACCTTTGACTTTATTATGAAACACTACCATCCACATAAAGGACTATTTAAAGCAAAGAAACATATGGTAGTTCCCTACCTCTATTTATACTATCAGATTTGTGGTTTGTTTTGTTCAAAAATAGGGATTTAGGCCACCAAAAAGCACTTTATGCTGTGTAAAATTGCTATATAAGATTACTCAGTAAATAATCAATAACGGTCCTGCCAGTACTCACGAATATCACATTTCACTTCTTGACAAAATGAAAATATGAAACAGATCTCCTTTTTTTTTTTTTTTTTTTATAAAGTCAGAGGAATCAGATCATCTGACCCTTGTTCATTGCCTTTGCAATCACTCCTAGAGATGCTGAATTATTGGGAGAAATTTCAGATATCAGTCATCAAAAGTGAATAGATTTTTTTGACTGTCATAGTTCTGAGACATGATCTACACACATTTTTTAAAGGTTTTTTACTATTTTTTAAGGTTTTTGCTATTAATTATTTATTTATTTGGCAGTCCATGCCCAGAGAGTGGCGATGAATGGTACTACACCCAGCTGGTGGCTGGTCACCAGTGGGGTTCCTGAGAGTTCAGTACTGGGTATTCTTGTTTAATGTCTTTATTCTTGTTGTTTGGCTTGTTTAATGTCTTTGTGGATGAACTGTACAAGGGGATCGAATGTGCTATCAATACATGGACTGCTGAGTTCAGCAGGAGTGTTGGTCTGCTGGAAGGTAGGAGGGCTCTGCAGAGGGGTCTAGACTGTCTGGGTCAATGGTCCAAGGCCAACTGTGTGATGTTCAACAAGGCAAAATGCCAGGTCATGTCCTTGGGTCACAACAACCCTCTGCAGTGCTCCAGGCTGGAGGCAGAGGGGCTGGAAAGTGACTCAGTGGAAAGGTATTGGATTCAGTTTTGGGCCCCTCACTACAGGGAAGATATTGAGGTGCTGGAGCATGACCAGAGAAAGGAACAGAGCTGGGAAGGGTCTGGAGGACAAGTCTGATGAAGAGCAGCTGAGGAAGCTGGGGAGGGTTTCATCTGGAGGAAAGAAGGCTCAGGGGAAACTTTACTGCTCTCTCCAACTCCCTGAAAGAAGATTGTAACCAGGTAGGGATTGGTTTCTTCTGTCAGGACACTGGCACCGAGACAAAAGGTGCCAGTTGTAACCTCAGGTTGTTCCAGGGGAGGTTAAGGCTGGACATAAGGGAGAATTCTTCCACTGAAACAGTGGAAAGCATTGGAACAGGCTGCCTGGCAAAGTGATGGAATCACCATCCCTGGAAGTGTTCAAGAAATGATTGCAAGTGGCAGTCAGTGTTGTGACTTAGTTAACAAGGTGTGTTTGATCAGAGGTGGGACTCAATGATCTTAGAGGTCTTTCCCAACTTTAATGGTTCTAAGATTGTTTTTAAACATATTAAAGGTAATTATACCTTTGAATATGTTAGCACGTCTCCTGCCTGTGATCCCTGGATGATCAACAGCGCCTTCAGCACTAATGTAAGATTAACCTCACTGACTCAAACTGTCAAACCATTCCTCTGCTCTCCCTAGTCATTAAAGAGAAACAGACACTTTTAGAAAATTAATACCCCTACTACTGCTACTACTACAATACTACTACTAACAACAACAACAACAATTTTTATGCACTTTGTATAATTTAATTTAATCATATGAAAGAGTTTATTTTTCTCTGTTAACTATAACATGTCAGCTGATATTCTACTGTCTGCAACTTTACATCATCTGAATATGTATGTAGCATAGCATATTTTTTCCCAATCTGCCTTCCATGATGTTATGTAATTTTTATGAAGGATGAAAGCTTGAACCCTCTGCATGTGAAAGCAGCAGTATTTCTAGACACTGCATTTACTCAGTATTGACCCAAGACAGTGGGAGAACTTCCACTGAACATGACAGGCAGCTATGCTTAAAATGTGGTTCCTTTCACAGCTGAATTCAATAACTAAATTATTGTGTAATTGTAAAATCATCACTCTAAAACATTTAGCTATGTCTGCAGCAAAATATATAAAATATATACTGAAAGGACCAAAGCTTGTCCTATTGGAGAAAGCCTGCCTCAATTTGTGACAGATATAGCCCTTGGCAACACAGATATGAGAACAGTTTGACTCACACACATGGCAAATTGTCCATGTAAAGCTCAAATCCCTATTTCAATCCTTTGTCTAATTTGTGAATCATCTTGGTTTGAAGATCCATGTCAACAATTCAATATAAGACACTTTCTGCACCATGCAGACTATGTGCATGCTGAGATTTGTTCATCGCCAGAAGCTCTTTAAGGACTTCAGATGAGAACAATTAATCAAGTGAAAATTTCAGTATGTGATTTGATTCAGTTACTGCCTTAGTCTCCAGGCTCAAGACAGAAAGCTGTTCCCCTTTTTTACCTTCTACTTCATGTTTGCAAAACCCCTCCTGAGCTGTGATGTGTGTCATTGTACAAAGCTTTGATAGCTCTGCTTGAACCAGAGTTTTTGACCTCACTCCCTTATTAATCCAGCTGGCGAATTCTGCTTCCCTTTAAGAGAAGTATGCTATTCTGGAAATTAATCCACTGGACAAAATACATCACCCTTATTCAGACAGAAGTGCGTTGTAATGTAGTCTCACTGAATTTGATAAGCTGAATAAGAAAATATTAATACAAGTCAAATGAGTAACATAATTGGCATAGATAGAAATTCAGAATTTGAGTTCTTCATTTTCCTTCCTTTATTTTAAATGAGGATTTTGTACAACTTAATTAAGAACACAGGAAAAAAAATCTTTTTTTTTCCCTACAGAGATACATTTTTCCTTTTAATGTGGGATATGGTTTCCAGTGATGATTTTGGAAACTCACAATATCCTATCATTGATCAGCACTTTTCCTAGACTATGACCTGATCAAAGACAGTATAAATCATAGAATCATAGAATTTTTTAAGTTGGAAAAAACTTCTAGGATAATTTAATTCAACCAAGAACTTAACACTGCCAAGTCCACCACTAGACTATGTCCCTAAGTGCCACATCTACAGATCTTTTAAATATATCCAGGGATAGTGATTGCACAACTCTTCTGGGCAGCCTGTTCTGGTCCTTGACAGCACTTTCAGTGAAATTTTTTTTTGAATGTGCAATCTAAACATTTCCTGGTGTAACATGAGACCATTTCCTCTTGAGCACTGCCTGTCAGGTGGTTGTAGAAAGTGATAAGGTCTCCCCTGAGTATCCAGGCTAAATACCCCCAGCTCCTTCATCTGCTCTTCATGAGACTTGTGCTGTAAACCCTTCAGCAGCCTCCTTGCTCTTCTTTGGATACACTCCAGCACCTCTACCTAGTAACTACAGATTGAAGAGTTATTTTTCTTTTAAAAATTCTCTTCCTATAGAATTGGATGAACATTCACCTTTCTGTTGCCAAGTGTGGATTTATTAGATGGCCTTTCCTGATACAGGAATATTCTACTGCTAATTAGATCTTCTTCTCTATTTGTCAATACACCAAAGGAAGCAAGGAAAAGCCATCAGAGCCAGAAAGTTTATTTATTCAGATATCTTCACTCTTCTTTAATGTTTGCCAATAACAGTAAGAACATACCAAAGGAAACACAGAAAAGATAGCAAAGTCAGAACAATTACTTATTCAGCTATCTTCACTCTTTTACACAATCCTGTTATAAAAATGAAAGCTTATGTACATTTTTTATCATTGCTTTTTATCTTAAGAGTCAAATCTGTGATATTAAATATTTCATTTGGTCATAAGTCTTCCGCACAAGAGTTGAGGAGGTCTTAGTAGCATTTATTGATGAAAAAGATGATATTTTTGTCTTGATTTGAGAAGCCATTTTGGATCATTTTATGCCTAGTAAATCCATTCTGCAGTGATGAACAGATTGTCCTGTTTGCTTCCAAAACACTATAGTAGCAGAATTTCAAAATATACTGAATTCTGGAGTAAATATAAATATATGTTGTTGCTGTTATTTTTGCTATTATAGTGGCTTGATTGTTCTCTGCTTCCAAGGTGCACAAACTTTCAGCTAACAGGCAGATATTTTCATCTGAGCACAATTATTAAAGACTTGCTTCAGACTGCACAAAATTCAGTGTTGACATAAAATGTGCCAAGAACGTATTTCAGCTTTTTCTTTTTAAGGAAAAGTTTCTCACCCTATGCCTTCACAAGGGGCCTACATGTGGCTCAGAAGAGGCCAGATGCTTTTGAACACGACTCTTCTGTTACAGCTTTCTGCACACAGCCCAGAAGCATCAAATAGAGGGGAAAACAAACAAACAAACAAACAAACAAACACATACAAGACCAAAAATTATGTAGAAGCAGGAAACAAAGGAAATCCCTTGCTGATTCACAGAAAGAAAAAAAAATCAGGAAATTTTGCTGGATAAATGGTCAGGTGAAACGAGCAATACCAACTCTACATTTTCTGCCAAAGGTCTGAGCTTGCTGCAAAGCAAATCTTGCAAAGAAGTAGATTGAGAGGATATTGATAAATCCTTCATTTAGTGGTCTACATGACATAGGGAACACATACCGCAGCATAAGGATTAGATATGAGCCTCCTGGGATTCACTTAATTAGTATTTAGCCTCCAACACTTGGCTCCTATTTTCAATATGTGGTTCTGAGAGTGCTTCCTACAGAAAAAGCAAGTGTAAAACCAGTTTGCTGATCACAGCTCACCATTCTATAATATCAAAGAATGGTCAAGCCATTCAATATTTACCTTAACTAGGTGCCATTCAAGTACCTTAACAAGATATCTAATCCTTCTTTTGTGATAACTTATACTTGAAATATCTGATAATCAATGTTTTTGTCAGATTTATACCTAAGAAATTTTCCCCTCCCATCACACAGAGCACAACTGCATTACATGTCTTATTTCTGAAAACTAACTTGAAAAAAGAACAGCCAATCAGCAGTGTTCACCACCATGAGATTTTATTGTTTTCTTTTAACTGAAGCCTTGGACAAGATCCTATTTCTTCCATAAGTGTTGAATGTTTCAAGTGTTTTCAAAACTGTAGCAACTGAATGTATGGAACACAACACAGTACTCTGCCATCTGATATTTCAAATAATAAATTTAATTTTCCTGTTTTTCTAGGGAAAACATTCCGGTGACAGATGGTAATTGCTAGAAGATAAAGAGACCACTATATTACCCAAACAGGTTGAAGAGTGATACAAGTTTCCTTATGTTTTTTTTCATGGAAAGATATCTTAATAAATTAATTAAATAAATATTTTCTATGAAGATTTGAATTACAATTAAAACTTTTATTACCAAGAGGCAAGGTCAAAGTTTTTGTTTTCCTATTCTGCATTGCTTTGATGGGTTTCCAATATCAAAAAAATTGAAGGGTTTTTATCATATTGATCATTTTTATCATCATAAATTTTATGTGAAATTGTGATTTTAGGAGTCATAATAACTTTATTATACTAAATTTTGTACTCATAATTAATACAGGGCAGTCTAGATGCACCTTTTGAAAAGACAAGATGATCAAAACACAGGAGGGGAAATAAGGACATAGAATTATTCAAGCATCAGTGACAGAACTGGAACTGCTTAAGGTCATAATAACTCATTGAATCTAACACTTGTTATTGAAGAAAATAGAATTTCTGCTCCATCAGAAATCAAATGGTCTCTCAATTTGATCATATTGTATCAAATGTCAACTCTCACCACTTTCCCTACTTCTGGGATAAAAAGTTCTCCTGCCAAAAGGGTTATATGCCTAGCAATGTTCAGTTGTCATGTATTTTGTAAAGGGACAGAAATATTTAGTGTGAAGAGAAAAAAACCTCTGTTTCTCTGACTTCTTACCTATTATCACTTGAAGGAAATATTATTCACCTCCACCATCCTTGCTTTTCACTTCTCTCTTTGCATAAGTGACAGAAATGCATGCAGATAAGGATGATTAAAAACCAGACATGCAGATGTGTATGAAGTACAAAAATATCTACTGCCCTTCATCAGAGATTTTCTTTGGGTCTGGAAGTACATCAGCAAAACTATTACTGACAGATGGACACTGCTAACAAAGGAATACTTTTAAGATTACACATTGTTAGGAAAAGTTTTGCTATGAAGCAGAATCTAAATAACTTTTATGATCCTGCATATGAGGATTTTAAAACAAGGCATCCCTCAGTATAGTGTCAGTATTCTGCTACCTAAACAGAGAAGGAAGGGGGGAAAAAAGTGTTGACTTTGCATTACCAGCTAAAGACTCAGCACACATGACTGGGCATGACCTTTCTGTTCAAACACATGCTCTCATCAACCAGGACAATAGAGGATGTCAGGCTCTAATGTTTGATATATATTCCACACGCTTGGCGAGCTGGATATGGCCCATTTTACTTTCCAATGAAGTAAGCGGTCCTGAACACACAATCATTCCTGGTAATGGCTTTTTTTTTTTTTTCTTTTTTTTCTGAATTGCGGTGTTGGATGAAATATTTTGGGGTTATTTTCTTGTTTTTATGCCAAAGTTTGTACAGCTTTCTAACAAAGGCATTTGCTTTTGTGCTTGAGGTTTCAGTGATATTCAGGCTGGGGATATTATGCAGAGAAAATGGTTTCCTGACCAAATGTCATCAAGCAAACAACCTGGGAGCTGATGGATTTTTAAGGAAATGTCCAGTTACATATGAAATGAACATATTTGTTTCTTATAGAGATGAATCAGTAATAGGTTGTACTATACAAAATGCTTTTACATTCTAAATAGAAAATAGAAAAAAGAAATAAGAAAATAGAGACCAAAGTGCTTTTCCATAGAGCCAACAACAACAGTGATAAGAAAACTCAGCAACCAATTCTCTGCGCTCTCCCTGAAATCAAAATAACATCTGGTAATTAGAAGGGTGATAAATTACCTAGTTTTGATCTTCCTCCCCATTAAACCCTAAGGCTTTGATGGTGCCTTTGATGTGCCACTGATAGAAAAACTGGAGAGAGAGGAAGGTGGGAGACAAATTCTTGCATTGCACCACAAGTTGCGTCCTGATGCCATTTCTTATATTACATCCACAACTCTAGTTACTTCTAGGTTTTGTTTTGTTTTGTTTTCCAGAAGGACAGTATTCTACCACTCCATTTTCACCTTTATGCACTCTGAGAGAAAATCAGCACAGTGGAAAATGGACTCCCTCCATTATTTGTTTTTCCCCATTCTACATTCATCAGCACCACTCTGGCCTCCAAGAACAAGACAGAATCAAATCTGAGCACAACTTACCAAAGATGTTATCAATACCATAGTCACCAAATTAAAAAAAAGACTGTGAAGGAATAGATCAAAGAAGTTAATTTATTTCTTTTGGATTTCAGCAAATCTTAATGAGAAAAACTCTATTTTCCTTCTCCGATTACTTTCTTTTTCCTTATCTTTATACAAAAACTTCAATTAATGATCAAAATAATATTTTGTACACATTATATACTTATAATCCATTTGAGGTTACCAAAACATTGGAGTCATTTCACCTGTTTCCAATTAATAACCCTCAGTATTGCTGCATAAATATCCTGTAAGCAATGGAACCCAAAGAATAGTTTTCATTGACACAATGTATTAACAAAACCTGGACTCTGGCCATAATGTTGTAGTCCTAGCTGTATTTTTTGGTGGGAGTGCAAAGTTCTGTAGTGATAACTACAGATGTGCATCTTGGTTTGGCTTTGCATTTCATGCAAAATATGACATTTCAGCAGATAATGTCTTCAGTCAAATGAAGCAGGATTTCTAGTCAAATTCTGACATGGTGTGATTTGAGAGCATTGTGAACTACTTACCTGAAGGCAAATAAATATCTTCTCACAAATTTATTGGCTGAGAAATGCTTCTAAATAAGTGGTTATCAGACTCTCCTTATGGGCAGTTTTTGATTTTCATCACTTCATGTTTGTTTCATAGCAGGTATTCAAACCAATGTCTGCAGGAGTCAGAATTGTTTCTGGCACTGATCTGCAATAGATTGTCATTCCTTTTTATTTTCTAGACGGTTCATTAAAGCACAAAGATCATATCCCAAAAAGGAGTTCAGTGATAAAGAGAATGGCAAGCCTGACCAAAGCAATAGAAAGAGAAGTGACTTCTCCCTTGAAGAACTCAAAAAACCTGTAACAGGTCCTGATGCCTCATTCATTGTTGATCTTTGACTTATTGACTGAGGTCTAATTCTACAGATGCAAGTTGGATTGCTGTGGAAGAAATACAGCTGAAGTCAACCACAAAGCCAAGAAATTTGGTGCAAACGTGGAGAGGGCATTGTTACACATCAGTCATTGACAATGAATGGAACAGTGAAAATGAAAGCTTCCACAAAGAAAAATGGACATAATTGTTGGATAGGAAAAGTAGTAAGGCTGACAGAGGACAAACTTGTTATTAGCATGATCAGGTAGGAGTAGATTTGGGTTTTCATGTGGCCTGTATTTCTTCAGAAAACTTTTTGAGAACTGAATATCACACAATCTGCCTGAGAAAGACTGCTATCCCCATTTTACAAAGGGAACACGAAGCAAAGGTTTCTGATACCTCACAGCCTATCTAAACTGGGGTACTTCAAGAGAATTTAGATACAGATTCCAATTCTGATTGTGTCACTATGTTTTCCAGGTGTGTCCCCCAATCAGCCTGATGTGTTAGGTAATGTTCTTCAACACACTCCCTGGAGAGATGATGAAGCAGTTCTTCTTGGAACTCTTCCTACTTTGGAACTCAGGAATATCCTTGGTTCCAGGTTTTGAAATTAAGTTGAGCAGATATTTTCCCTTCTATTTCCTCCAGTCATCTTTTAAGGAGAAACACTTCTATTCATTCAACCGTCTGTTTTCAGGAAATAATGTGTCTGAATCCTAAGCAGGCAGAAGTCCCCATTTGTGCAAACCTAATTTGGAACCTGAGCTCAACAAAACTAAGCATGATCCTCTCTCTTACCTTTTTTCATGTGGTTTTAGATGCATCATCTCTCAGAAATCACATTCTTTCTTTGTTTATTTGGAGAAACTAGCACACCTTAATGCCTCCTTTTGAGTGCTTTATCTGTTTTGGCCAAGTACCTAGCTGCATTTTCTTCCATGCTGCACAATAACAAATGCTCATGTTCAGAAAGAAAATCTAAAGTGAAGCAAGAAATAGAACCTATGTATTTCAAACCTCAGTTTATAATCTTAGCACCTACAGCATGCTTTGTCTTTGTGAAAATATACCAAACAAAATGCAAACAATCAAAAAGTGCTTCCCTTCTAGAATCCAGGATGGATTTATTCTACCATTGATCTTCTGGAATTCATGTCTTCTGAGTGCCAAATAAGGCTCTGTCCTGCAACATAAACTTCACAGTGATAATAAAGGTACATATTTAAAAGTCTGTGTGACTGAGGCTTAAGAATTTAGGCTGTACTATTTTCATATCCCTGACCTTCACTGTCCCAAATCATTCTTCTCCATCATCTCTTCCCACTCTAGTGTTCTTAGACTTCTGGACTGAAAGTTTCTTGGGATACTAGTTTATTTTTCAACTGATTAATTTTTCTATGCAATGATCAGTTAGTAAAGTTTTGTGCACTATATCAAAATGATGAAAATTATAACAAAAACTCCATATGCCTCTGGAGAGGGAATTGACAGAGACCAAAATAAATTTCTAAAGAGATGCAGGTATTAGTAAATTAAACATTTCCAGGATGATCCTCTAATACTGAAACCATCTGTCACGGAGTCAGATGCATCCATGTCATTAAACTCTGAAATTTTATAGCTAAATCTGAACATTTTTTGGAATCTTTTCAGATCCAGGAAAGCTACTAAACAATGCTCCAAAATTTATTCAGATAGTCCCAGCTTTCCAAAGCTAAGAAATCATAGCAAGGACCATTCTAACAGTTGAGTGAATGAACAGAAACTTTTCCTCATATTGTTCAACTTATTCTTCACATAGCTTAGAGAAGCAAAGGCAACCAAAAAACAGTGATCAGAAGATACTTAGAGGTAAGAAGCAGCAGTCAGTGCCTGACACATGGGAAATGCAAGCTGAAGTCTTCAAACACTTCTCTTTACAACTCATACTGGCAGAACAGTTCAATGTTTCTTTGCTCAGGTAAGCATTAAACTGAATGTTTCCCTGTTTTTTTTTTCTTGATGTTGTTTTTCCTTTTCTTAAGGAAAGAAACTTAAGGCACTTAAGACTACCTTGTAGAAATAACAAAAATAAAATTGTTCCTAAGCCATGGCAGGAAAAAATTAAGCTCTTGAATAAAAAGACTTTCTGAAGGACCAGACTTTTGTGAAGACAGTCACATCCTGAAAGAAACAGCAATGAAACAAGAAAATACACATATTTTTGAAAAAAAAAAAAATACAGTTATGAGCACTATGTCTTACAGAAGAATGATGAAGATATTCTGTCTCAAAAGGCAAGCTGAGATCATAAGAAATTTATCATAGTTGCTAATAAGACCGAGATTTTAATTGAAGTTTAATGACATGGAACTTGCACTGATGCTCTTAGAAAAAGAGTGAACGTTCACTTCTCAGTCCTATTCTCAGCTGCTGGCACTCAAGAGTGACCAGCACAAACCATGTGTCTGAGCTATACTTGGAAGCAATGAGAGCACTCTGAGACAAGAAACTCATGCTATTAATTTAGCCTCACTTATTAAAATGCTAATGAAACTTCAGCCACAGTGCAGAGCCAGGACAAAAGGAGAAGGAATGAGAAAATAAACCCACTGAGTGAGAAAAATTGTTGGTAGGCTCAAATGAGGCTCTACTATGCAGATACCAGTGGATCTCTTGTTTTAGAGGAGACAACACATACATGTATGGCATAGCCTGAAGAGGGTTGATGGCTGAGCTCTTACATTTTTTCTAGTCCATGTTCTCTTGGGACTTAAGGCACCCAGAATATGTTTCTCATAAATGTTCATCATTTTAGATTCCTACCTGAAAAATCAGGAGAGTAATGTTTATATGGCTTTGAAAAAAATTGGAATATTGGCTGGAAGATTTCTTACCTTAGAAATGTGAGTAACTGTTTACATCTTTGTTTTCCCAGAAGCATTACCTTAGTGTTTGAGGACTTTACCCTCCTTAGATGAAGGATTGTAGTTTTCTGCCGCATTACAGCATATTTTGCATTCAAATATGATTTGGAAAACTTTGTATAGAAAGACATGGTTACACTGAACTTGTTGGAACAGAGGTGTTAGACAAGATGAGCTCCAGAGGTCATTTCCAAGCTCAACTATTCTCTGTTATTTTGCTCCAATCTCACAAACACATTTATGCTGAGGAGTATTCTTCTCTAAGTCTTGGATTTCAGGCCTCACTTTCACTTCAGTCGCCTTATCCTGGGAGAGGTGCTCTGTGCAGTGATTTGTAAGCACAGCAGATTCACAGCCTCGCAGAAAAAGGGAGTAAGGGAAGACAGACAAACAAAGGCCTTTACAGCAAGACAAAATACAGGAGATTAGGTAGCAACAAATCCAGCTTTGCCTTAATTCAGTTTACTCCACCATCAAAACAAATCCCTGACCAACATGGGACAAAATTTCTGAACACCAAAGGAGCCTTTGGTGGCACAGGACTGTAATAAAGTATCTGCTGTGTTGAATGCACACAGAAAGAGCAGGGGCTGAGGAAAAGGTGTTTAAGGAGACAAAAAAACGATTCAGCAACCAGCACACTGTTGAAAATTAACTGCTGTCTCAAAGACTATAACATGAACACCTAAGCTTTCCAGAGCCACTGAATAAGACTCCTGAGATTATTGACTTTCTTCTATTTGGCAGTGATGTTTTGGAATATATTACAGATGTTATTTGCTTTATCAGAACATGTGCCAATTGACAAATTTCTTAATATGCTACAGGACCATGCAATGTCTTTACTAAGTCCCTCAGGGGCCCATTAAACTAATACTAAAGACATTAGTGATGCCTACAGTGGTATAAAGATACCTGCAGAAGACATTAAAGTGTCGTATGGGAATCTGCTGCGTCTCCCCCTCAAATCCACAGGAACAGATCCCCTTGGAGCCCGGCCAGCTGGGCAGTGGGGCGAGTCGGGCAGAGGGAAGGAACTTCTCCTTGGATCCTGGGGGACTTGGAGAAGCTCCCTTGTGAGTCCAAAGACGAGCTGGTCCCACAAGCAAAGGAAAGAGGCGCTCTCCGTCAGGATTATTTCCAAAGTTTAATGAGGACCTGGAGAGATCCTAGGCCACAAGCGACCTCCAAGGGCATCCAGAGCAAGAGAGAGAGGGCCCCGCCCAGAGCAGCCAGATATAGGGGACGGGGAAACCCGAACAGCCAAAGGGGGAAGGACATGGGTGTGGTTCTCTGGGGGCAAGGCCTCAGAGTGACCACTGAGGAGAGGGTGGGGGAAGAGTCCCAGCCAGGGTCCAGTTACCTGGTGACCCTGCCAGAAGGATCTGGACAAAGGGGAAGGGTCAGCAGGTGATGGACACATCACCTGGGAGGAGACAGGGGGATGGGTTGGGGTTTGATGGACATACAGGTACTGATGGGAAAGCTGGGATGAAACAAACAGATACAAAGAGGGGATATGGAGAGACAAACCATTATGAGGGGACATACAGTGCAAACACAACTCTACAGGAATCCCTCAGCTATTTCTGGGCAGATTGGTGTATCCCTAAAGCATGAGGCCCTACCACCCAGTGATTGTAATGAGGATCACAAGGGCAAGAGGTAAAAATTGGAGCATAAAGACATTATCACGTGGCTTCTGTCTCCACCAATTCAGCACAATGAGTTGTCTGTTCCTAATGTGACTTGCCTCCCTTGTATTGACAAAGCCTCATGCCTCATGTCAGCCTTCCCTTTCCACAGATGAAAAAAATATGAATCCGTTTCTAAGAACTGGAAACCCTAAAAATAGGTCAATGGGTAGGCCAGTGTTTGTACAGCACATAATATAATGAACAATGGATGTATGCCCAGAAATCCTACATTTTGTCACAAGTGAAATAGTAACTTTTATTACAGTTAATTTGTGCTTTGTTTTACAATCATTATCGACTTTGCTCATAGCATCAGTCAAGTAGGCTTTTCCACAGTAGAGAAGCATCAACAGAGTAAAATAACAACAGCTGCCAATTTAAGGTTATTTCCACCCATGAACTTCTGTTCACACTGTACTTTTCACACAATCTTTTTCTAGGGTGGAAAGTAAAATCTAAAATAAATTATACCTCTTCTGTTTCCATATATTGAGATATGTATTTGCCAGCATTAAGGTAGTGGTTTAGTCAGCCCAGCTTCTTGGAAACTTGGGTAGCAAGAAAGGAAAGAACCCAGAACAAGTGAAATAACTGCTAACAAATGGATGACTCTCAATGGGAGCTGGGAAAAAAGTCTCAGACTTTTGGAATTCCACTCAGACTGGTGGGAAATTGTCAGAGAAAACAGATACTTACTGTTCTTGACCAGTATTCACTGATTTGATATATGTTGGTGTCCTGGTCTTGGGACAAAATTGGAAAGGAATTTCCAAAGGGATGTTTTCCTAAAGGGCAAAATTCAACAGTCCTTCCCCCCACCTGTTTGGGAGATAAACCTCCTTTGAGAAAATTGGAAAAAACTTTCTTTTACAAGCAAAGTACTCATAAACATGTAAAAATTAATAATATTAAACAATGGAGCCTCTCATTGTTCTGAAGAGATGGCAAGTTCAGAGAGAGTCCTTGTTGTGGGGTGTAGCTCAGCTCACTCAATCTCTTATCAGTCTCTTATCAGTCTCTTATCAGTCCCTCCTACACTGGAAAATGCCTCATCCTGGGCCCCGATGGGCCACAAGTGTGAGCTCCCACTGTTTCTCTGGGGTTTTGGTCCAGAGTAAGGCTGATCAGTTCCAAGAAAAAGAAATGCTACAGTCCATGGAACTTCTCTGCCTCAGTTAGACAAAAAACCTAACTAAAAGCAAAGGAGAAGAACTCTCTCCTGCTGTCCATGCTGCAGACAGCACAGTTCAGGAGAAGGATGCCGGGGAGCGAGTGCAGTTTCTGAAAACAAACTGCATGCTTCTTCTCCCCATCTTCACTCTCAGATCCAATCTTAAAGGTGCAGAACTTATTTCTGAGCTAAAGAGAGGAATAGGGAACAATTCAACATCATAAAGTCACGCAGGACAGTTGGTAAAATTTCAGAAAAAAACTTTTGAAAATCTGGAAATTCCTTTGCATACAGTAATTCCAATATTCCAAAACTACACTTCACACTTCTGGGACTCCGTATTGTGGTAGATCATATAAAAGTAGTCTTTCCTCCACCACAACACAGAAAATATCTCCTTACCTTATGTCCCCAGAGGATTAGCATAAACAAACAAAAAAAAATCCTGAAGAAGTTTAAGTAACACAGGAGAATTATCTCATTTCTCAAAGACAGTCAACAGCTCCCTGCTTTTCCCACTGTACCAAAGATGTATAACTGGTTCCAATCTTCACAGTGTTTGGGAGCATAATAACTCCCTAATATCCTTAATCAAAAGTCTGCAACATGCAAAAATGTATTTTTTCTTTTTAAAAGTGTAATTTCTGTTTTAATATTCAAAATGGGTCTACTTAATGATTGTTGAAGAATATTTGACATTCAAAGAAGTGACCATTTTTTCTCTTTTCTTTCCCTCTCTATTTTTTTAAATTATTATTTAATTATTTATTGCTGTATTCCACTGAAACACATATATTTCACTAAAATTATTGGTGGGAAGGTATCTGAAATCCAGGGAGAAATCTCTGCATGCTGTAGCTACATCTACATCAATAACCTTGTGTACCCTGAAGCATTCCCAGACACTGAGGTAAGCTCTCAAGGAGTCCTGCATCCATGTTAATGACCTGTCAGTCACCCAAAGAGCTCAACACAAGAAATCTGCCTGCTGGGATTCCTGGAATAGTCTAATTGCTAAATCTCACCCAGGAACCCTTTGGGAAGTTACTGCTGCACCAGGCCAAAATCACAGCAAAAAACACTTCTGAAATATTACTGGTACAAGTATGTGACTGTGAGAAAGTGGCCTGTGAGAAATCTGAATTAAAACAACTGAAATTTTGGGAGTAATCAAATTTCACTTACTCTCTCTCCACCACACACACAGAGAAATGTCTGAAGGATTCTCATGCTCTTCAATTAGCAGAGGAAGAAGGACCAAGTAAGAAGGGACAGAGTTACTCTCAGTAATAGAGACCAACTTGTTACATGTATAAGAGCAGAGCAGATCTCAGTGCAGTGTGTAAGAACCAGTTTGCATGCAAACCTTCTTGATATGGCAGTAGTGTGACCATAACCCCCCACCATCATGGTAATAATTCTGCATTTGGTCTTGTTGACATAAAACCACCTTCCGTTTCCCCCATAAGTTTGCTGTTCGATGAATGTGTGTAATTATAGACCACAAAATTGCTTGCAATAATATCAAATGATCAGCATGAGTCACATTAAATTCCAGGGATTTTTCTTATTTCCAGGTAGAAACAATCTGCAACTGGCATGGTTTGCATTTTGAATTGACTGAAACCCTCATTGCCAGAAGTTTCAGACTTGGAAGCCTAAACCTTAAGTTTCTAAATATGAATATAAATACCTAAATTTAGAAATGTACGAACTTAAACATTCATAAAATATATCTACAGAGAACTAGATCTCTCTCATTGTTAAAGATGAGCAGAAATTAAAAAATAAATTCTAGCTTAAAACTGAGATATTTTGAGTATCGATTCCTAGGCTGTCCTCTAGGAAGACAGATATGTTCTCAACAGAAATAGATACGAGCACTGTATTGAGAATGGAATTTAATTAGACAATTTCTCTAGCTTAATTATCATAGTATTAAAATTAAAAAAACAATTGGTAAAAAAAACCCTATACCAATCACCTCATAGAAATAGAAATTACTCTCCCTTCTTATTCTAAAGTCTTTTAGATCATTATGAGACCAACCAAAAGTCATTACGAATTTGTGCAAAAAGTCTTGTATGCTATTCTCTTTCTTTGTTCATTTGTTTGTTTGACAACAAGTTCTGGTACAGGATGCAAAAGTTTGGGCTTTTTTAAAAATACTTCTAATTGGCAATATTTTTTATCAGACATAACTTGAAATCTTTTAAAAATTATCTATTTAATTTAAAATGTAATTAAAGGCATATCCTATTTACTGTAGTAGATGATTATACTCTTTTTTTTTGTTTTTTCAGTGTGAATTTGACTCATATAATGTCAATGTCTGTGCTTTCTGAAAGGAGATATTGCATCCTCTGTGTTTCACTCTCTGAGAGCATCCTGGGAACTTTGCAGGGAGTCACACCAGTGCAAGTATGAGAGAACTGAAGTAAAGCTGCTGCAAGATTCTGACACCAGCTTCTGTGTGTGGGATTTGTCCCAGAAAATTGAAATGTTCTGTACAAAACAATTTTTATTAAAGATCTGTTTAAAACTCTGCCAAAAAAGATTTGTTGCAGACTTTTTGATCTGCTTTAACTGAAGGATTCCTATTATTGGAATATCAGATTTGACATTTCACATGATAATCCCCCAAACTGACTTTGCATTATGTTTCTTGATCTGATACTGGAATTTTCCCTTTTAATATCTATTCCTCAATTGCTGTCTTCCACCACACACCACAAAAATCTGCAGATCAATGTAAAACAATTGCTATATACACTGTGACTCCTACCTTCTTTTATTGTTGTTGCTGTCAAGAGCAGGATTTTTCTTCAGAAATCATAAGAGAATATAAAATATATACAAAGCAGCTTAATCTACAGCTGTCTACCATAACATTTGACTGAAAAGCTAGTATTATTTATGAAAAGAATCATTATAGCTCTAATAGATGAGTCCAAATGAAGTAAATAAACTCTATTATTTCTACTGATTGAGATGATATTAGTGTGGGATGTTTAAAAAATGATCCAAAACCATAATAATGATGCAAAAAGAATATTTCTTTTAAATCTTGAACCCATGCTAAAAGCTGTCTGTGCCTTCCTCTGAAAAAAGCCCATATGTTTTCTTTCAAGGTAATGCTTAGCTCCATTAGATTCTCTAAAGAATCAAGAGCAGTTCATCCCTGGAGGAAGGAAGCTGAAACAGAACAGCTGAGAAGTGTCCAAGAGAACTCAAGGATGATTTCAGATGCCCAGTAATAAACTGTTTTATGGAGGCTCAGATCTCACATAGAAGTGCATTTTAGAATCCTTTAAAAGCTCAGTCATGGAAGAAGTAAGACCTCAGAATGGTGTAATTTAGAGTGCATGTGATGAAAGAAGTGCAGAAGAACTGGCCAGCATTTTTGATTGTATAGAAATACAAAAGACGATAAAAAAATCATAAGCCCCAACACACTAATTTTAGAGCACAGAAAACTGGGAGCTATGATTGGTTTGATCATTGCTGCAAACAGTCAGTTAAAAAGTTTTTACTGAATTTAAGCCCTGAAGGCAAGAAGAGAGAAGGTTGAGATAATTGTCAGCAGAAGAAAAAATCAAAGAAGGAAGAAAAAAGAGTATGAGATTCACAATTCTTAGAGCTGAAGAAAACTCATGGTCATTGAGGAAGAGGAAACAAGGATAAAGAAAGTGATTTTTGTGAACAAATCAATATTTTTATGGTGGGACAGTAATAATTAAATGACAGCTATGTCTGGAGAATAACAGATTCTTCTCAAGAGATGACTCAATGCTGCAGGATAGATAAAACAATACAGAAACAGGCCAGAATAGCTGCAGCCTCTGAGCACTGTTAGCTGACTGTAACCACAAAGAAAAGCAATCTGAACACGTATTTTTTCTCTGCACCAAGAATTTCTGTGTACCAGGCCCAGGGATCATTCAGCCAGTCCTTACACATCACCAGCAATACTGACATTAGGCATTTGGCTGATAAAAATCCATTTCTTTGATGCATTTGTGTGTCATCATTTAATATAAGAGACCAAAGTTCATGTTTACTGCAGATAAATATATAATGCTGGAATGGAACATAAGCATCTATTAACTCACATACCACTTGAAAAATAACATCCGGTTTCTCCTGCAAACAAAGACAAAACACATTTTTTTCACTGTAGACTGTAGGTTCTGGTTACACATACTATGGTAAAGTCTTCATGTTTTCAAAAAAATCTGTTTAATTAATACTAGAGCAAAGCCTAAAGGTTATATACACCCTTACAAGTACTTAAAAACCAACAAAGGATGAAGGATTTCCCCAGAAATACTGATAATTCTTGTAATGTTTTAGCAGTTATAAGGAAACTCTTGTTTGGTACAGGAAGGAATGAGAGACATCTTTGAATGTTTTTTACTATGGGGCAGAATGAGGCAGGTGCAGTGATTTCCCATTTCAGTTCTAATACATAAACTACTACAGAGAATTTATTTGTATAACTTGGTTCGGAATTATTTAACTTAATTTATATCTGAAACGTAACTGTTTTTTTTTTTAATGCTTTTTTATTAACAAGAAAGGGATTGTGTATTTCCTATGAAATGAAAAATGCAGTCCTTGCTCTCCTCTATTTCTAACACCATTTCTTTGAAGAGCTTGTGCAGGGAAATCTGTTAATTGAAAATACTGACAGAATCCCCAGAAGGCAAAAAAATCCAACTCAAAATAAGTCCAAAGTTTTACTGAAATATCAGAAGTTCTCAAAACTAATTAACTTCTCTTTCTTGAATGCATGCTAATGGAATAAAACTGTTCCATTCACTACATCAACATAGCTGAATAGTTTTCTAATAGATTTTTTCCTCAGTAAGTGTTATCTTATGAATATCTTGCCAGCCTCACTCTGCCTGAAAAGAAGTTCAGACCTGTACCAGTAGTTAGGAATTTATTAACTGAAAAATATAAATATATAAAAGATTCCCGTCAAGATGTGCATGGTCTTCTGTCTACCTTCTCTTTGTTTCCTTTTTTCTCCCTTTTTTTTTTTTTTCAGGACTGAAGGTCGTTGGTAGCAAACATCTCAGTTTGAAAAGCAGCTGCTTAGGAGGTGCTGACAGCACGAGTCCTCTTGTACCCAGGCAGTGAGGAGCTTACGGCTGCACAAAATCTGAGCTGCAGGGCTCTCGCTGGGCACAGTGCTGAGCTCAGGCCCAGAGCATAAATTAGCATCTGTAATACACTGAAGTCACCCCAAATTAAACCCATTGTCAGATCAATTGGTAATTTTGAAGTCAACATAAGGAATTTTTTGCATTTGTTCTTTTATGTCAGCAGTTTTGGTACAATATCAGGTTTTTTTTATTTTTTTTAGGTTTCCGAGGGATTTGGTTTTATTTTTTAAATCTTGTGCTTCAAGAGACATTTCTTGCTGTCCATACTGCTGAGTAGCTCAAGCATAGCTCTGAGATGATCCCAAACGCCCTGCAGACCTCCTGCTGATGGTTCCCAATTCCCCAAACTCCAGTCAGACTCAGCCAAGCCCCTACACAAAGCCTGGGCCGTGTGCAGGCATACAATTGCCTGGACTGACCCTCTCTGGAAAGCACTCAGATATAGCCCCCAGGAGTGATTTTTGGCACAAGTTTCAGCACTCCTGATGTATCCAAAGCGTCAGGCTCAGTTTGGGGAGCACAAAGACTCATTTTATACCTGACAGAGCAGTGCTGAGTAACAGTTGGTGGTGATGTCAAATATTCTGAGCCACACTGCTTCATGCCCTAAAGAGAATTTGGAGAAATATTTTGTGTCTGGTTCCAATAGAGCCTTAGGGCATTTAATCATATCCATCATTGTCTGGAAAAGATTATGTTACTGATACACAAAGTAAACATCTATCAGTTTTATCCAGGGATCCAGTGAATTCATACCATTTATGAAATGTGTTGTATTTGCAGCTGAAATCAAATAATTGATCTCTGTGTAGGTTTACATCTGTTTCACCTTTCGTGAAGTTCATCCCACAATAAAACCAGTTCATTCACCAAGTGAGGATTATTGAAAATTGCTTTGAGTATTACATAAATCATTTGCATTTCATAAGTGCAATGCTTTTGTCCTTCCAGTGCAATTTTCCCTTTTATATGTTTATCATGCTGCAGAACAGTCTATGGCAAAAGTATTTCATTAGCCCAACTTCACTGAATTTCAACCTTTCTTCCCATCAAATATAAGCTGATATTACAAATGTCAGCTGGGGGTGAGGGGGAAAGGAACCCAAACCACACAAAAACCAAACCAAACAAACAAAATAAACAAAAAACCCCAAAACCAAAACAACAACACAAACCCCACACCTAACAGTAAAAATACAGCTGACATTGCCAAAATTAAAATTCCTTAAACCTTTTAGCAACCTTTTGTTTGCAATCCTCCCACTGAAAATAATTTAGGATTAGCTGTTGGCTAACAATAATTCTTAAAATACATTGAGATGACCTGGATGTTGTTTAGGTCTGTAATTAGAGTGTTTGCCTGTCAACAGGTGCCTTCTGATGATAACTCGGAGCTGGAATGGACCCAGCCTGGGTGAGCCCCTGGTTTTAGCAGTAGTATGTCCAGGAGCAGCCTCAGCCTGTGTGCCAGGCATGCAGAGCAGCTCAGAAAATTCTCCATCAGACAAAAGACTGAACAATCCAAAGATGGGAGTGACTCATCTGAGGTTATATGGCAAAAAATAAAAAGTAAAGGTCTTTTAAATCCCCTTTCTCAGGTCACCAAGCCCCACTGCCCTTCTCATTGGAGATGCATTCGGGTCTTTGGATTTGCTAGCGTCCTTTCAGAACACAGGATGATGTCAGCTGATTAATGGTGCAGACAGAAGATTGCAAGATCACCCAAGGTTAATATGATAAACAATTAGGGAACTTAGGATGCAGCAGAAATCATATTTTCTGACAACTTTTTCATCATTACAGTGGTGAAACCCTGAAACAAGCTCCCCACAAGTGCATGGTCTGCCTCAGCATCAATAATAATTCCCATCTCAGTGCTGTCAGAGATAAATTTTGCTGATCTCAAGGCCACTGAAATCATCCTGAACCAATAGTACAGCCATCAGTAACAGAGACAGAGTGATAGAGGAGGAAATACCCAGAGAGAAGCTCTTAGCTTGTGTTTGCCACCAAAACCCCCTGTAACTTTTAGTTAAACCAGTCATGAAAGAAACTTCTGACCACAATGCCCACATAAGAGTTCCAATCACTGCATATTAGGAACCCTAAAAGAGTTTTGTGTGTTAGAGACACTGGGAGTCCACAGATATTAATTAATTTAATATGACTGAAAGTCAATCTGGCTAAAAAAAAAGGGATATGAGCATTTCATCAATTCAAGCTGTTTCTTCCTCTCAAGCTAGATTTTGAAGGATGCAAGAACAGCCCAAAGGACTGTCAATACAGATATGGAAGGAAGACTGGAGAATGGAACAGTCAGAAAAAGGCTTTAGGGGCGCAACATAGAGTAAATATTGGCAAAAGGAAAAAGGAACTGAATGGGTTTTACAGAAATGGGTACAAAGATATTCACAGAAAACAGCTGTAGAATGGGGCAGTGGTGCAGGAATGCACAGCATCAGCCTCTCTGTTCTCCATCCACTTTAAATCTAGTAAGTCAGTGGCATTAATTGTCCACTTTTAGTGGGGTGTTGTCTTACAGAATGTGACCTCTGAATTTAGGTTAACAATGTTTGGCAAATCTACATTAAAAATAAGATGATGTGAGTAAAAGGGAATGAGGAAACAGCTTTCTCAGAAAACTGACAGAAGTAAATGCTGACCAGGCTTAATTAGTTTAACTAAAATATTTTCTTTTAGGTATTTAAACAATTTGTTAAGTTCAAGACTGGAAAATAGAAGTGTCTTCAAATGATGAAGTTAAAACATTTATTTAGTATTTGTGGAAATTATTATTTTTTAAGCTCGAAAAAGTTTTTTATCAGAAGTGGTTTGATGGGCCCAGCCTAATTTATTAATAAATTACTCAATTATTCAGAAGATTTACCATGTCAAAATCCATAGAAGACAACATCCAGGCAAAAGAAGGCAGTGATATTATGGCAAACCTAGAAGGAACAGAATAAATTAAGAAAAAGCCCACATTTTAAAAGCCTGAGTTTCTGTGAACCTCCTGACATAAATCTGAAGTAAATATGAATGACAAAGTCTGTTAATTTCAGAAAATATTATTTAAATAGCCTTACTGGAAAAAAAACCCTACTAAAATAAAGTGAAACTTTACATATCTTAATAAATTAAAATAGATTTTACATTTATTTATTTCTATCAGTTCCCTTTTAGGTCCAAATAGACCAGCCAGCTGATAGGGCCTCAAAGCATCATTCTCATTTCTAGAATAGTGAAGGTTGCAAATGGCTACCTAACAATAGCTCCAGATTTATTTAGTATTATTACTTTTATTTAACCAGAGAGTGAGGGGAAAATTTTTTAGCAAGATGGCACAATTTCACTCTAGAAAAGTGTTGATTATCTGTTAAATTTGGAATAAATATGTGCACATTGATTGCATACATATAAGGTGTCAGCAGGATTTTTTCAACAGGAAAATACTAAAGTGTAGAAAAATAATTTTTAAACATGTTACTACTAAAAGGAAGTGTAAATCTGGCAGAATTTTGGTGCCTGTTTCACAGAGTGAATAGTATAATTGCAGTCATCATCGTCATCATTATCATCATCATCATCATCATCATCATCATCACTGTGCCATTTACTTTAAAGAAAATGGATGGCTTACTGTCAGGCTGTACTCAAACACTTCTATGATAATGGTAAAAAGTTATGACAGGAGAGATCCTTTGGTTTAAAAAATTAATTGTTTCAGACAAGCTGTCAAGTTGTTAACACTAACATGCCTTAAATGTAAAAATTTATATACCCAGAGACCAAGATTCACACTTGATTGTACCTGACTAAGAGGTTTTCAATTCTGTAATGATTTTTGGCACTAGAAATATGCCTGCAAGGTTCAAACGCTTTACAGAAAAATTGCCTGGCAGATTCTCTGCAGCCTTGTTTGATTACAAGATCAGAGTGAATTGACTGGAGGTGTTAGCAGCAGATTTAAGTCCTTGTTTTAGAAATTTCAAGAAAATAGTGTGAAAGACCATGAAAACTTAAGAGGAAGTGGTAAAATGTTACTGACATCTTTCTTTATCCTAGATGTTGTCTGGGTCCTAAAGGCCACTCTGTTTTAGACCTTATTGAGCTCTGGGAGTCAGAGTTTCATAAAAAAAAAAAATCCTGCACTCAAAAAAAATGAAGCAGCTGGTTTTTTTTCTCAAATATGAAAAAAACAGAAAGAGTTTATCAAGAGATGGTGTGATACGTAAAGTTAAGGATATAAATAGATGATGATCTCTTCTAGGCTTCATTTCATCTATTCTAGAACTCGAACAAAAGGATTTTAGGTACTGAAGTTTTGCTTTTGAAATGTGTCCTCTTTTCTCTGCTTTTTCTGATGCCAGCTGAGATTTGAAGAAGTAGCCCCAAATTACTGCGGGGAACGCTGCTGTTGAAGCACACTGAGGTTACACAGAAATAATGGAAAGGAATCCTGATAATCTGTATTGCTACACCCTCCTCTCAGGGAGCTGTAGAGACTGGTAAGTTTTCCCCAAGCCTCCTTTTATCCAGACTGAGCCCACTCAGCTCTCTCAGCAGCTCCTCATCAGATTTGTGCTCCAGACCCTTCCCCAGCTCTGTTCCCTTCCCTGGACATGCTCCAGTCCCTCAATGTCTTCCTTGTGGTGAGGGAGTAGGGACAGAATGAATGAAGACTTGCACAGGGTAAGAATTGTCTCCTTTGACTCACAGCCAGTGGTGTACCCACCCAGATGTGCTGGAGAAAAAGACAAACAACCCAAACCAGCACCGCACAACTTGTTACCAAGGCTGAAGATAATCCCTTTAATTAATTCAATGTCTCTCTTTAGCCCAATAAAATAGATTTCACCAAAAGATTTGGTTTGATTTTCATATAACTTAAGTCCTAAGAACAAGTCCTATTTTTTTATATGAGGCTTAAAGAAAAATTTATATTAAAATAAAATAAAAGTAAAAATAAAAATAAAAATAACTTTACAGGAAGATTCCTCCAATTCCTCCAAACATCAGTAACATATGCTTTTTCTAATCCCCTTTATTTTAAAACACTTTTGTTGACCTCAAATTTTAACAAAGCACTATTTCTTTTTCAGCAGAGTAAAGATAAATATTGTTTAAAGTATTTAAGTAAAAAAGCAAAGAAATAGCCTGAATTTTTATATAATGCAAGCTTCCAATACTGTATCAGGGCTTAACAACAGTACATCATAATTCATGTGGTGTAGTCTAGGACCATGATACACTCGAGAAAAGGAGCATGCAGAAGAGATACAAGTATTCACCTGAAGCTCTGCATCAGTACAAACATAAGGAATTGGCAGCAAACCAAAACAAAGCAACTGGTATAAATTCTGCAGCTGGAAACTTTCAGTAACATCCACCTTGGTACAGTGAGCTCATGGGCACCCTGTGCCCCCCTTCCCCGGGACCCTGTGACTCTGATCAGATAACCCTGGACCCTCCTTCCTGCCCCAACGGGGTTGGCGGAGAGCCAGGGAAGCCCACCCTGTCCAAAGTCTATATAGACCCCTGAGATTTTCTGTTCGTCCTCTTTTTGCCCCACTCTCCACAAGGACATCACAGAATAAAGAGAGCTGAATCAACTTATCTCGGGGTAAGAGCCTCTTTTGGAAATCTTTGCCATCTCCTGACATTCCCCCCTCAAAACCTCGGATCTCTGGACTAGCCTGATTATTCAGGGGGCTGTGTGAGGGGGGGAAACGTCACAACTTATGACATATTTTAGACAGAAGTAGATGGAAAAACATTGGGGTTTGACTGAGCTTGTAAGGAAACAGGAGCATGTTAGATGTGCTCTGCTTTGAACAAACCCCCAGCTGCCTGGACAGAATCTGTCCCTCGGCCCACAGAGGTCACCCACAAAGTGGCACAGGAGCTGGGAAAGGCCCTGGCTGTGAATATAAAATTACAGCTTTTCCTTCCTTCTCCTGCATGAGAATTTCCCATGAAAACAAGGAATCTAAATGGATAAGGATAAAAGATTGCTGTCACCTCAGCAGTGCCTGCCATGCCAAGGTCAGCTCCCAGGTCACCTTCCCTGTGGAGCATCCTGATCCAGACAGGGAGGCAGAGCTGAGCCTAAATACCACACAGAGGTATTTAGGAGCTCTGGAGAGCCGCACCACTTCAGCAGTGCTGCTTCGATGTGCCATTTGCTGGCAAACCATCAAAGTGAGACTGAAGGGCATGGCAACCCAGAGATGGATTTTCCCCATGAAATAAGGAGCATTTTCAAACACAAGGGTGAACACTGTAGTAGATGACATAGGCTATTTCAAATAAATAAATAAATAGTGGTGAGCATCACTGAGGAACATGTAACAGAAAACACTGATAACTACAAACAGTGATCAAGAGATATGAACAATGAATTGGTAGATGTCATGAAGTATATTGTTTGATTGATTGGGGTTTTGTTGTTTGGTTATTTTTTAAAATTTTTATTTTTATTCTAACACATGTGAGAAGGACTAACAGGAAGTGAAAAAATAAATGTATGTAAAAGAGAAAAAAGGTTAAGACATGGAAGCAATGTTGCCTTTAGAGCCTACTCTTCTTTTATTGAATATATGAAGACTGATTTTGTTTTTCTTTTTTTAATAACTGGAAATCTCTAAAACAAAGAGGAGGGAATGTGAGATTGATGGAATCATGCCACAGAAGCCAGAGAGAAAAGCAGACAGCTGGAATTAAAATCTGGGACAGGAAGTGCTCAGAACTCTCAATATATGCTGGAGAAAACAGAAAGGAAGGGGAAAAAATAGTAAAAATCTAGGAGGAACTTCAATTTCCATGACTTCTGTAGTGGAACTATTCCTCCTGTGGGCTAATTATTTTCCAGCTCTGTGAGGATGTACAAACTCCTCAGGACCATAAGAAAGCCTTTAAAGGAGCCATTAAAAGCTTATGTGAAAAAAACCCACAATTCTTCTGTTGATTATACTCACTAAATAAGGGGTTGAACTTGTCTGGAAAATCAAAGAAAATAGAAAATTACTCCTGCAGTTATCTTCAACTGTGTCTTAGCATTCTTACTAACCACTGTAAGAACCCAAATACTGATCTAATCCATTTAAGTAATTTTTATGCATCTCTTTAGCTTTGAATGATGCAAATCACAGACAGACAGAATAAAATATTCCTTGAGTCAGGATCAAGAGCCATCCCAACCACTAAACAACCTATTCTTGCACCATTTTACTCTGTCCATTTTCTCCCCAGTTTCCTGTCTGCAGAAGTAAGACTACAGGAAGAAGGTTTGCCCTTTTGCCAAAGCCCACGAAATCACAATTATAAAAAGAATAAAAGATAATAAAAAAGGCAGGTAATAATATTTTGTTTCCATGTATGTAAATCAAAAAGTAATCTCAACTCAAGGCATTAAATGCAGGACATAAATATGAACTGTAATCTGATTTCAAAGTAAATTCAACCTAACAGCTACAATGAGGGAACCACAGTGGTGCTGCTAGTCCTTCCTTTCTCTACTACTTAATAACTGTTGCTTAGAGGGAAGAAATTGGTCTTGTCCTGTCCTTGGTGATTCTGTACAAAAAAAAATCCTATGTTTGTCTCTGCAATTAGTGCTCCGCAAACCCAATGAATTGTTTCAGTAAAATAAAATAAAAAATCCACTAATGAAACCAAAAAGCAATCTGCCCATTAAAAGAAAATATGTTCCTTGAATTATATTTCTAGTCAGGCTCAACTTTTGCTGCCATTACTGAGAGAGACATTGAAGAGTAAGGAAAATGCATTAATAATCAAGGCAGTACTAGGAAACAGTGTGCAAACTTTTTGTGATCATTTAATTTAAAAGCCATAATTAGTGAATATATGCCCATTTCTTTAATAAAAGGTGCACAATTTTCTGATTATCATGTCTTCTTTTTATTGCAGTTATTCTATTTAAATATGCTTAAATTTCAAGGGATATTGTAGGAAAGTAAAGGTGGATTTGGCCTTTAGTCAAGACAATAGAGCACATTTTACCTTTTTTCACATTGTTGCCCTAAGCTGAAATAGCTGTGTTTATCAGTTAAAAAAGGAGTTATAATAAATAAATAAATAAATAATTGCATTTAGCTTCACAGGAATATAGAGCTGAAAAAAGATTCCTCAACTTTCTAAAGAAACTATGGGCATCATTTTTTTTCCAGACCATCAACTGGCATACTGCTCATGCAAATTTTTTGTGGTTTTAAGCATGCCTTAGAAAAGGTGGAATGGAGAATACTGGAGTGATTTGAATCAGCTCATCACAGTGCAAAATTCTAATGGTGTTCATATAACAGGACCTTAACCTGGGACCTTCAAGACACTTAATTCAGGAAGGAAGATATAAGTAGTCCTGCTTGACTGCACGGAAATGGAAATGTGAAAAATGAAATAATTTCCTGATAGAAAAGGGTACTGTAATCAAGGATTTTAGTCACAGCTTTGAAAGTGAGGTTTTAGGAGTATAATTTCAATACTGGCTCGCAGGAATGCAAAGAAGAAATTACATCCTAAGCTCCACTGTTGCCTAACATGAATCTGTTTCCTTAGCTGCATCTAGTCTTCTTTTTTTCCTAGTACAAAATAAACAATTAGTTTATCATATTGTGAGAAAGAGGCAAAGATAAGAGGAAAAAGTTGTTTATATAATCTCTTGAAAAAAGACAAGTTTGTTATCTGCATAAATATACTAATTAAGGTTGTGTTGTGCTTTTTGTTTTGTTTTGTTTTGTTTTGTTTTGTTTTGTTTTGTTTTGTTTTGTTTTGTTTTGTTTTGTTTTGTTTTAAATCAGCCTACAGAAAAATGGAGGTAAAAATACTAACATAACTTTCATCCTGAGTTTCTTGTAAGGAATTTTTTTGCTGTATTTATAAATAGGGAGGGAAATTGTTTGCCTGTGTCCTGGGAAAAAAAAAATAGTTAAGCTGTAAATAGATAATTAGATTGAAGTAACACTTTTCTCTTTTTTTCCTCTAGCTAATTAGCCTTAAGTTTTACTTATTCGGTGTATGTGGTGTTCGTATTAGAATAAAATGTTAACATAGTTAACATCCTAGGAAATTTGAGACTTCCAATGCAGCTGAAAGATGACTTTTTGAGAAGTCACACATTTCTACATAATCTCACCAATCTATGTGCAGTTATTTTACAGTATTAAAGGACAGATGTTTCAAAATGAAATCAGAATGTTACTCTCAACGTCTTCCTCAGTGGTTATTGCCAATGAAGATACTATATTCCAAGATTTGTAAACACTTTGGCACCTAATTTTAGCTGAATTTTGCAGTGTACAGAACAGATCAAGCTCTTCAAAGCAGGTAACTCCTCCCATTAATTCAAAAGTCAAATTCTGCAACTTTTTCAAGTATAAATACACTTTTTCTACTCAATTAAAAACCCCTAATATAACAATAAACCTGTGACAATCTTGTTTTTAAAATGATTGTAAAGTTTAAATAATTATTTTGAATTACAGGATTATGCAATCCAGTGAATTTGTCAGATATCCTGTCATTAGCCACAGGACAGAGGGAGAAACCACTCCCTTACTGCAGCAGTTTATGATCACATTTCCCAAGACAGAAGATAATTTTCCATGAATATTCTTCTATTTGTAAGGAATACATTTAAGATCCAAAATTGCCATGAGCCTCTCCTGGAACACTTCCCTACTTTAGTCATTCTGAATTTTCAGGGGCTATTGCCTTAACACTTAAATAATCTGCACTTGGTGCTTGCTATAGTGGTCTTGCTTTATTTAGACAACAGGAACCTTTCTTGTTTAAGATCTTGTTTTCTATCCTATTTTTATTTCTCCAAGAGTTCAAGACTTAAGACATCATCCACCCTTCCTGGTCTTCTTTATTAAACCAGTTGCACTATAAGACCTAGCACTGGATATACTTTACTGCTTTCAGTTGGAAAAACAGCTTTTTTACACATTTTTATCTCCAGACAAAATAATTATGACCAGTTGTTTTTTTTTTAATATGAAAAATAAAAAATAAAAAGCAGCATTGCAAAACCATAAAGACAAGAAACTTCTCAAAAACCTGGTAGATCTTAAGTCATTTTGAAGCCAGTTCCCACAACCAGGAATGGAGAAATGACATGGCTTATAGTGATGCCGTTTGGGTTTTGCCTTTTTTTCTTTTATATGTTCTCTGTATTCTTCTCACATATTTTTGTAACTCTGTCACCTATTGTATTGGTATCTAGTTTTTCACAGTACTTTTCCATTATCTTTCTCTAAGCAAAAAGAAAAAACAAAATCCAGAGCTCCAAGCCCTGGGAAGTACAAGGCCCCCACTATCTTGGTTCTTGCTGGGAACCAAGGCTGAGAACAACTCCTCGAGATCCATTCTCATGGACAAAGTACAGCTAGTGCTGAAGGGGGGACTCCAGAGAAGGGGCTTGACCTGGGGGGAATTGCATCACCACTTGTTCTCCTAATTGGTGCTTTTTATCAATTATGCTAATTTCCTAAAACTTATAAAAATGTACTTTCCCTGGGGAAAGTGGGCTTTTGTGGACACCTTTCCATAACCGCCCCTGAAGGCCTTCATTAAAGATCCTCTTTTACATTACCACCTTACTAAAATTATCTCAAGATTCATTTCCAAGCTGGGCAAAAGGCAACAGTTATTCAGGCACCCCAGATGGTACAAGAGAATCTGGTACCCTTCCTCCAGACCGAAAACATCCTCCAAGGAATTCCTTGCGACTGACAATTAGAAGAATTCCCTGCTTTAAGAATGAGGTTGAGACACCATGGTTCCAAGATCCTGATGGAGGTAATATAAAGGTATCTATTTTTGTTGTGTAGTATGCAGTTCATATCTGTGTGTGTATCGTGTGTGCATTCTAGATCTGTTTAAAGTCAGTAATTGCTAGCAATCCCGGGACACCCAGTGCAGTGCTGGGCGAATTTGCTTTTGGAATGGTTTCTCAAAGTTTATTTACATTTGCTGTTTTATCAACCTGCCCCAGATTGGCTGGGGGGCTGGGGAGGCAAGGCGCGCGTGTGTGTGTGTGAGTGTGTGTGTGTGTGTGTGTGTGTGTGTGTGTGTGTGTGTGTGTGTGTGTTTGTGTGTGTGTGTGTGTGTGTTTGCCATTGGCTGAGATTGTTCACTGATGGAGAAAAGCAAGCTACAATGAGAAAGTTTATTTTGTGTTTAACGTGCATGGGCTTTGAATAGAAAGTTGGCCTGGGGAGGCCTGGCCTGCTCCTTGGTGGGAGGAAAGGGCCCCTCCTACCCACAGGTTGGCAGAAGGAGGGGAGAGATTCCCACTTCCCACAGTTTGGTGGGAGAAAGGGCAGAGATTCTCACTTCCCACAGGCTGACAGGAGCAGGGCAGAGATCCCCGCTTCCCACAGGTTGGCAGGAGCAGGGCAGAGATCCCCGCTTCCCACAGGTTGGCAGGAGCAGGGCAGATATCCCCACTTCCCACAGGTTGGCAGGAGCGGGGCAGAGGTCCCCACTTCCCACAGGTTGGCAGGAGCAGGGCAGAGGTCCCCACTTCCCACACGCTGGCGGGAGGCAGAGAAGCAGCCCCCACTTCCCAGAGGTTTCACGGAGCGGCCGAGAAAAGCTGGACTCTCGCCATTGCAGGGGATGGGATAAGAACCCCCATTCCCTATGCTCCACCTGCAGCAGGTTTGTTCCAAGATTTCAGGAAAAAAAAGCGCTGCGCCACGCCCTGCGGCGGGCAGAGAGCACTCTTCGCGCTGTTACACAAACAAAAGGGAAACACCGGGCCCAAGGAACAGGGAACCGTTTTCCAAGCTTCCTTAAAACAGGCTTTAAGTAAGCAGAGTCCTGTGTTAACAAATACCTTAGAATGGAAACTGAGCCAAGATAACTGAAAAGGCTGTTAGTGCCAGAAGGATAAGACACATAAGACCTTTCTTCCAGCTTTTGAAATATGAATTAGAAAATTTAGCATTGATTTATCAGTTTCTCTATTTGCAAACTGTCCTAAGAAGGATCCATTGGATTTTTGTAAAAGGAAGAGAATAACAGATAGTTTAGGATGGTTTACTGAATGAATATATACAATATGTACAAATATATACAATAGTATATACACCTAAATTACTTATGGATGTTAGCCATTAAGACATATTGAGATTAGAGGTGATTGATGGTAGGCTCTGCCTTTTTATTAAATATTTCTGTACATTATGTATAGCAAAATTCTCATCAACCTGGCTAAACAAGAAGATGCTTGGTCAACAATGCATTAAAGTACCTTAAATGTAATTTTAAACTGAATCAGCTACTTTATAGGAATCTTCTAGGAGGTCAATGAAGTATCAATTCCACAAATAATTTATGTAACATCCTAAAAGATCAGATAA
Source organism: Taeniopygia guttata (assembly GCF_048771995.1). Taxonomy (NCBI): domain Eukaryota; kingdom Metazoa; phylum Chordata; class Aves; order Passeriformes; family Estrildidae; genus Taeniopygia; species Taeniopygia guttata. Next base: position 145,282,356 of record NC_133026.1, on the reverse strand, counting down.
TTATTCCCAAATGTGGATGTTTGACCTCATCATGATTGTTTTTTTATTTTTTTTGAGTGCTCTCCTCCTTCCCCCCACCCCAGCATTCAATCAGAGCACAAATGAAGAATGTTCAGCTGGCCATGAGTCATCCTAATGGAGACAACTCAGTGAGCGACAGCTCTGAATAGGTGCTGATCAAGATACTTCTTGGTAGTAGCAATCTTGTGAATAGTCATTCTGTTATTTTTGTACCAGGTATGAGAGAGGTCCATGTTGGTCAAACCTCCAAATTGTTTTGCTGAACTGAGAGCAGTGTTCCCTGCTAATCTTTCAACAAATAGTTGATGATAAATTCATTGATCTGTGTCAGTAGGAGAGGCAAAAAACCCCCAAACACAATAATTATACATATCCAAATGGTATTCACAATGATCAAATAATCTTCTCTATAGCAGGGTAAGGAAAAAAAAAAGAATACCAAACCAAACAATCAAACAGAACTTCTACCATTTTCAGTTTGTCCTGGTGAGGATGAGGTTAACCTGCTGGTGCTTTCCAAATCTCCAAATAAACTTTCAAAAAGCAAAAATGACCCCAGTGAAAATCCTTCTTTCATCTTGAAAGATATTATTTCACTAAATTCCCTGTACCTAAGGGGTTTGGAGGAAGAAAACTAGGCTGCTTTCCATTGATGTGTGATGTAACTCCTGCAGATATCTCTGGCAAGCAACATAAATACCCCAGCTAATTAAATTCAGTACTGTCAGTTTGCTCAGCAAAGATAGAAAGCAACAGATCAGATGTAACTTCACTACCTAAGAGAATTCTGAAGGGCTTCACTGTGCTTTTTATATCTGAATTATAGAGTCTTACTCATTTGTCTACTGAAGAAATTCGGAGAAAACAAGCTCAGCTGGAGGTATGGAAGTCAGCCCTGCAGACAGAATATCATGGAACAGATCCCACTGGAAGAAAATTAGAAACATATGGAAGATAGGGGGGTGATTAGACAGAAAGCCTGACTTCACCATGGACAAACTGTGCCTTACTAATCTACTGGCCTTCTATGATGGAGTGGCTGCATTGGTAGACAAGGGAAGAAGAGTTATGGATGTCATCTGCCTAGAATTTTGTAAGGCTTTTGATATGGTTCCCCAAATCATTCTTTCTGCTAAACTGGACAAATCCAGATTTCAGGACTGGACTGTTCAGTAAATAAGAATTGCCAGAGTGGCTGCATTCAAAGAGTTGTGGTCAATAGCTCAATGTCCAAGTGGAAACCAGTGAAAAGTGGTGTTACCACCCAAGGGACTGAATTGGGACCAATACAATCTAATATTATAACATTTCAAATCAAACACTGACAGTGGGACTGAGTACAGCTTCAGAAACTTTGCTGAGAACATCACATGGAGAGGTGCAGTTGATTGGTTTGAGGGAAGGGATGGCACGCAGAAGTACTTTAAAACTCTGGGCTCATATGACCCCCATGAAGTTCCAAAAACCTAAAGGCAAGGTCCTGCACCTGGGTCAAGGCAATTATCAGCCCCAGTTTAGGCTGGCTGATGAATGGATGGAGAGGTTGCAAAGGGACTTGGGATGTTGGTAGATACAAACTTGGATATAAACTGACAATGTGCACTTGTAGGCAGAAAACAAATAATACCTTGAGTTGCATAAAAACAAATGTGACAACAGGTTGAGGGAGGTGATTCACCTCTTCTGCTCTCATGATACCCCACTTGGAGCACTGCATCCGGCTCAAGCAAAGCATGGACCTGTTGGAGCATCTGCAGAGAACACAGCTCCTCTCCTATGAAGACAGGCTGAAAGATTTGGGGTTATTCAGCTTGGAAAAAAGAAGGCTACAGGAAGACTTTATTGCAGCCTTTCCAGACCTAAACTGGGCCTGTAAGAAAGACCATGAGAGACTTTTTGCAAGGTCCTGTAGTGACAGGAAGAAGGGCAGGGTTTTAAACTGAAAGAGGGTAGATCCAGACTGGACATAGGAAAGGACAAAAAGGGGTAGTGAGACACTGGAAGAGGTTTCTCAGATAAGCTGTGAATATCCCATTGCTGGAAGTCTTCAAGGTCAGGTGTAATGGGGCTTTAAGCAACCTGATCTAGTGAAGGGTGTCCCTACCCATGTCAAGGTGGTTGGAGTAGATGATATTTAAAGGTCTTTTATTGTCCAAACAATTCTATGAAATGTTGCTTCAACACATTGGGACTGTATGCACAGTGGAATGGACAGTTTGAGCTGTATGTCTTCATCTTCATTTTTATCTGATGTAGGTAATCCCTCAAAATGCTGAAAGAAATGATGGAATTCAAAGAGAACGAGGAAAAGGAAAGGGAAAATACCAACATAGAAAACAGTATTTTGAATCTTGTGATATTCTAGTCCAAAAGGTATGTCACTTCTGGTCTTCTGTGCATGACTCTGATTACTTTGGGTCAGCCTGTCAAAGATATTTGGCACACAATTAAATTTACAAATTAGGTGGGTACTGAAGTATTATTAAGATCAATTGCAAGTCTTTTCAGCATTTAAGATGTCTCTGAAAAGCCTGGCAAGTGCCTATTTGCATAATCAGGAGCCTAAACAGCTTGGAAAATATGCCCTTAACCTCTAAAACAGATTTTGAGAGAACCAAGAGCAGGCAGAAATAGTCAAAGAGAACATGGAAGGGGATATGGATTTTAAGGATAGATGTGGGGACAAAACCAAAGTTCTGACTGTTAGAAAAAGTGAGGTTTTATTTAATCTATCAGAATAAATAACCAAAGAAGCAAAACATAAAACCTGGCATATATAGAAGTTGCTATCTACAGAAGCTCTCCCTATTAAAAATTTGCATCTTCTCTTGGAGTATGTTTGCCACAGTATGTGTAAGATAGTATCTTTCAAAGTAAAACAAATTTCACAGTTTTTATAGACATGTTAATCATCACAAATTACAGCTATGTGGGTTCAAAAAAACAGACCTGCAAAACCAGCTAAATAAACCTTTCACCTTTCAATGTGTATAATAAGCATTACTCTTGCAGCCTGCAAAGGCAATCACAAACTAATGGAGTTAAGGGAAAGGTTCCTCTATGGTTCAGTTACTTCGTCTTTGTCAACATTTCTCGTGCTTTGTGAATACTGATATTGGTGTTCAGCACTGACAGAGGTTAGAGATGATCTTAATGGACCCTGTCCAGGCTCCTCCAGCACAGAAAGTGTTGTGTTTACATGATGGTTTTTGATCTTCTCCTGCTCAGTAACATGAAGATGCAGTGGAGGTGTAGTGACAGTCCTGGCTAAGGGGGGTGTTCATTGGGTAGAAGGTGAGGGGGGAAGGCAGAATGGAACACACATCTTATTGTAGGAAAATGGATGCAAAGACAACAGGAACATTTTAGAGTGGCTGAGATTTATCATCATTGACTTGAATGATTCCCAAATTGCTGAGGTTGAGACAATTTTCCTGAGTGCTGATGTTGATCTGGCTTTGCACAAGTGATTTAATGCCTTTATACTTCAGTCAGTCTAAGTATACACCATCCACAACACATATATTCTTCTTCTAGCTCCAGCCCAGCCATGCGGTCCAGTCCTGCTCTTGCTCCCTTTCTCCCTTTTTTCCCTCTATTTCTTTTTGCTCACCTGTCTACTACACCAGTTCATTGCATTGGTGTTGATCCTTCTTTCTTTCTGTCCATCAGTTTCTTCCCAGTTCTCATCTGCTGCCTAACACACTCAAGGCATGTTAAGTAAGTATTTTTCCCTTTTTGTAAAAAAAAAATAAAAAAAAAAATAGAGAAGGTGTCTAATTTTTTGTCCTATTCTCCTGCACTGCAAGAAGCCACTTATATCCCTTCCCAGGGCAACACAGACAAGAGCTTTCCCAGCTACTCATACCTCCAAGTCAGGACCATAAAGCCCACATTACCTCACTTTGGGCCATTGGGTCATCTAATACAAGCATAGTTTACAGGATGGACATGGTTTTTGATAATTTTTGTACTAAATTATCATTGAACATTACTTAATAAATCAAGCAGTTTCCTATCTTCTACAGGAGAAAGGCACTCATGTTTCTTACAATAGATTTAATCATTCAGGAAAAGTAATTTTCATACCAGTTCCAAGATTTCTTGCAATGACACTGGCCCAGTGTAGACTTTCATGTTAAGATTAGTTCTCCTACATTCTAGGTATTTTCACCTAGCATTCCAGCTCTCAAGAGTATCTTACCTTTGTTCTTTTAATTGACCAGTCATTTCTAATCCACCTTCACTGAAGGAAAAATGAAACTTAGCTCTGCTTAGGCTTCTTGGTCTCCTGTGATTTCTTTGGGTCCACCAATTAAGGTACTTTTCTGCTTTTGCCCTGGCTGCAGTGTGGAGTTGAGCCCCTGTTCCACTTTCCCAGACGTTTGCGTTTCAGGGACTGGCAAAGCAATCTCCAGTTGCATAGAGCTCCTTAATGCAGCAGCACTTGCACTTTAGCTCTGAGGACAGCAGCTGAAATAGATGGAGATTATTCTCAAGTTCTTCAACAGAGCATTCCCAGAAATACCTGTGTTTACTCCACCAGACTAACTAGAGAAAGCTTAAAAGAAAACCCACTGGCAACAACTTCTACTGCAGGCAGAGGCTGCACCTCTATGTTTAGAAATCTCCTTGTTCTCATTAGTGTAGCTTCATTTCAGGTTGCCTGAGAATGTGAAAGCCACTCACATCTGCAATTGCACAAAAAATCCCTACTACCCCTTCTTTGAAATCAGAGGTCAGAGCAGATGTTTTCAAGAGAGCTATCAGACAGTGTATAAATTCTGGTTTGATTTACAGATCTTGCTGGCACAGTTCTGTCAGTGGCATTACCTTCAGTTATTCCTGCACAATACTTTAGTGTAATAAAACCTAATCCAAAGGCAAAAAAAGAAAAAAAAGTCTTCCAGGACATCAAAGCTTTGTCACTGCCATGATAAAATGTAATATCCAGCTTTAACTCACTCTAGATCATTACAATCCAACAAATAACACAGGGAAAAAGCCAGAGAGACAAATACTTGGAGAGAAATAATGCCTTATTATGGAAGTGGAAAGATTTTCACTGCCTGTTCCTTTGTCCTTTATAAAAATATATCTCCTGATCCTGATGTTATACATTTATATTGGGAGTCATCTGAACACTGAGGTCCTGGCTATAATGTGTAAATACAGATACAAGTACTATGGGGAAAGTGAAGATCTCCTACACAGGTTTTTAGGTTTTTAGGTTTTTGTTTAAAGTCTTTTTATGAAAAATTACCCAAACATGTCTCTTTTCAATATTTTAGTAGGGCAGAGAGTGTAGAAATGATGCAAGGTATTAACAAACAGAAGTCTGTGCCTAACTCTTTCTCCCAGCCCCATCTCTAATACATTTAAAAAGAAACCCTCAGATATAAAACCATAGTAGGAGCAACTGGCGGAAGAAAAGACAGACCCTGGGAAAAATATCCTGAAGTCAAGGAAATAGTAGGCCAGATTTTTATCTGTTGTGTGTGTAGTAAAATATCTTCATTAATGGAAATTAATTATGCCTATTTTTTTACCCAGTAGTCCCATCCAATGTGAGTCTCAAAAGCAGATGTTGCTTCCTCTATCTCACTAGAGAAAAAGTCCCTTTTCCGTTCCTGGATAGATAATGTAAAGATCTTCAATGGAAAAAAGGGAAATGGATGAGAACATTTAAACAAATATGTGATAAAGACAAGGTACATAATTTTATTTGTGGTGATAGCACCACTGTCTGCAAAGCATCCCATAGCTGCTGAGTGAACAGCTGGATCAGCATTCTCAAACTAGGAGAGAGAGAGATTTACCCAAACTTTTCTGAACAAACCTGCATATAACAGAACATAATTGTTTTTTATTTTGTCAAAATTAATGCTTGGTGTAAATTGAAAATATTCCAATTCCTACAGATCTGGAGGTAAGCTTCCTGGGGTCAAGATTACAAAAATGCCATCACAAAGACAGATGTCAGAGTTGGATTAGAGGTCCAGTCCTCCCAGTTCTCTTTCCACAGACAGTTCCAGCCAAGGTCACATTCAAAGTGACCATTTAGCAAGTGAGCAGAGTGAATAAAACTGGGTTCTGGTGGGCAGTTTAACTCCGTGGTAGGTTGCCCCTTCTCTGGCTTTTAATTCCTTCGCCTGAAATTAATGCTGTAGTAAAAATGACTGTGACCTATCTCTCCTCACCCTTAAGAGGAGGCCGTGAGTCCCAGGTGGTTTCAGGAGCTTTTGAGTTTCTTTTACCTATCTCCCTAAAAACAACACTTGATATCTGATTTTTTAAAGAATTATTTACTTGTGCCTCAGGAGAGCCCACCTTATTTGCAATTCCTTTCTGTTCCTCTCAGGCTTGCTGGCAAATGGGGAGTCCGAATGCTCGGAGCAGAGGTCAGTGAAGCATCTGCTCTCCCAGTCTTGTTATTACCAGTATGCTCTTGCCCAGCTTCTGTTGTTCCGGAAATTTTTCAAGCATATAATGGGTAAAGTTGCCTCATATCTAAACCTTCAGCTCCAGCTGACACCTCAGTAATTTGTTTCCCATAGCAACTCATTTGGGATTCTTGACCTTGATGGAATGGCTAATGCAGCCATGTGGCCAACTCAGCTTCAGAGCTTGTGAGCAAACCATGACAAGTGCATTTGTTTTTGTGTTTGATGCCTTCATTTTATTAACCCTGGTTTGCTCTGGTTTCTGCAACAGTGCCCCATAGCAAAAGCTTTCTCTCAGATCTCTTAGTTTTAAAAAGAGACACATTTCTTGTTTTAACAGGTAGATATAGAATCAGATGCTGAGGGCACCTGCATTTTCTGAAGGCTAGATGGAATCAGGGTGTTTCTGGTTTAATTCCAGCATCTCTGATAAGTTCCTTATGAGCAGCATTGCTTACTTTGCAGAGGCAAGACAAGAGCCAAGCAACTCCAGAACACAGTTAAATGTAAGTATTTCTGAAGATGGCTGTAGTATAAATCAGCAGGATGAAGTTCACATTCTCTTTTATTCCTTTATAAGAAAGTCTATCAACTATATAATTAAGGAAGCAGTTTCTTAATGTCAATTTCCGATTGCCTTAAATAAGCCATGATTATAAAAATACATTTCCTAAATTAACATTTTGCCCTTTTTTTAAAGTAGATAATGCTTTTAGGATTTGTAAAAAAATATATATTTATGAGTGAAATGTTCTTTATTTTTTTCCTGAAAAACAGGAGCAATAGAAAATTGAAAAAAAGAAATATTTTGACAGAAGATCAGAAAATTTCTATTTAGAAATGCTTTAAGTGAACTCATGAGCCAGTCAGTCCACTAGACTCCAGCTCCTCATGTCATGGAATGAATTTCCTCTTTGACTAAAATAACCAGAATATAGAGATGATAGTTTAATAGATTATGACAGCCTGGATGAATAGAAGTGTCAGAAAATCATGAACAAAAGAATTTGTCATGGAGTTTGACTCACAAATAGGAAGAGGATATATCAGGTATCAGATGTTAAACTTGAATAAAGCAGAGAGACTGCCTTACTAGATTTATTAATTAAAAAAAAAAAAACAAACCCAAACAACCACAGGTTTTCTTAATGAGATGCTGTTGAAAAGGAGAGAAAAAATATAACTGAAAATATTTCAACATTATGTGTTTGGTGACTCCATTTGAAAAAAACCCACTTGTATATTAAGCTGATTATAAAGAAAAATGTATTTTTGATTTAAAAGGAAGGAAAGTGCATGTTTGTATGTAAGTGTGTGACAGGGAACATATTTCCTCCTCAGAGCTACACCAGGATTTACTAACAAAAAGGGGACTTGGATACTGTAGGGGAAATGAATTTCAGATCCTGTGTTAATGGATGATGAGGTAATCAATAGTTAAACTCTGATTCATGCAACTGCTTCACTGTGCAATCCTTAAAATTTCTTATGCTACAAAAGTAGTTGTGAAAAAAAACCCCATGCAAAAATAGAAAGAAAAAAATGCACAGAACTGAAGCCATCATGCAACATCCATCATACCCACAGGATAAAAACAGTGAGCAGCCTGTGAACAATAATTGTAACATAGACTACAGTCAGCAGAACAGCTGGAATGAGAAATCGATTATTCAGCTAGAAAAGACAATGTGCAATTATTAAATTATGAGTAATTAGTATATTCTGGCTTACATTTTACAAGCCTGCACTTTGAGAAATGCTGTGACTCGGCAAAGAAAGCAAGAGAAAGATTTCCTGGGTCTGCCCTGTGGCATTGTTTAGCAAACAAAAGACCCTCAGAGAGCACAGAGCTTTCTGCTTACACAGCTAAGATGCCTATCCAGCCATGTTTGTGAAGCTGGCTTGAAAGTGGAATAACAAAATTCCATCACCTCTCTGCAATAATATCAATAATATGTACTTAATACCTTTCAAGCCAGAGGAAGTAACATTCTTGATACAAAATCATTCACATATATACTGATAAAAAATTAGCAGTAGCAAAAAAACCCCATCCTGTATTCTATGTCCTAACTCTTGTCTTGGCTACCTCACTCTAGTGCTCCTTCAGTGCTCTCTTTCTTCCAAAATAGTGCATGTGATGTACTGATTCATCAAGGGTTTTAGTTATCTTGGTCTGAACTGAGCCAATGCTTGAGGTTCCTAACTTTACCTCTGGCAAATGAGGTCACCTTGCTTTGTCCTTTATTCTGTAGTATACCCCCCTTTTTACTATCACCTACCTATTACTTTTGATTTAAAAAAAAAAAACCTGAACAGCAATACCTACAAAATAAAAAACCAAATAACATTTCCTTATTCTTTTCTGGAACCACAAGGCTACCCAAAGTGAGAGAAGGACAATGTCTTTTATACTCACAGGAGATCTTGCACTGCTAGATCAGCTGGGTACAGTTTCACAAATCAGTGCCACATGGAAACGTGCATGTGTTCTGAAAAGCACCATGTCATTTACACAGTTCAAGTGGGTGCAGGTGAAAATTAAACAAACATCAGCTCTAAGCAGCTTCTCGGCTTTCCTTGCATTTAACAGATTGGCCTATGGTGTACAGAAAAGACTATTGTTACTTTTAATCTCCTTTCAGTGTAGGGAGCTACTGCTCTCTCTCCTGCACTGATAACACACAAATTGCTTATCCTCCAAAGCAGCCTTCACCTGACCACCAACTGCACTCTCCTCTTGCCAGGCTTCTGATAATCTCTTCCCACTCGTTTTTCAGTCTGTTGTGTTCAGCTTAAGGCATTTGTGTGGCCCCATACAGATAGAGAATTAAAAAGGGACTTTTTTTTCCTTTTTCTTCTGCTTGTCCCCTCCCTGCTTTCCTATCTATCTGAGAGGTGAAAATCCACTGGGGGAAAACAGAAAGAAAAAACAGTGATGGTACTAGCACGACAACTAAAGCTCCAATTTTAAATCACATTGTGAAGGTTCACATGTGCTGTGAAATAATTTGAAGGCACAAAGGAGTCCAGATTCTCAGTAGTGGAACCTGATGATTCTCAAAATCTGCCACCATGGCTCCTGGCTTGTTCAGCTGAAGCCATTTGGCAACAGCTAATATATAACTTTCTGAAAATACAAGTGTCCTCTATTTCTTTAACTCTGGTCACCACATAAGTCAATGTGAAATCCTTATTCTGAATGCTTTGTAGACATCTTCTGATAAAAACAAAACAAAAAAACAACAACAAAAAAAATTTGAAAATATATGTAACAAAAGGTAATAAAAAAAATCAAAATTAAAAATAAGAATTTTATTTCCAAACAACAAAGAGAATAAAAACATGATATTGAAAATTGCAGGAAAACAAGCAAAATAAGGGTGTTTCTTTTTTTTTATTATTATGTAAAAAGAAACTGGAAACCAAAAAAATTAGAGGTATCAATTTACTAAAAGAAAATATATGGAATTTATTTTTTTCCCTATGTAATTAAAGAGAATGAAGTAATTGGAGTGGGAAGAAGCTATATGTTTTTTACTTAGGGGAACAAAATCACAGTAAAATCTTGCCAGGCAAGTTTGATTTAAAAGTTCTGTTGAAACTCATGTGGCTTTCTTAATATTAAATATTGCTTAACATTAGGTATTCCATCTCTGTCTCGTGATGAGCACACAGTGAAAGTCATCAAGACCACCATTGAATTAAATGGACTCTTCAGAAATTATGGTGCTGCAGAGGTGGGACCCAACTTCAGATCCTCAGGACTCACTCCCTGCTATCCTGTGGAAACTTTTTAGCTGGAAGTCAGGATCAGTGAGGTGCAGGCAGGAGTTTCTCTGCCTCAGAATGAGTCTAAGGACAAGTCAAAGGAATGCTCATAAGAATGGCTGAGCTGTGTGTGCAGGATGAGAAGCAAAGACACAGGGACCTCAGAGGGGTGGCTGCCAGACCCAGGCACAGCTGGTCGGTGTCCCCAGAGCCCCTGCAGTCACCATGAGCTCAGGGTGAAGGAGGACTGTGGAGTGTGCCTCGTCACCCCAGCTGTGGTGTGGGCTGTGGAAAGCCTTCTGTGGGGGATGATTCATCCTGACACCTTTCTTAGCATGATAATATGTTTTTCCAGAAGTGTCCCAAGCACTTTACCATGTGCCAATCCCATTCCTTGGGAAGACTTCAAATAAACTGAGTCAGACAAATCTCAGTCATATTTCCCTGGTTTCTAGGGAAATATGACAAGGTCAGGGCACTGATATCCTGTCACTGAGGAGTGGATAGGGCATGACTGAAGCAAGTTTGCATTTATATTCCTCTGTCTGGGCACACAGATGGAAGGGAGTGGGAAATTCTGTTGTCTTTGTTCTTTACAAGTCAGACTGATCCCATAGCAATCCACCCTCTCCTGAATGGATCTTTGGCACCTGCTAAATTCTTTCTCTGTTACCTTGGGGTCCTGTGCCTGCAAAGTACCATCAGGCACTATCAGACTGGGGAGTGGGAAGAGGCAGTCCAGGGGTGAGATGGACAGGACAAGAGTGAGGTCCTCATACCCTACATTACATAAACAGAATTACTCTGCTTTCCTGCTATCTGTGTGTAGTGGTTTGCAACAGCACCTGCTCCAAATGATGTGGCTGCTCTTTAGTTGGGAGAAAAATATGCACTTGGCACCAGCAATGGTCATGGACATCAGTTTCTAGGACTCACTATACTGCAGATTTCCAGGGAATTATATCACTGCTACCCCTCATGAGACAGCGTGGCTGGTCTCCGGGCACGCTTAAACCACTCAGCAACTCAGGTCTATCTCCTTGACCTGCAGTGTCAGAGCCACCTGAAAGGAGCACCTGGTTTCTGGAATCCAAAGCAAGGTGGGTGTAAGAGTTCTGTTGTGACAATAGGAGGGCTGGGTGTGGCCTCCTGTCTTACAAAAACTAGAGTCGGACCTAGGATTGCTGGAAATTTCAAACAACATGAGTATCCTGGTGATGGCCAGAAGGGATAAGCACCTTGTTCCTGAGTTTTCAAAAATCAAGGCAGAAGGATGAAATAAAAGAGTTGGTTGTGTTCTGACATTAGATCACCTGGCCAGAGCATGGTGCTAAGGTCACAGGTTTGATTTCTGTATGGGCCATTCACTTGGGCATAAGAGTTGGACTTGATGGGTCCCTTCCAACTGAGTTCTGTGATTCTGACACACAGTCAACTTGAGCAGTTCTAGTCTAGAGCTGCCCTCTGAAAAGAACTGAAGAGCATGGTGAGGGCCAGGGCTGGATGCCCTCATTTCTTTCTGACCATCCTCCAGAAGCTGCAGCAGCGTTGCTAACCAAAGGGTACTACTGCCAAAAGAGTGAAAATTTAGCCTCACATCCAAAATTTGTTGCAATTCCCTATTTAAAAAAAAATAAAATCTGTTTATTTTCAGCTACCAGGCACCCTTGTAGTCACCCAAAACCTGTGCATGCAAACCCAGTAAAACCAGCACTGTTACTCCCTTAAACAATGCACTTGGCAGCGGCCTGTCATACAAATTCATGTTGATGTGAAAATTTAGAGTGCAAGAGTGAAACACAAGCATCAGAATTATGCATTTAAGTACAGATGATTTTAGACAAAATGTCTCTACTGCATTTCCTAATGAGGAGGTAGTTTGGATTAAAATAGTCTCCCTAGTTTTGGGCTCAAGTACTTTAAAACCAGAGTTTAAAACCAGACATGTTCTATGTAAATATGTAGGTCAAAGACTAATACTACTTATGTAATCCTGAGAAATAAAATAGTGAGATAATTATGGAAAGTCAATAAGCAATTTTAAGAGTCACAGTAGTTTCAATTAGTTTTTTTGACAAATAAAAAAACTCAAATATAAATCTAAAAAAGGAATTTGGCATTTTTACCTGCTTTTGAATAAAGTAGTTCGAAGTGATTTTTTCTTCATTTTTAAATATCCAAAAGTTGTAGAAAGCTAAAATAACACCTAGTATTTTACACCAGAATTAAGGAAACATTTTATCTCTTCCAAGGGAATTTATTTTTTCCAGATTTTGGGTCAAAAAATGTTTATCCAGAACAATTTTTTATGCACATTATTCATATTATGGGGGAGTGAGGAGGAAGCAAGGGGTTTGTGAGTCTACTCAATGTGAACAATTACTTGTGTAATAATACATTTTGGTGAATTTATTATTCTATATAGCTAGCAGAACAGCTGCTCTTCCCACTGGTATCCCATGACAGATGCATGGGAACAGTTTAAAGCAGTATCAGAGGAGGGTCAGTCTTGATATTAGGAAGCTTTTATTCACAGAGAAGGTGGCCAAACACTGAAGCAAGTTTCCTAGAAATGTGGTCAATGCCCAAGGCCTGTCAGTGCTTAGAGGCATTTGGACAATTCCCTTATTAACCTGCTTTATCTTTTGATCAGACCTGAATAGGTCAGGCAGATGGACTCATCAAGAGTATGATTGTTGTCTTTCCACCTAATCTCAACTATTCTATTCTATTCTATTCTATTCTATTCTATTCTATTCTATTCTATTCTATTCTATTCTATTCTATTCTTTCATTTTCTACTGTGACTGTTTCCATGGAATTGCTAAGAATGTCCATTTCTATAAACTATTTAATGCACAAAATTCTAGCAAGTTCATCAACATTATTTAGTTCAGAACAGTGGCCTTTATGGAGTAATATCCTAATGTTTCAACAGTGTCAGAATATTGCAGACCATGTGTCTTTTCTAAAAGAAAGAGACTATGTGTGTATATTGCTTTAGTGTATTTTTGAGATACATCTACTGCTTGTGGCAAAATGAAATAGGCCATCTATTTAGTTTTAATTTTGTGATTATATGAAGGATATGGAAAAAGATGGAGTGCTAATTTATTCTAAGCACTTTTGTTGATGACATACAGGTTGCTGAAAAAGCTGGAAAGTCAGATCAGTTTTATAAGCAATTAAATGGCGTCTGTTGAAAGGTAATTAATTTTATGGTAGAGGTAAAGCAAGGTGGTGCTATAATATTCCTTTATCTCTGATGATAGGAGGAAATTATAGTTCACTGACTATTAAATGTTTCCAAGTGTTCAGGTTCCATAGCATTATTTATATTTCAGGTATGTTCACTGTTTTGCTATTAAATGTGGATGGTTAAGTGTGCAATTATTCACGCTCTGATAGATATTTTATATACCATGGTCTTGATAAAAATTAGCTATTCACTTAATAGACAGAGGCTATCTTCTGCTCATTAGCAAAGTGACCAGCAGATGTGTATCGGGGAAAGCAAATCTCCCTCTGATTTCCAGAGAAGATGAGGGAAGAAAAGACTGATAATGAGCTATAGCTGGTTTTCTTAAAGACTGAATGTGGATAAGTTGAGAATGCAGTTAATTACTTCCACAAAATATATCTGGGATATTCTGCGAGATGTATAATTATATTATACTCTCAGAGAAGTAAAAGTCAGAAACAAATATGAGAGAAAAATCTATTCTGAACAAGACCAGGAAAAATAGAGCTTGGAGTGTTTTGTTGCAACCTTACATCCAGCTTTAAGCTTTATATATAAGGAAATTTTGAAAACTTGCAGTAGACAATTATGAACATATGAATTCTTTCAAACAGTCATTATCACACATACTCTCTCTTCAAAAACTAAGATACTGTAGGTGTTGGTACATGTGTAGCCTGAGCAGCCATATTTCTTTGAGAATATTGTTAAATTTGGTATCTTAAACAGATTTTCTATGGAAAAAAATCACAACTTTAATTAACTGTTACATAAGAAAAGGATGACAAATCATATAAATCACTTTATTTTTGCTAGGTCTGTCAAAAGGTGTAAAGGTGCATTGTGGGCTGAAGAAATACCCTTTATTCATAACATCAGTCAGGGAAAACAGTGAAAAATTATGTTTCCTAATTAATATTCATTCTATTTTTTTCCTTTTAAGGAGTTGATTCTTATTTGTTTCCTTCATGATCTTTTAAGATTTTTCTTGTTTTTCACTGAGGGGACTTTCTATGTCTTTTATTAATCTTGCTGATTCTGTTAATTCTTTCTTGTTTTGAATTGTCCTTCTGAAGAAATATTCCTCCAATGTCACATAGTACCTTAGATGAGATCACACGGGACAGGCCACTGTGCAGAGCACAGGCAGGGACTACAACATGCTCTGAAATACTACAACCTTATTCTTGTGCATTCCAAAATAAACATTTTCACTGCAGCTGAACATGGAGGAGAGATTTTTGGAAAATCCTTTGCTCCTTTCTTCATCCATTGCTGCTAGTCTTGAATGCTGCAAAGTTTGAAAAGTAATTTAAGAGGTCCTTGTGCTTTATTACTTTAATTTTATTTTCAGCACAGAATTTCATTTACTATTTAATAACCCCTTTATGTAGGATGAAGCTCCTCTGAAGCTCATCAACAGGATCTTTGCCCTTGAGTAAGGTTGCAGGAATAATTAATATTTTGGTCTGGCTGCTAAACAAAAACAGATTAGCATTTAAAGAAGCATATAAATGTTTCATTGTTTCTTT